>NC_141036.1:44620000-44930000 GCF_052040795.2 Danio rerio | reverse complement strand
ACAACAATTAATAATTTTGGGGGTAAAAAAAGAAATAAAAAAAATGAAAAAGAAATTACTCAGCCTGTGACTTGGTAATGTTTTGCCTGCCAGGGGGGGAATTCTCCTAATGGTGTGACGGCTCGTGAAAACTATCAATAGATGATTTTCAAATGAAAAAACTATTGAAGACTACAGATATAAGGACAGTTTGAGCTCATTTTCAATATTATAATCCTCTGAATGCACATACTAGGCTGTGAGATGAGTCACATCTCACATGCTTCTGTGAACATTTTTGTAAAATAAAATGTGTCGTTGTCATGTCATTTTCATCCTCTTATCCGGGGCCTGTTCGCTGAGGCAGCAGTCTTAGGAGAGAACTCCAGACTTCCCTCTCCACGGACACTTCCTCCAGCTCCTCCGGGGGGAACCCCGAGGCGTTCACCGGCCAGCTGAGAGACATAGTCCGTCCAGTGTTTCTTGGGTCTTTCCCAGGCCTCCTCTCGGTGGGACATGCCTGAAACACCTCCCTAGGTAGGCGTCCTGGAGGCATGCGAAACAAATGCCCGAGCCACCTCAGCTGACTTCTCTCGATGTGGAGGAGCAGCGTCTCTACTCTGAGCTCCTCCTGGGTGACAGGAGCTCCTCACCCTGTCTATAAGGGTGCACCCTGTCACCCTGCGAAGGATACTCATTTCGGCCTCTTTTATCCGAGATCTTGACCTAAAGCTCATGATCATAGGTGAGAGTAGGAACGTAGATTGACTGGTAAATCGAGAGCTTTGTCTTTCGGCTCAGCTCCTTCACCACAACGGACCGATATATCGACCACATTACCGCTGCCGCTGTGCCACTGCACCGATCCGCCTGTTAATCTCACGCTCCATCCTTCCCTCACTCAACAAAATCCCAAGATACTTGAATTCCTTCACCTGGGGTAAGGACTTTCCTCCAACCTGGATATGTCAAACCACCTTTTTCCAGTTTTCTCAGACTTGGAGGTGCTGATTCTCATCCCAGCCCATCTCACCCCATCATCATCTGCGAATGCCCAAGATGAAATCCTGTGGTCCCCGAACCGGATCACCTTCAGCCCAAGGCTGCACTTTGAAATTAAGAACAGAATTGGTGACAAAGGGCAGCCCTGCCAGAGTCCAACATGCACTGGAAACAAGTCTGACTTATTGCCGGCAATGCGAACCAAACTCCTACACTGTTCATACACGGACGAGGCAGCCCTTAACAAAGCGCCTCTGACCCCATACTGGTGAGGAGGATCCGGACGATGGTTAAACCTAGGATCCAGGAGAAACAATGTGGTTTTCAGCTGGGCCGTGGCGCACTGTAAAATAAAATAATAAAAAAATTAAGCACTTACATGATGAACCAATAAAATGAAAACAGTAATAATGAATACCAGAAAGCAGTATATATTAATATCTATTGATACCAAGTGAAACAATTGCCTAAATAACTAAAAAATTGTTATTTTTAATAGTTAAGGGTTAAAAAAAATCTTGGTTGCTGTATATCTGGCTACTTTTGATTTAACATCCAAGTTTTGGAACATCCTCTTGCATTTGAACAGGACGTTCAGGACTGAGAGGTCTTATACTTGATGTCTTTTTAAAAGCTGAGCACAGTGCACCATATGTGGAGTGACTCATGGGTAAAAAAGGGCCCTCTGGCCTGCTGGCAAACTCTTTGTGTGCAATTTATCTCCTGGTGCCAGTTTGTCTCCTCCGTTACTGACTGTACAACACAGCACTTCTTCTCCGTAGATATATCTCATCAAATTATATGCGTCTTCTCCATTCCACTATTCAAAAAGCAGAGTCTTGTTTTGATTTCTCACTGTGTTCTGTGTTTTATTAAAAGATGTGCTTTGCCTGATTTTCGCCATTTCTTTTATGCTTATTCCACCTGCTTTATTATTTTTGTTCTGCTTTGGTGTTTCTCCTCATTTTGTGAGTCATTAGGCAAAGATGGTCCTCCAAACAGCTGTGCTCCAGAATTATATATACTGCTGAAGGGGGAAATGATGTGATGCTACATTAAAAAGAGCATGGGGTTTTGATGGACTGCTCCTTTTTTCTTTTGTTATGCAGGGCATCGATGAAGGACCAGAAGGACTGAAGCTCATCTCGGACATCATTCGGGAGAAAATGGGCATCGATGTCAGTGTCCTGATGGGGGCCAACATTGCAAACGAAGTAGCAGCTGAAAAGTTCTGTGAAAGCACCATTGGTGAGTGTTAAAGAAAGTTTAGTGTTTTTAACAACTCCCCTAGAGTTAAAGCATTGAGTTTTACCATTTTTGAATAAATTCTGCCAATCTCCTGGGGCCTCATGTATCAACGCTGCGTACGCACAAAAACTTTGCGTACGCCTGGTTTCACGCTCAGAATCGCTCACGTTTGGATTTACTAACAATGAACTGAACGTGGGAATGTGCGCAGCTTCACGGCAGCTTTCTGGCTGGCGTACGCACATTTTTTGTGCGTGTCTGTTTTATTTCCATTGGCGACTCCTAGAGGCAGTTGTATTAAATTGCTCTCTACAAAGTTTCTGAGCCTTGCAATGGCAGCTGTATGAGACGGGTTCATCTAGTAGGTATGTAAGGTTTCCATACCATACATTTGAGCAGCTAAACATTAAAGCACAATTTGCAGCGGTCGCCTGTTTTCCCAATGTAATCTGAGCAATCTACCGCACGCACATTGCTAAAAAGACACTATCTGAAGATGAATTTGCATGCGTGAATCAGAAACATTTCCATTCAATACATGTGCAAATAAAATATGATGCACAAACTTATTATTGATTCCTACTTGTCTTTCTCGTGATAAATAGATGGCAAAATCTGATATGTAGCGGGGGAAAAAATAAGAAAGAGTTCATCAGACGCTGGATTCGAGCCAAGTTCATGCTTGAACGTATCAATACATGATCACATGCGTCTTACGAGTTGCGCCACTGAGACTGTTAAGGGTCCTGCAACATTTTACAGATATAAACCACACTATTTTTTTTTTTTTTAATGCACTGTGCGATGTTCAGACCCAATTGTGTTAACCGCATCAGCTAAACTCTCCCACTCTATTTTTTTCTTTTGTTGTTAATTCCGGAGAACAAACTTGCAAATAACACCGCTTTTCTCCGGTCTACCTCCGAAAGCAGCACCTCCAATTCACATTCTGTTCAAAGTTTCTCTTTTTGCTTGATTTTGCCATTGCTTTTTCGTTGGGTTTTGCCATTAGCATAGTCATTAGCATATTCATACGGGGGAGGAGGCAGGAGGGGTTTTGTGCTCGTGCATGTTGCGCTCAGTTTCACGTTTATTCGGATGTACAAAAGAATATGCGTGAGATTCGGCGTACGCAGTGTTTCATACATCTGAATTTTTTTCTGCTTACGCACATTTACAGCTTTGTGCGTACGCAATGTTTTAGTAAGATTTCCACGCAAGTCTTCGTACATGAGGCCCCAGGTCTGGGAGGAGCACATTTAGCTTAGCTTAGCATAGATCATTGAATTGGATTAGACTATTAGCATCTGGCTCAAAAAAAAAGTTTAAAACCTTAAAAATCAACCAAAACTCAAAAATAGTTTTTAAGTATTACTTAACCCATCTAACTAACGAATAGTTAAAAGGCATTTTTTTTTTTGGAAATTAGCTTGGCTTAGCATAGGTTGTTGAATCAGATAAGACCATTAGCATCTGGCTCAGAAATGTATATGAAAGCTTTGATAATTTTCCTATTTAAGCTTGAATCTTCTGTAGTTACATCATGTACTAAGACTCGGGTCAGGCAAATTCTGCTGACATTTAGTATCATAACTAAAAACTTGAATGGAGAAAAAAAAAAGTATTTTATTATTATTTAATGTTTATGATGCAAATCCAATTAGAATTGATAAATAAAGCAAGTCTCTCCTAATTATACATCTACAAAAAGACAGAAAATACCACTTTACAAACTGTATCATAATTAAATCACATTTCCATATCAGTCAAAAATATTCCTTAAATTAAAAACTGAATAAATATAAATTTACACAAGTAAATAAATAGATAGACTCAGTGATGAGCTAAAAATATATGAATTTCTGTGCACGCAGATTTTGTGTGGACCTAACAAAGGGTTGTTGCTAGATCGGATATGGTTGGGGCCAGAATTTAATTATTTATATTTTTTATTAAATTTCCTATTTATTGTATTTTATTAACGTCTACCCCCACCCCAACCCTAAACCCAACCGTCACAGTAATGTAAAAACAGTAGTTGTACCAAGTATTATTAGTTATTTAAAAAAATTAACATAAACATAAAATATATTTGTTATCTATTAAATTACCTAATAAATTGTATTTTTAACGCATAACCCTAAACGTCACACTACTGTAAAAATATTCTTTATTGCTGTACAGTGTCATAAAAAAAGCTGCTATATTAATGTGCATATCGCACTTCCGTCCGGCCGCATATCCGATTTAGACTTTACCCTAACAAAGACCGACAAAAAAAAAAGCTGCCCTAAACTTACACCACCAATTAGAATGTAATATCTAGAATCTATTGTAATATCATTGCTTCTGCTGCAGCCATGGTACAGCAGCAAAGTTTCTTGATTATTACGATGATGAATGATCATAATTTTTGTATTTCAGTTAGTTTGTTTGTCTGTAGCTGCTGTTGCTTTGTTTTAGTTTTTCAATCATTTAGGTTTTTTATTTTTATTAAGTTAAGTGATTTTTGACCAGCAGTATTAGCCGTAGTTTTAGGTTTTATTCACTAAAATAATCTTGTTTCTCACACAGCAAAAAAATTGATGTTTAATGTTTAAGCTTCTTTGAGCAATTGAACACAAATTAGCATTGAATATCAGTATTAACATTAATAAAATCTATTAATCTATAAAGTGGTTTTGTCTCTTCAGAAACACAGACACATAACAGAGACAAATCCTCACATTTCATAAAAAATATTTTCATTTAAATTCAGAAGATGAATAAAAGTCATGAGATAACCACAATAAAAATGATAACCGCGGGCAATCTCAGCAAATGTTTTCTTCGATCTGCAGGCAGCAAAGTGTTAGAGAACGGCCTCTTGTTCAAAGATCTCCTGCAGACGCCTAACTTCAGGATCACTGTGGTGGATGATGCTGATACAGTGGAGCTCTGTGGAGCCCTCAAGGTAAATATCAGTCTTGTCTTGCTGCTCATCCCAGGGGAAATTTCTTGATTCAGGCACCTGAGATGCAGGGCTTCGAGGGCACGACTCAGACCTCTGTGTAAAGAACAGCTTGTGCTGGTGAATTTACAATTAGGTGCTGCTAGGCTGATGTTTTTCTCCTAAATATGTTGTAAAAAGCATTGTAATATTGGCAAGCTTTGACAAATAGTATTGGTTACTGGGATAAGATTTGCTATCATTCACTCAACCTTTATGTGGACTTTCTGTGAGACATAAAACCAAAACTGCTAGGTTACCAAAATGATTAAAAATACATATTAAAAAAGTTTATATATTTATAAAAATCTAGTTTTTGTAAATTAACTCTTTATTTTGTTAACTCTTTTACTCTATATGTGTATATATGTTTGTATTTGTAATTTTTTTATCATTACAAAAATTTATTGCAATTGATTGTATTGCAATCTAGCAAAGCTAACGTCCTTGATTTTTGAAGGAATATATAAGATTGAAGTATTGGAGTATTGGCAACTAAAAAATAAGTATTTACCTTTACAGGAATAAATGACACATTAATATAGAAAACATTACAGTAATAATGTACTAATGTGTTGGCTGTGTTTTAACTCAAGTAAAGCATACAACATCTTACCAAAATTTGTACCAAACATAAAACTCTTACTTACATCTTACTAACTTCTACTATTAAAACAAAGGTCCCCAAGCTTTTTGGTCAACACTTAACACTTTTACCATCGGGTGGGGGTGTTGGGAATATGTAGATTGCTAGGTGACCACTGTTTTTTCAGAGTATGGCAAGCTGACAAAACATTGCTGAAACTCTGATACAAGCTTTATTTATGGAGAAAATTGAAAAGCAATGCAGTGTTTGGGTGTTCTGTGTTTGTCTGAGATAATTAGTCTACCGAAATGTTTATATTCCATAAAAAAAGTATGAAGGTGATCGATCAGTTATTGTCATGTGACTTGTGGTGCGCTCCCGGATGAACTTGCACGCAGAAAAGATATGATATTTGAATGGGCCCAATGGCCGTCATCATTTGTGATCGCCAGTTGATCTTCTTGCGCAGACATGCTAGATTCACCTGATTTGTTGACAAATGAGTTGCGGATCTATTCCTTGGCAGCTTGTGGGTCCTTTACTGGGGTTTTTCCCCTTTGCAAAGAAACTTTCCAAAGACGCCTTTTTCTTACTCATTTTGCTAGCTTGTGGGTTACATTTTGGCGCTGAAGTGACCAAGATGTATTCGCGAGAATATGGTCATTTTTCAAAATAAAAGATTAAAAACAAATAATTAATGATTTCTTGTGTGGCCCGGTACCAGTTGATCCACAGACCAGTACCGGTCCCTGCCCCGGGAGTTGAGGACCACTGTACTATAATGCTAAAAAGCTAGATTTGTCTTTTATGAGAGCTGTTCCGATACAGATACTAGTATCTGAAATACTCACCGATACTGCAAACATTGGTATTGGTAAGCATTTGAAACCAAAAACCAACCTGATATCATCTCTTTAAACGAGACATGCACCCGTTAGCTTTGTTTAGCACTGCAAACACGGAGTCAGCTCTTCTTCCCTGCTCAGAGAGTGTTACGCACTTTTTATTTTAAAAAAAAGTTTCTTAGTTTTACATTTCAAAGAGGTTATTTCTGTATTGTTCATATTCATTTGCTAATTCATGCATGAGTTTTATGCGTTTATGCTATAAGATTTAGAATTTTTTTTTTTCAGTTCAGTCTTTGATTTGTAGCTAAACTTGTTTCAATATGTTGAATAACTGATAATAAATGACAGATAATAAAAATATTCTAGTTCACTGCATGTATTAGCTCATGTTTTATAAAGGTATCATTTTGAAACACACCGTAAATTAATTCTGTCAGTTTATACAGGACTAGTAGTATACACACGACTGTTTCTACAGATACACACTCGGTGATCGGCTCAGTACTCTGTATTGCCAATACACTCAGCTCAGGTATCAGAGTCCGTATCGGAAAGTGAAAAATTGCTTAAAATCAATAGCAAATCATATTCATGGGAACAATGTACCATTCTGACATGCTTTTCTTCCTCATTTCTCCCTGGTTCAGAACATTGTAGCAGTGGGCGCAGGTTTCTGTGATGGTCTGCAGTGCGGAGACAACACCAAAGCGGCCGTTATTCGCCTGGGTTTGATGGAGATGATCGCTTTCGCCAAACTTTTCAGCAAAGACGACTCCGTGTCCTCTGCCACCTTCCTGGAGAGCTGCGGCGTGGCAGACCTCATCACCACCTGCTATGGAGGACGAAACCGACGCGTCGCAGAGGCTTTTGCCAAGACCGGGAAGGTAAAAGAAAAAAACCCATCCATATCCCTTCCTGTCTGACGATATGCAATGTAGAGTTTATTGATTGAAGGATGGCGCTGAATATTTGCCATATGATACGATCAATACAGACATGTTTTTTTTTTTTTTTTGCAGAGCATTGAGGAACTGGAGAAGGAGATGTTAAATGGACAAAAGCTTCAGGGACCGTTGACTTCTGCTGAGGTCTACCATATTCTCAAACAGAAGGGCCTGGTGGAGAAGTAAGTTTTTTGGTTATATATTTAAAATTATTCTGTATATACAGTTGATGTCAAAATTATTTGCTCTCCAGTGAATTTTTTCTGTTTCAAATATTTCCAAAATGATGTTTATCAGAGGGCTTCCAGAACATTTCAGACTGCACTGACATTTCAGCCCGGAGCGTTCTGTGGGTTAAAGAACTCTCTCTGGGGCACAGTGTTCTTTGTCTAGATGCATTTGCAAAAACTGGTGAAATCTAAAATGTGCATTACTCCCCAGGTTCCCCCTGTTCACGGCTGTTTATCAGATCTGTTTCAAGGACAAACCAGTTCAGGACATGATCACCTGTCTGCAGAGCCATCCAGAGCACTTGTGAGAAAAAAAAACCTCAGTGTCCTCCTGTTAGGTGGTCCTACCTCTAATACTTCTCATTTTTACATTGATATACTCATGAATTGTTATACTTTAAAGGGATAGTTCACCCAAAATTGAGTTTAAGTAATTTTTCCCCACTCAGTAGAACATTAAAGTTGAACATCTACTGTTAGTGAGTCCAAAAAACCTATGCAGGGAAAACAAAGTAATACCCATGGTTCTGGACGATACAATGAGGTCTTACTAAGCAAAATGATTGGTTTCTGCAAGACATTAGCATTATTACATTTGAATCCAAATAGATATTTTGAAAAATGTTGAAGTTTGAACAGACGATGGTCACCATTGACTGCAAAAGTGTTGAAAAAAATACTATGAAAGTTAATTGTGACCATCGTCTGGAAGTGGAAGTCAATAGTGACCAGTCGATTTAGAAGTAAACTTCTCATTTAATCTATCATAACGAGCCGCAGGTATTAATTTACTTTTACCTGTGTATGTTCTTTGACTCTCAAAGTGACAATGGAATTGACTTGCGTTTTATGAATCACCTTGATTTCACCCGAAACCAGCTTGAATGTTCCACTAAAAATAAAAAAAGATGTGAAGGTGAATAAATTGGCAGAGAATTTTCCATTTTGGATGAACTATCCCTTTAAGCTTTTCTTTTCGTCCAAGGTCTAGGTCTACACTAATGGTTAGGCTTGAACTCAGGGGTTTGTTTCCAACCCAACAGCTTTTGTTATTATTACATGACATTTTTTTAATAGGGGATCATGTGTTATTCCATTTAAGCCGTTATGCAGCTTTTAACTGTTTTCTCTCTGTCTGACTGCCCTCTTGTGGATGATCCACAATTAAACCTCACTGACAGACGAGATCAAATGGCTCTTTTTTAAATGACCATTGAGATCTAACTATAAAGACTCGCACTCCATGTCCACATCAAGAGCAAAACGACACGACCAGAATGCCTCAATTATATTTGACCATCTTGTAGAACCAGCATTATACAACTTTCCTTAAGAAAACCTGAGAGTTTTTAATACTTAGTTTGACCCAAGGGCACAATTTAGTTATAAAACGAAGTAAACTATTTATATTTTCCATTTTAACGACTGTGTTGATGAATGCTAAACTGCCACTTAATGCGTATTAACACATTAGATTAAAGGAACTCATTTTACAACTCCTCCAGAGTTAAAACAGTTGAGTTTTAACATTTATAATTCAGCCAATCTCCGGGTCTGGCTTTTAGCTTAGCTTAGCTTAGCATAAAGCATTGAATTAGATTAGACCATTAGCATCTCATGAAAAAAAAAGAGCTTTAATAATTTTCCTTTGTTTATTATGCCAAAAGGGGAGAAGACCAAACCCAGAGTTTGCCTGAAAGTGTTAAAAAATGGTAAAAACCAACTGTTTAGCTCTAGGGGAGATATTAAATTAGCCTATTTCCGAAAAAATAGTGCAGTGAACCTTTTAGTTAAAGTAGATTTCTATAATTGTTAAGATGCCTTTTAACTATTCATTAGTCTGGAGCATTTCTTAGACCGGTTAAATAACACTTGAACATACTTTTTTTTTTGGTTTGAGGTCGATTTATGAGGTGTTAAATGACAATCTATCCTAAAAATGGCCTCAAATCAATCATCTCAACCCATTTCAAAACATAAGTGCTTTCAAGACTTTTCAAGGGAACATGAGAACTTGTTACAGAACAACAATGTTAAAGTTTTTATCGTGTTATGTTTAAAATAATACTGTGTCGCATATCTAGGCTTTACCAAAGCATTTCAGTCTTATTGGAAACCCCCCAATCTATTTAGTATCCTGTTAAAGTGATTACATAACACAATAACCTACAAATTATTATTTTTACTACTCACATTTCTAATATTAGTATTAAAAATTCTTGCATAATCTGTAGTTGTACTGTGAAGAACGAAGAAACGATTTACTAAGTTTTGTATTTTCAAATGAGAGACTGTTTTATGGGAAAAGTTAGTGTTTGGATCCATAATGGCCTTTTTTAGCACTTTATTGTGCTTGTAGATCTATTAGATCCATAGCTAACACATAAAGACTAGCTCTTAGCATGTATCTGTTACAGTGTGTGTTTATATAAGAGTTTGAATCATACTACAAGTATTAAACTGTGCATACTGTATGTTGTACTGTGTGTAACACTCCGGTGGATGAACTATTTAAACATGTTCCATGTTTTTTTTTTTTTTTTGGCAACCCGTCCTGTATGTCATCAAAGCTGAACAATATTTCAAATGCTGCTTTAAGAAGAAACTAATAAAATGATATTGTGCAAAAATGTTTTAGTAATTATTTATGTTGGTTAAAGCAGGATGTAAAATTTTACATGGAAGTTTTAGGATGTCACTTGCTCGATATTTTCTCTTTTCTAATCATTATCTGTAAACCCTAGAGATAGTTATGCTTGAAAATCTCAATGGATCAGCATTTTTTAATAATAATACAGTATAAAGTGGCTGGGATTGTATGTTAGTATATTAAAAAATGTCTTGTGTTTTCATTCATTCATTTTTTTTCAGCTTAGTTCCTTTATTAATCTGGGGTCGCCACAGCGGAATGAACTGCCAACTTATCTAGCATTTGTATTACGCAGCAGATGCCCTTCCAGCTGCAACCCATCACTGTAAAACATATGTATTTTGGCACGTAGAAATATATACACTACCTGACAAAAGTCGTCTTGGCAATCCCAGTTGTAAGAGTAAAAAATAACTTGACTTCTAGTTGATCATTTGGAAAAGTGGCAGAAGGTAGATTTTTCCTATGAATCATCTATTGAAGCATCCCAATCGTTACAAATACTGCAGAAAACCTATTGGAACCCACATGAACCCTAGATTCTCACTGAAATCTGTTTGGTGAAGGAAAAATCACAGGGGCATGCGAGAGATCTGCAGAGTGGATGGCAACATCAACAGACTGAGGTATCAAGGCAAATTCTTCAGCAGGATAACGCTACTCATACTTCTCCACATCGAAGTTCCTGAAAGCAAAGAAGGTCAAGGTGCTCCAGGATTGGCTAGTTCAGTCACCAGACATGATCATTATTGATCATGTCTGGGGTAAGATGAAGAAGGAGGCATTGAAGATGACTCCAAAGAATCTGGATGAACTGTAGGAGTCCTGCAAGAATGCTTTCTTTGCCATTCAAGATGACTTTGTTATTACATTATTTGAGTCATTGCAAAGATGTATGGATGCAGTCCTCCAAGCTCATGGAAGTCAGACACAATATTCATTCTTTTTCCACTGCACCTTGACTTTATATTCTATAATGTACATTATTTCAGTTAAGTGACAAGACTTTTGACTAACCAGTCAGATCTTAATGTCCTAATTGAATAATTAAAAATCAAAGCATGATCATATTGTATTTTGGTAAATTAAGTGTAATCTAGAGGCCTTTGCCTTTCATAAGAGCCACCTCTGATACCAAATGATCAACAAGAAGTCAAGTTATTAATTGTTGTTCGTAATACTTGGTTAGGCGACAAGATATTTTTCAGGCCGTGAACAATGCTCAGCATAATTGAGTACACCCCATTTTGTAAACAAACATTTGTATCCATTTCTCAGTGAAATATATGTATGTAATATGTTTTGGTGCATTTGAACTAAACATATATTTATTAAAAAAAAAAGTTTTAGTTAAAAATATTGACAAAGTAACTTATGTATTTGTATAATGATGTGTCGGTGATCTATGTGCCAATCTTTTTTTTTGTCCATAAAATATACATTTAATCAGCCTGGTAATTATGCCAAAGTACTCTTTCTTTTTCTTACCTAAACACTAACTTAAAATAAAAGCATTTTTTCAGAACTGCAAAACAATATGAATGGTGGTAAAAACATTTTATTCCCAAATGCATGTTTTCCCTGAATGTAACACAATGTGTAATAATAAAAACTCCAAAGTCCCAGAATCAGGGATTTTGGGTGCCATCTGCTTAAAAAAAAAAAAAGAATAATAAAAGCAAATTTGCGCCGCTCCATTATAGAAGCCATATATGTACATCCTGTTGAACATTTTCAACGGGACAGTTTCATTTCTATGAAACATTAAAGAGCCTCTTTAAAATGTTGTCTATGTTCAATATTCCATCATATTTGCATGTCAGATTAACCCAATGTTTGGTTCACACACCCATCAAAATATATCATTAATGATCAAATGTGTATAATGTATAATTAATGTAAAAGAGGCTCATAATGACTCGTATGTTTAACAAAACGCTTTAACAAATAAGCTGCATGAATTCACTTCCACAAACATCTATTTACATGTATTAACATCTACACACGAAATAGTTTTTTTAAAAAGCAGATTGGTCTTTGCAATCTGACTCAGAGAAACCGCAGACAAACTAGTCTTCCTCATCATCATCATCACCTCCAAATGATAGCAGACTGCTGTTCTTCACTTTCACGCCAGCTTTAGGCTCTTTCTTCTCACCATCCTCGCTTTTCTTCTTCTTGCTAGAGCTGGCAGTAATGCCTTCGAATTTATCAGACGAGCGCTTGACAGGCTTCTTAAAGACGATCTTTCCATCAGATGGAGGCTGTTCATCTGGAGAAAATAAAAGCATTTACTTTAATCAGTGACTTCATATTGAAGACTGCTATATTAGTTTTTTTTTTAACTTGCATCATAACTCAGAGAAATTCAGTGACAACTTGTGACATGCTCACTATATTGTTTCCCATGATACTTTGAATATTCTGCCTGAAATCAGGTAATACGACTTCAAAACAACATTAGCACTATTTATTTGACTGTGAACAATCTTGTATTTTGATAATCATTCCAGATCGCAGCAGCACGAGTGGTCTTTAATGAACCTAAAAGAGCACATGTCACTCCGCTACTCACCCATTTGCACTGGCTGCCAGTTGCTGCTCGCATCAAATTCAAAGCTCTGATGTTTGCCTACCAAGCCACCTCTGGCTCTGCTCCTTCTTATCTGCTCTCACTTCTGCAGATTTATGTGCCCTCCAGAAACTTGCGTTCAGTGAATAAATGTCGCCTCGTGGTTCCATCCCAAAGAGGGAAGAAATCACTTTCCTGAACTCTCGCATTTAATCTGCCCAGTTGGTGGAATGAACTCCCTAACTGCATCAGAACGGCAAAGTCACTTGCTGTCTTCAAGAAATGACTAAAAACTCAACTATTTAGTATATACTTCACTTCCTAATCTGCAATTGCCTCTCTGGCTCTACCATTAACTGTACTCCAAAAAAAACAAAAAAAAAAAACAACAACTTGCATTGCCAACGCTTTCCTTCTTAGACTTTACACACCTGAAACGTGTCTACCGCACTTATTCATTGTTGCTCTTATAGTTGTGTAAATTGCTTCCTTGTCCTCATTTGTAAGTCGCTTTGTATAAAAGCGTCTGCTAAATGACTAAATGTAAATGTAATTTGGTTTCACTATTTAGAATTTGCAAAGAATGCTTTTCTGAAAATGAAATTATTAATATTATTAAGGAGAAAGTCCGAATGTGTGAACATGAAACCAACTTTACCTCCGTGTAGGCTACCATTGCATTACCTGTGTTTTCCTCCTTTGAATCTTTTTTCATCTTCATAACCTCTTCAGCACTCAGATCCCCCTTTTTGAGGACCACGACCTGCGGCATTTCATCTTCTCGGTCACTGTCCCCGCTGTCATCATCACACTGTGGCATCTGCTCCTTCTGCAAAAAAACAAGATTTACTTCATCATTTCATTGTGTAAATAAAAATGACGGACGTGGCAGAGTCTGGAGACACCATAGAAAATGTTCTGCTGCCTAACATCCTCCAGCATGATCGGTTTCGCAGTGGGTCAGTAATAGAGTGGGGTGGCATTTCTTTGGAGGGCCCTAACCCTCCATGCGCTCGCCAAAAGTAGCATGACTGCCATTAGGTACCGATATGAGGTCCTCAGACCCCTTGTGAGACCATTGCCGGTGCAGTTGGCCCTGAATTCCTCTTAACACAAGACAATGCTAGACCTCCTGTGGCTGGAGTGTGTCAGCAGTTCCTGCAAGACGAAGACATTGATACTGTGGACTGGCCCGGCCGTTCCCCAGATCTAAATCCAATTATCCCTCCGTAGATCATCCACCACCTTACCAGGAGCATGCCCAGGGGTTGTAGGGAGGTCATACAGCCATGTGGACACCACACACACTCCTGAGTCTCATTTTGATTTGTTTTAAGGACATTGCATCCAAGTTAAATCAGTCTGTTATGCGTTTTTTTTTACTAATTTTGAGCGTGACTCCAAATTCAGACCTCCTTGTTTTAATAAATTTGATTTCCACTGATGGGCTGCACGATGGCGCAGTGGGTAGCATGATCGCCTCACAGCAAGAAGGTCACCGGTTCGAGCCTCAGCTGGGTCAGTTGCTGTTTCTGCGTGGAGTTTGCATGTTCCTTCCGTGATCGTATGGGTTTCCTCCGAGTGCTCCAGTTTCCCCCACAAGTCCAAAGACATGAATTGGGTAAGCTAAATTATAGTGTTTCCTTTGTGCCAAAATTCCCTTGCCTGCCTCCTGCTTTTTCCCATTTGTCTTCGTCTACTCTCATTACCCACATGTTCAGGAAAATAAGCATTGTTGAACTAATTATGTTGTCTGTTGATGTCAGCCTGATTTTCTGTTTTGTACTGTCAGATTCTCTGAGGTATTCTGTCATCTGATCTGTTGTCCTTATTGTTGTCTATTCATCTTTACTGTCATTCTTACTGTTACATATGCTGTCGTCCTTATGGTCATCTGTTCTATCATCATTACCCTCAGCATTTGATGACAGCATGGACGACAGTAAGAATGACAGTATAAACGACAGCATAGACGACAGTAAGGATGAAAGTATAAATGACGACAGCATAGACGACGGTAAGGATGACATTAAAGATGAACATACAACAATAAGAACAGATCAGATCAGAAAAACCGTCAGGACGACAGATTAAGACATCAACCAACAAAACAAGTTGGGCAATGAGTAGACGAAGACAAATGGGAAATACAAAGCAGAAAGCAGGCAAGGGAATTTTGGCACAAATATAACCTCATACTAAATTGGCCGTGGTATACGTGTGTGAATGAATGTGTATGGATGTTTGCAAGTGATGAGTTGCAGCTTAAACGAATATTTCATTCATTCAGAATCAGATCTAGGATGTGTTATTTTAGTGTTTTCCTTTCATTTTCTTGAGCAGTGTTTATCTAATAGAGGTTGTTTGAAAAACAAGTGAGCTGCCGTACAGGACAATTCGGAGACATGCATTTATTTTACTCATCTTTTTACTCAACATTTACACATCTTCCTATTTTATTTTGGTCCACTCCAGTGAGTACTACTGAGGTGCGATCAAACTGACTTGAAAAAACACTTACTTTGGTCTCCACTGTCGGCCCTTCTTTGAAACCAACATCATTCTTGAATTTCTTCAGGAAAGATGGTTCGGCTGGCTTCACCCATGATACGTTGCCCTTTTTGCTCATTGTGCCTTAGTTAAAATCAGCCTGATAAACTGTAAATGCGCTTAATGTTTCGCAAACACTGGACAGTAAACACACAAGGACCTAGCGTGGAAAGTTAGCGTCATCGATATGCGTCTGTTACTGACCAATCAGCGCACACACTCGTTATTTCTACATTGAGAGGCCACTGTTACAGGATTCCACTTTCCATTACGTATATTTCCTGAAGGGGCGCTTGGAGGCCCATAAAGACGAGTTTTCTAAAAATCCATGTTCATATCACTGCCATTTGTACACTACTAGAACATCCACTACAACATATTAAGTAAACGTATCAATTTGAATGATATTATTTGTGATACAAATACAAGTTTTTGTACGTGGAGCATAAGACGTACTCTTAAATTACTTTGATAGGTCCGTTGTAAACAGCATTGAGAAAAGTAACAGGTACCACATGACACTAATATATTTAGTAGTGGTTTAAATACAATTTTAACACAATAAAGTTAAACATTTTTAAAAAGCAGTTAAACAATACATTTCTATGTATTTTGCAGTTCACCGGTTAAATATGTAGTGGCGTTAAAGTCCCGCCTATATAACGACGCCGTGATTCGTGTCGATTGCCAATCCTGTTTTTTCTATTTCTGTGATTCGCAGTAGGAAGTTTCATTATTAATTTATATGTCTTAAAATGTAAAAGATGGTGGTCAAATAATGATGTTAACGTAGCCCGCTCTTAGTGAGTCGGTAAGACCGAGCTGGAAAGATGTTGCCTGGCGTGTTTTATGCGCTAATGGCGGGGTTTTTGGCAGCTTTAGCTTCATCTTCTGCTAAGTTGTCACTTGGTGCTGATTATCTGAAAGATGTGTGTGAAACAGGACTGAAGATCTGGACAGACAGACAGGGAAACTCTGACGATGCTACAGCTTGTGACTGGGTAAGACGTTGTCTATTCTACCAGAAACGTACATTAGCTGTCCCTGAAATAAAAACAAATACAGTGAATAAAAAGTATTTCATCCCCAAGATGTCTAAAATGGACTAATGGTTGATTTCTGGGAGTTGTTCTGTAAAGGAATATGTCATTCATTTAGTTCTTAGATTGTTTTTCTTTATTTTAACACTTTACAAAGGTAAAAACACTGTCATTGTCCTTGTCCTCAGCCCATTTGAACTGACAGCTTTAATAGTTTTGTTATGCTAAAACTGTTATTTAGAAAAAAAAAAACTTTAGGTTTAGGTTGTTATCATTCACACCAATTGAATAAAAACATGAAATCCTGAATACATTCTACAAATAAATATTACAATCATATAATTCAAATACATTTACAATTGTGCCCATGTTTTTGTCAGTCCTGTCTCATTATAACTCTGAAGTGACATCATTTGATGGAGGAGAAGCTGACAGTGATCAAGGATGCTTTCCATTATTGAATTACATGATTTTATGCTTGTGATTGATCACAGTTGCATATACCTTTGCGGCTGCTGTGTGGAGGTCTTCTGTTTACCTGCAATGCTGTGATGTGGACCTTCTTCTCCAAAGCCCTCCGGCACTCGTCTTCCTCTGCCCGGGCCACTGTGACCACCACTGCCTCAAATTTTATATCCTCTGTGAGTTAAGCTTTTTTTTTTTTTACCTCAAACCTTCAAGTTTATCTGCAAAACTAATTACTTTACTGAATCCTATAAATCTCTGAAACCTTTCCCCCAGAACACATAAAATATTTCAAATGAAATCTGCACAATGGCTAAGCGGTTAGCACTGTCGCCACACAGCAACAAAGTTTCTGTTTCGAGTCTTGGCTGAACCAGGAGGCCTTTCTGTGTGAAGTTTGAATGTTCTCTCCATGGGTTGCATGGGTTTTCTCTGGGTGATCCAATTTCCCCTACAGTCCAGAGACTGCAAAATAAACATGCTAGAGTAATTGGTGGCTCATTTCGCTGTGACAACCCTTGATAAATGGAGTGAGTAAATCCATTCAGTCAAATATTGGTTCTGGACAGAGTACTTTTAGCTTAGCTTAGCATAGATCATTGAATCGTATTAGAGCATTAATGACCATTTCGATAATTTTCCTATTTAAAGCTTGACTCATTCATTTTCTTGTCGGCTTAATCCTTTTAGTAAAAAGGGGTCGCCACAGCGGAATGAACTGCCAACTTATCCAGCAAGTTTTTATGCAGCGGATGCCCTTCCAGCCGCAACCCATCTCTGGGAAACATCCACACACACATTCACACACTCACTCATACACTACGGACAATTTAGCCTACCCAATTTACCTGTACCATATGTCTTTGGACTGTGGGGGAAACCGGAGCACCCGGAGGAAACCCACGCGAAGGCAGGGAGAACATGCAAACTCCACACAGAAACGCCAACTGAGCCGAGGTTCGAACCAGCGACCTTCTTGCTGTGAGGCGACAGCACTACCTACTGCGCCACTGCCTCTCCTAAAGCTTGACTCTTCTGTATTAAATCATTTATTAAGACCGACAGAAAATAAAATTTGTGACATGTTTGAGCGAGATGCTAATGGTTTAATCCGATTCAATGTTTTATGCTCCATCATTATGCCTCTACAAAATTGGCTGAATGGATAAAAAAAATGCTAAAACTCAAATTTTTACAGTTTTTGCCCAATTGTTTACACACATTTTCTGAAAGCATGTCTCATATTGTCAGATCTTTACACACAAAACACACACACACATTGGGCAAAACCTTTCAAGTCTTCCGCAAAATGAAACTGCATTCAAAACGACGTGATTTCTTCTCAATGTGGTGTTTTGTTTTCAAATGACACACACAAGCCATCACATGAATAGAAATTTATAAGAACTTCTTGATCACTGATATGTTTAACGTAAAACACTATGACTACTTCTCCATTCATCATAATGACTTACTGTAAGGCTTTTTTTTTGTTCAATGTTACACTAACTACAGACATACATAGGCCTACAGAAGTGCACTGTAAAATATTTCAGAATATTGTTTTTATACAAAACACACAATTACCAAATATATTTTACTGTATTTTTCCCACAAAAACAGTGTACACAAGTATTTCCTGAATACGGTTACATAAAAAATAAAATAAAATAAAACCCAAAAAAACAGCTATACTGCATCCTCTTTTCTGTTTTGGTCTGGCCAAGCAGTGTGTGTGTGTGTGTGTGTGTGTGTGTGTGTGTGTGTGTGTGTGTGTGTGTGTGTGTGTGTGTGTGTGTGTGTGTGTGTGTGTGTGTGTGTGTGTGTGTGTGTGTGTGTGTGTGTGTGTGTGTGTGTGTGTGTGTGTGTGTGTGTGTGTGTGTGTGTGGATTTCGGTCGTACACATTTCATCCCTCAATTGGTTTGATGAATGGAGATTATAGAGGGAGATAAACAACTAAAAAACATGGGTGGGCAGTGAACCAGTTATGAACCAGATGAGCTTTGATTTCTAATTTGCAATTCTGTGTGACAGGTGTGATGAGTTAGTATGCTGAGTAGGGCAACTGACTTTACAATTTTGAATGACAGTGTGTTCCTTGTGAAAACAAGAGATTTTCTGCATGAAAATTGTGCCAAATGCAGCAAAGTGTGTGTAGTGTTTAAAAAAAAAAGTGTGTTTGAAACCTGCAAGTGTAAAGTAGGAATTGTGCTTGTAGTTTAGCAGAATTGGTTCAGGGGGTTGGTGCATCAGTTACATGTTCTAGTCATTGTGTCTGAAGTACAAGTAATTGTGTGTAAACAATTGGGAAAAGCTGTAACTGTAAAAAAGTTGAGTATTTCTTTAATGTTCCAAAAATGGGCATATTCCATAAGGATATGATTAAAACATGAGGGAAAGCAACTGATGACTAAATGATTATTTATCTGTTAGCCAACCCTTGAATAATTCTTAATGGGTTTTTATTTTCTAGGCTTTCCTTGGACATGTGATCTTCGGTGAAACTCATGCCACACTGTGGTGGGTTGGTATCATTTTGACCCTGACCGGGCTTTTTGTCTTGCATGGATCAACTCCTCAGGCTCCACAGGAAAACGTGGATAAGAAACATGAGTAGATAATACAGGGAGCAACAATGCCTTATCAAATGCTTGAAGTCAATCAAGTCAGACAGCATGAAAGATAAGCACTTAAAGCTAAAAAGGATTATTTATGCAAGACTGCGGTACAAGTATCTTTTATAAGAGCATTGCGGTTCATTTATTAATGTGAGTTTTAGTCATGTGAATGTTGACACGATGCAAAGCTTCGAAATGTGTCTCACTTTGTGCCTGTAGTCAGTAGGTTACTTCAAACTGTGACATGAGATGTTTATATTTCATTCTTATCATTTTTTTTATTTGGTGGGGGGTTGTTGTTGGTTAATAGACCAAATACTATAAAATACTTGTTTAAGCTTTGGAATTAAAACAATTGAAGAAAGATAATTGTGAATTTTATCTCATAATTTGGATTTCCATTTTAAAGTTGAGAGTTTATTTTGTAATTTCAAGACTGTAAAGACTGTAACATTGTGCAAGTTAATAATTAACACATCATAATTTTAGGTTACTGTGAGGAAAAACTGAACTCACAATTGCAAGAAATAAAAGTAGGGTTCTAAGAAAAAACAAAACAAAATCTGTGAGATATAAATGCAGAAGTCTGCCTCTTTTTCTTGCGATTCATTTTTCTCTGAATTGTTTGTCTTGCAGTTTTCATCATTTTCTATGAAATAAGAAACAAAAGCAAACCTTGAATTGTGAAATAAAGTTTCAATATTTTTTGTATAATATTCAATTTTTTTTGTATAATCCTGTGGCAGAAACAGGCTTCCATAGCTGTGAATCACAATTGAGAAATCTTTTACCTACAAGCTTGAGATTTTAAAAGTCTTCTGGAGTAAATCGATTTGAATAAACATTCAATCATTCATTCATTTTCCTTCGGCTTAGTCCCTTATTTGAAGAGTTCACACTTAGCTTATGATTGATTACAAAGCATGTTTGAAAAGCTGTCCAGGAAGAGAGCCCTGAGCTTATAAGATCCTCGTGCCCTGGGCTCCCTCCCATTGCAAGGAGAGAGGGGAGTTTGAGCTCAGGTAGATCTCGAGAACTTCCTTGTCGTAGTAGCTGATGAACAGATCGTGATTGCTCTTAAGAGATAACTTGCTAGGAGCATGTCTTTGGTGCCGATTTGGAATAGTCAGTTAACTTAAGTTGCATGTTCTTGGACGGTGGGAGGAAACCGGGGAACCCGTGGGAAACCCAGGTGAGCACGGGGAGAACGTCAGCTGGATTTGTAAGGACTAGAACCAGTGACGTTCTTGCTGTGAGGCAACAGTGCTGTCCACTGGGCCAACGTGCCACCCGTCTAAGATAGGTGGAGGATTCAATTTATTTTGCCAATTCACCTATAGCGCATGTATTTAGACTGTGTGGGAAACTGGAGCAGGCGGAGGAAACACAAGGGAGAGAACATGCAAACTCCACACATAAATGCCAACTGACAAAATCAATGTCCATTGAGATGATCCTCTTTTCCTTTTCTTGGATGTGTTTGAAATAATAAGAATACTTCCATAGCAGAAATATAAGGCTCTGGCCTTCCATCTTCGCTTCTGTCTGTTCCCGCAGGATGCCTATTCTCTTATTGAGTGTGATTCAACATGACTACATTCATTTAAATTTAGAAATTTATTTTTTAAAAGGTTATTCATTAAAGAGTAACTCATTCATTCATTCGTTTTCTTTTCGGCTTAGTCCCTTTATTAATCTGGGGTCGCCATAGCAGAATGAACCGCCAACCTATCCAGCATATGTTTTATGCAGCGGATGCCCTTCCAGCTGCAACCCATCACTGGGAAACATCCATACACACCCATTCACACACATACACTACAGATATTTTAGCCAACCCAATTCACCTGTACCACATGTCTTTGGACTATTGGGAGAAACCGGAGCACCAGGAGGAAACCCACGCGAACATGGGGACAAAAGTAACACAAATATTTACAATAACAATGTGCTGCCATTTTCAATCACACATACAAGAGAAAAAAAAAAAGCATTTTATTTTTCTAGAAGTTGTTTTGTTACAGTACACTGGCAGTTCAACATTTAACAATATTTAACAAAATTAACAATATCCCTATCAAATAGCACATAATATGTCTCTTTTTTGGCATAAACTCTTTTACATCATATTATATCTGATGAGGTTTTTCATTTAGGTTCTTCTTAGTTCAGTTGCGTGTCATTTTCAGTAAACCACTGACCTGAAATCTATTTCAGAGGGGGAACACCACCACAAAAGCAGCATCTGTTGAGCACTGCATGACATTAAAATGTATTCTGCTCTGAAATCACATCAGAAAATGAACCTGATACTATGTGTGTATATTAAAGTCCGCCTTGCTACTTAAACGGTTTTATTTAAACTATGGACTTTGTAGAAAAACAACATATTTATTTCAAGAAAATTTAATGGAAGTTGTGCAGAGTAACATCAGATAATGGAAAAAAAAACAAAATATGACAAACAACAATAATGGAGCCTGTAATGGAAAGATACGCTGTTAGAAAATGTGTAAAAGCACAAGTTCAGTCAAATCTTACAGCAGATCCTCAATGCATTTTTGATAAATAGGGCCTTTGGGAAAGACTCAATAGGTTTACAAATGAGCACCATATTATAATCAGTTCTTCACTTGGATTTGCATAGTAATTAAATTATCCTTGTTTCGTAGCGTTTTAGGACATTAGGAGGCCTTTACCCAGGTAGCAAAAAATTCTGGCCCAGATACTAATAATTGATATGTGGGCATGTAAGTTTGGCCTATCTTTTCCCACACTTTAAAATACATTTTTATTATTTTTAAATAAAGAATTAAAATTCTACCTTACAGAAAAAGCAGCCCTATAGCCCGCCTAAAACGCAATGATTCATAGGTTTATCAATTTCATTGCAGTCGTGACACACCAACATGTCTGGCCCAGTTCAGGCTCAGTTATGGGTTTTTAACTTGGCTGAGACTTGGCCCAGATATGTTTGGCCCTTGTCTGGAAGCCAGACTGGGTCCAGTCATGTACCGAAATTCACTGCGGCATATGGGCCAAGCAAAAGCTGATTAAGTGGGCCAGAAATATTTTGCTATGAGGGTAGTTAATTAAAGGGATAGTTTAGCCAAAAATGAGCCAACATGTACACCCCCTCATATTGTTATAACACCATATTTTGTCCTTGTCATAACACAAACTGAGAAAGTAATATTTATTTTTTCAATCATTTTCTTTTCGGCTTAGTCCCTTAATTAATTATAAGTCGCCACAACGGAATGAACCGCTCACTTATCCAGCATATGTTTCACAGCGGATGCCCTTCCAGCTGCCTTTCACTGGGAAAGTAAGTAATATGATTAATTAAAATGAATTTAAAAGCAACTTAATTAAAGTAATGATCAGCATTAATCTTTAAAAATGGTTGTTTTTTGTCATTTCTATTTATCTTGATTCTGTTTCCGGGTGAGTTGTTGTAAATTCCAGCACTAGCAGTTGAATGAATGTGTGGTCATGCACAAAGACAAATGGTCAAAGTCAGATTTTTCATTATATAATATAATAAACTGTGGTATGTGTTTTTATCTGAACCTCATGTAATTCACGGGATTATTTTTCGATACGTTTGTATCTTTTTAAAGACGCTGAATGCTAATTATTACCAATATGTAAATGTTTCCATTGTTGATGCGGGGAAAAAAATGACATAAACAAAACCAGCATGAGAAAATAATGACAGATTTTCAATTATGGGGTAAAGTATCCGTGTAAGGCAGTATTAAAAATATGGAGAAGAAAAAAAAATGTGACCACTTAAAATTTTTAAAGCAGTGGTCTTAGACTCAATTCCTGGAGGGCCACAGCTCTGCAGATTAGCTCCAACAACCTCCAACTCACAACTGCTTAATAGTCCATACTCGGTCTTGGAGAGCCAGTGACCTGGAGAGTTTAGCTCCAACCCTAATCAAATACACCTGAACAAGCTAATCAAGCTCTTAGGTATAGTAGAAATTTCCAGGCAGATGTGTTGAAGCAAGTTGGAGCTGAAGTCAGCAGGACACCGGCCCTCCAGGACTGACTTTGGACACCCCTGCAAAAGGAACTACATAAAAATAGGCTAATTTTATAACTCCCGTGGAGTTAAACAGATGAAGTTTACCATTTTTGAAGTTGGGTCTGGCGGGAGCACTTTTAGCGTAGCTTAGCATAAATAATTGAATTAGATTAGACCATTAGGATTTTGCTCAAATAAAAAAAAAAAGTTGATGACAAATGAGTAGTGTAGTTTTGGCCTATTCTTAGACGTCTATTAGATTTTCACTGACAGCCCAAATTTAGCCTTGTTTTAGCCAAGACGACTATGTTTAAGACATCCATTAGACATCTTTTAAAAACAAGAAATGCTTAATGGTTAGTGACCAATTGGAAAGGATTTACTTACAGTTACCTAAAACAACATCTTTAAGATTCTATAACTGATCAGATTAACCCAACTAAAGACCACTGCTATTTGCTAATAATCTGGGATTAAAACATATGTTCCAACTCAAAACCATTTTTAAAACTGCATGTCTGTAATAAAGACAGTAAAATCACTATGTAATTCTTAACTGCTATGATCACTACGACTGCATGGTGTCAGTAAACGCGCATGTGTTTGTGTGAGACTCATCATTTCAGAAAGGCTTGAATAAACTCCATCACAAATATATAAAATAGACTTGGTATTTTTGACTAATGAGCTATAT
Organism: Danio rerio; assembly: GCF_052040795.2. Classification (NCBI taxonomy): domain Eukaryota; kingdom Metazoa; phylum Chordata; class Actinopteri; order Cypriniformes; family Danionidae; genus Danio; species Danio rerio. The sequence continues at coordinate 44,905,548 of NC_141036.1, read as the reverse complement.
GTCAGCTTCATCCCAGTCTGTCTCTGTCCCTGGCTGCTGTTTATCTGATGTAAAACATGATGAGAAGCTAACACACATGGGAGCGGTGGGCAGGGAGAAGCAGCTCATTCGAATTTAAAGCCACAGGCTAAAAAACAGCTACAGTATGCTCAGACACTAAAATGAGCAGATTCTGTACACTATAATTAATAATCTGATGGGCATTTTGAGCTGAAATTTTACAGACACATTCTGAAGACACCAAAAGCTTATTTTACATCTTGTAAAAGGGGTAAAATAGGTGCCCTGTAAAATGAATATTATCAAAACTCTTTTTTCATGGGAATGCTATTGGTCTAATCCAATTTATGCTAATCTAAGTTAAAAGTGCTTCTAGGGTAAATGGTAAAAACTTATCTATAGAGGCCTATATTATTAGACTAGTTCAAGGCTAGTAGAACTTTTGTTATTTTTACCAGCCTCCAAAAAAGACAAAATGGTTTATTTGAAATTAGGAAGACATAATATCAGCCCTTTATGAAATTAAACAAATATAAACAGTTTAGTCAAACACATAACAAGAAAACCCAGAGAAGCTCAGAGTGTCTTGTTTTTTTCTTTTTCTCCACAGCTGCATATTAAACAGAGATAAACTAAAAATCCAGCAAAAAATTTAGTGTTTAATAGACGTCTAAACCGATATCTAAACGTAGACGGCTTGGCTAGACCAGTCGTCAAATAGACAGATTAGATTGCAGATTAGTTTTGGCCTATTCTTAGACGTCTATTAAATTTTGGCTGACAGCCCAAATTTAGCCTTGTTTTAGCCAAGATGACTATGTTTAGATGTCTATCAGACATCTATTAGACATCTTTTAAAAACAACAAAACAAAAAATGCTTGCTGGGAAGTGTTCGATAGGAAAGGATTCACTTAGTTACCAAAAACTTTAAGATTCTAGACTCAACTGATCAGATTAACCCAACTAAAGACATCACTGCTCCAGGAACAGTGCATATAATCGAACATGTCACAGTACATGAGCTCAGTCTCTATGCATAAGTTAATCTTAAGAAGAGCGTAATGTGTTTTTGGTTGTAAATACTGCTTTAAGGCACTTTGGTAAAGTACATAGATGTTATTTCTATGGTTAAAATTCAAAATGTTCACAGTGGTTCAATGGTAAAAATGTGCAATGTAAGTCCTCAGGGTCACATTTTGATCTAATGAGGCTCCAAAGGAATCTCGATCACGTCCTCCTCAATAATCTCTCCTTGTGGGAACATGGGCACCGGAGATGAATCGTCTTTCTGGCATGATAAATCCGTGAAAGGACTGAACCAGGTCACAGAAAGAGGACCTCCAAATGCAGACTTCATTCCTTCCCAGCACTGAGTCTTCTCCCATGTGGGGTCTTCACGCTTCAGCTTTTCGATGCCCTGCAAAAACACAAACCACACCATTGTGGGTCTTGAAAAAGACATTTATAAATCTACAAATGATGGAAACAACACCCATATCAGCAAATAACCAAATGAAAGTCCATGAACTGAAAAGGAAAGCAAATGGTTATGGTGTTTAAATAAAAAAATATATACAATGGCAAGTGATTCACTTTACTCATGCACCTGCGTGCTGCTTGTGTATAATGTTTAAAGGGATGGTTCATCAAAAAAATTAAATAATTGCTGATAATTTACTCAGTTCATCCAATATGAGGGTGATTTTTAGATTTTAGTAGATCTTCAAGTATGATTTCTAGTTGAAACTGTGATCTTATAGATTGATGGTGCTCTATATTGTCATAAATGTGCTCAGCAATGTTTTCAAAGGCTGTGGATTAAACAGCCTGGTCTCATGAAGAAACGCAACTATTTTACATTTTGTTAGTTTACTGGTTAATACGTATGAATCCATAAGTACAGTCTTATGAAAACGTAAGATTTTAAAAGGTAAGCATGGCACTAAACCCGCCCCTAAGCCACACCATCATTAGGAGATAAGCAAATCGTACTAAATTGTACGAGTGAGATCTTACGAATTCATACAAATTAGCTACTAAATCAAAAAGTTACGATTTTAAAAAGGTAAGCATGGCACTAAACCCAGCCCCTAAACCAAACCGTCAGTGGGAGATAAGCAAATCGTACTTAATTGTACGAGTGAGATCTTACAAATTCATACGAATTAGCTACTAAATCAAAAGTTACGATTTCAAAAAGGTAAGCATGGCACTAAACCCCGCCCCTAATCCAAACCGTCATTGCGAGATAAGCAAATCGTACTACATTGTACGAGTGAGATCTTACGAATTAATACAAATTAGCTACTGTATCTAAAAGTTAAGATTTTAAAAAGGTAAGCATGGCACTAAACCCCGCCACTAAACCAAACCATCATTGGGAGATAAGCAAATCGTACAAAATTGAACAAGTGAGATCTTTCGAATTTATACGAATTAGCTACTAAATCAAAAAGTTACGATTTTAAAAGTGAAAGCATGGCACCAAACCCCGCCCCTATACCAAACCATCATTGGGAGATAAGCAAATCGTACTACATTGTACGAGTAAGATCTTACGAATTCATAAGTATTAGCTACTAAATCAAAAAGTTACGAACTGACGTGAGATTTTGTTGGGATTAAAGGAAAATAATATTGTAAATCATGTTAACAGGTATTTATTTTATGGCCTCTATATGTTATTATTGACTCTTAAAGCACCACACATAATACTTTTGCTGCTTGGTCAAAAGTACTTAATTAATACCAGTTGAACCAACACAATTCTCAAATGGGGACAACTTATTTGATTTTACCAATTTTAGTGGATTGAACATAAAACAATTAAGTTGGCTAAATTGATTTGTGTTAAGACAACACAAAGGAATTGACTTGCATTTTATGAATGACCAATTAAACCCCAGCATAGCTAATGGCCTGTTTACACCTGGTCACTTCATGCATTTTCTCTGATTGGAAAGCTATCTGAAATATGAAAAGGGTTGCATTTACACTTGGCCACTTTATAAACACAGCTCAATCTCACAAGGAAACTTAACTATTTTAAATATTGTCTGAAAACGGGATAAAACGTACAAATAAACATGACTTAGTTTATATGACAACTTAAGATTTTTTAAAGGAGGTTTGTACCCCAAACCCCACGCTAAACCCTACCTACACCTCATTGGTGGATGAGCAAATCGTGCTAAAATGTACGAATGACACTGTACAAATGAATACGAATTAGCCACTAAATCAAAGTTACGATTTGCCATGAGATTGCATTGGATCTTTGATTCCCATGCTATTCACAAACTTAACAAGGTTATGTTGACTGAAGCATCAGATAAACAGAATTTAATAAAAAAAATATTGAAATGTATGCTATATATCTTTTTCTATATATCTTACAATCCTAAGCAATACATATATTGATACAATTGACTTGATTGATCTTTTGTCTATATTGATTTCAACTGAATTGTAGGCTAGAGGAGGTTTTTGTTTTTTACTGTTGTGACAGTAAACATCAGCACAAGCCTAAGGCTTTTTAAGCCATAATTAGCTACAGTCAGTAGGCTAAATTATTATTATTTTTAATCGCATAAGTGCAAGACATTCAAAAGTGTAAAAGGTTTCCAAAAAAAGCACTGTGCCTTTCTAAACAAAGGAATGCTATATGATATGTTTTTTTCTTTTATTTTCCTTTTCATTCACAGAGATAGGCTAATACAGGTGCCTGATACATGTCTTTTGTTAAAGATGCCATTTGATATTAATTTAGCATTCTAATTTTATTATATAACGGCTAATAACTGGTCAAATATTAAATGAAACAAAAAAATAAAATAACAAAACCGTCCCTAAACTGTCACCAGTGGTGTTGTTGAAGTATGTTATATTTGTTGTGTTGCGTATAATATATCTGACAATGATAAATAGCCTATAACATGCTCTCACATTTATATATTTATTCCATTTTGGCAGGAGTAAATTTTGCAACGAATAAATTCATTTAGACCGGTCCAGTTTCATCTGGAATTCTCCTAACCACATCTTGAAGTGGTTCAGATAGCAATAAGTAACTAGGTGTAAACAGGAAATTCACCTATATCTTGGATGAGTAGTTAAATTATAATTTATCATTTTTTGGGGTGAACTATCCCTTTAATGAGAGATAAGCCAAATGACTGCCACTTAAAGGAACACATAAAAAAAACCACATGGATCGTGCAGCATGCCCTCACATTGAAATGAATCCACAAGAAAAGAAAAACAGACCATTTCAAATAGCATGCTTTCAGACAAACGACACAATAAATGTGTTTAAATGCTTTTTAAATCAGCAGCAATTCAAAGCTTACCTCCATTTCACACCAGTCAAACAGGGACATCGGCCTAATTTCATACTAAATATAATTAGAAGCTTTTTAATTAATTTTAAAACATGGAAATAGAGTTTTCTTTTTTTGAGGAAGGGAACCATTCATAAGACAACACAAAATGATTAGGGAAACTAGGTTAGTGTCAAAGAAAGAGAGGAAGTAGATGGGGGAAATACAGACCAAGCAAATTTGAAAACATTTGGATCTCTTGAGAAATTGCAACACAGTGATTTTGCAATGCGAATGGCATTTCAGCTGCTGATACTATTTTAGACTTTTCAGAGGCAGAGATGGCTTTGTAATGTGGTTATGCATTCAGGAAACCCACTGTCAGACACATTAGATGTGATGTGTTGTTATATAAAAACACTAATGAGCGGGTGTTTCAGGTTTTTTATTCAACGTTTGACAAAGAAGAACAGAATGATTGCCTTTTTTCATATACAAGCACATATCATCCGTTCATTAGAACACAAAAAAAGTAGATCAATAAAATGTCAAATATATGCAATAAACCGAAACAATGGCAACAACGTGTAAAAATGACCTCTTCCAAAACACAAATTCCCACAATTTCTCAACCAGTTTCCTTTCTACATTCCTGAAAACCAGGTTTATGAACACATGCCAAGTAAATCAGCTCTAAAACAAGTAACACCTGATTATCACTTAGCCTTTTCAGTATAAGTGCTGCTGTCAGTCTATAAGTTATGTATAACAGCAAATATACCCACTGTATCTCAAAGCACATTCTTTACATTTCTTTAAGAATTCATTTCACTGCAATTATTTGCAGTAATTATTAAGGAGTATGAAATAATCTGACAATGAACCAGCTTTGGAATTTAATATCCAAATTGTATGTTAAATTCCATCGTAAGCAAACAAAATAAATAATTATACCCCCTGTTAAGCATACTAAATTGTTTAATAATATTTTTTTTATTTAGCAAAAGTCAATAACTCATGTTAAGGCCTGTTCACAAGAATGATAACTAGAACAATAGCTTTAGTGTCCTATATTGTTTTTGTTTATTATTAGTACGCTCTGAAGTTTGGAGCTGTGCAGAAAAATCCTTTTATGGCCTGTTTACTCTGAGAGGTACGGTGCGATACTGTTCGGTACACTTTTATGGCCGTTTCTATTGCCAAACGTACCAAAAAGTGAACAGTACCACTGTTTTGGGTACTTTTTGCAAAGGGTACCTTGCACAACAAAACGGTACCATAAGTCAGCAATAGAGGCACAGCTGAACGCTATTGGATAACAGAGATACGTCACTACCGCACACAAGCAGGAGAATGAAAACTAAGAAACCACCATGTTTTAAATACAAAGCTCAGACATTACATCGTAATATTATATGCATAAAACAACTAATCATGGTCGACCCAAGCTCAAACAAACCTTGTCGCCGTCTTGATGAACAGCCACAAAGCCAAGAAGAACAAAGTCTGCCGTGTCCTGTTTTTGTTTTACAAGGCCGTCTAAAAGTGCAAGAGGTTTCACTTTTTCCTGAGAGCTGGTTTGCACTCACCGCACATCTATATTTGAATTAAGGAACTTCTTGAACTTATCATAATAACAACGTGTGTGTGATTATTGAAGTGCTTCTAGCATCCGATCCTCTCAGAAATGGACAAACGCAAGAGTGAAGCGCAAAAAAAAACAAAGGAGCAAAAGATTTTTTCAGCAACCTAAAACATGAACAAACTGCCATGTTTAACTATTATCATCACCTTTTGGACTATTACGAACTCGGAATGATGGAATTACTTTGGTACTCTTTAGGCAGTGAAAATGCAGGCCTGATAAAGGTGACTCGTACCGACCCGTACCGTACTGTACCACTCAGTGGAAATGGGCCATTAAAAATCAATTCTGCCTTAATTGTGAGATTTAATGAAGGATAAATTCTGATTGGCTGGTTGTTTTTTTAATCACTCATCAACTGTAAAATGTTGTTCCCGTTATCATCTTTGGTGTAATGTACTTTAAATAAAAAAAATTTAATTAAAATATGTATCTGTAACAGTAATGAACCATTTTACTGAATGGTTGTCAGTGCTCTTAAATGTTAACCAGGAAAGGACAGGGGAATCTGTAGATAAATCTTAACAATTAAAGGGGTCCTTTTATGCCCTTTTTACAAGCTGTAATGTCTGGCTTACAAAAAATGTGACTTTAGTGTCATCTTAAAAGATCCCAAAGATCATTTATTATAGCATGGTTTAATAATAAATGACTGTTTAACTGAAAGTAAAAATACTGTTTTGTTTATGGATCTTTAAAGTCCACGTAAACCGAAAATAGCTGAGACTTTAATTTCAGTTTGCTGATGTCTTTCCAGCTGAAGCAGAATATTGAGTAAGGGGAGGGGTTTCTCGTTTTGTGGATCATTCCTTTATGGCAAACTAATGGTAAGGGGGCGTGGTTAAAATATTCGCTTGTTAAAGCCTGATTTATACTTCTGCGTCAAACGCCGGCATATGCTACGGCGCTGACGCATAGCCCTTCGCCGTGGCCGTCGGCGTGGCTGACGTGCACCTCTCAAAAATTGTAACTACACGTCGCAACGACACGTAGCGCAAGCTCTGTGATTGGTCGGCTTGGTTGCGCTGACGAGTCTGGGCGGGACCGAGAGCCGCGCGAATGGCGCGAGCCCAATGGAGCGATTGTTTACAAGTGTGGAGTCCCGTGAAGGAGCTCTGGATGGAAAGTTTTGTTCTGTGTTTACCTCATAGTTAAAGTTGTTCCACGTCCGCCGGTTCCTGCCTCAAAATGAGCGAGTTTGAGTCACTTGTACAACCAGGAAGTGTTCAGGAAAAGCAAAACAAAAGCGAAGAAACTCGACACAGAGGAACATTTACAACTTACTGCCAACTAGCGTTTCGGAAGTGTTAATGGAGACCAACAGAGACAGCGCACAGAAGTATAAATGCACAGCCACGCGCGTTGCATGCGCCGTGGGTTACGCCGGTCACTTGACGCAGAAGTATAAATCAGGCTTAAGTGTGACATCATGCGAAGTGACTTTATCTATTATCTTTGTAATAATCCCTATACAGTTTGATATACTGATTTTTTTATATAATAATAATAATAATAATAATAATAATAGTAATAATTCCTTACATTTATATAGCACTTTTCTTGACACTCAAAGCACTTTACACATTGGGGGGAAATCTTCTCATCCACCACCAGTGTGCAGTATCCACCTGGGTGACATGATGGTAGCCGTATTGCACTAGACCACGGACCACACACCAGCTGATAGGTGGAGAGGAGACGAAGAGGAGGCAAGAGAAGGTGATGAAGCCAATTATGGTATGGGGAGGGTTAAGAGGCCATGATAGACAGAGGGCAGTGCATGCCGGGGTTAAACCCCTCCTCTTTTTCCCAAGGACATCCTGGGACTCTTATCGACCGTATAGAGTCCCCTTCACTATACTGGAGTGTTAGGACCCACACAGTCCACAAGTTGGGCGCCCCTGCTGGCCTCTCTAACACTACTTCTGGCAGCCTGGCTTTGCTATGTGGTCTCCTATCCACGTACTGACCGGGCACAGCCCTGCTTAGCTTCAGTGAGTGACCCTGTGAGGGTTGCAGAGAGCTAGCAGCCGGCTAATAATAAACATTTACAATGCACTGTATTACTTTCGAAAATCACCATTGCAATATACCGCGTGTATACCATGATTTTTAAAATAAAATTCACTTTAAATGTATGATATGACTGAAAAGTAGTCATAAACAAATATTTTCTCAATTACAATTAGTAGCGGCTTGGACCTGGAAACTGTATTATATATGTGACCAATAGGTCATGATTTTAAAAAGTGGACAGTGGCAGAAGCTGTCAAACTGACATCAATAGTGAAGAACTGTCACTCCAGAAGTAAAAGCAAAATTAACTTGCACTGATTAATTGTTTACCTAAAGAATAGCAATGTGCGCTAGCAAAATAAAACATTGTAAATGTTGATTTCACGCAGACTTTAAATCCAAATTAGCAGCTGCTTCATGACACATATCCAGAAGAGGATGGAGCTGCTTATGTTTTAAAGCCTTTAAAATGCCCACTTTTATGCTACATGCCAGGATTTGTAAACGGAAGTAGAGCAATGCAAATGACAGTGTAAAGTCACGTCACAGTGAAAACATGGCACATGTAGTATCTTCAAATTTCATTTATACTACACACGGCCACACATTATAAACAGTATATAACGATCATGATGTATGATATTGATCATTTTGGAATGTCTCTAATACATACAAGCTTATAAGCACTCACAAATACACAAGCTGACATAATATTAGTAATGCATGGACACGGGTTATGCATCAGTTTACTAGATTGGTAAAACTGTGTCTCTCAGACATACATCTAAATAGTCTAATGTTTACGAGTAAAAAAAACAACAACCCCGTATGACTACATTGGAGGCATTAGAAAGGAGTTCAGAAACGCTGCTTATTAATATAATGGCTCTTTTTAAGAATGTGGACTTTATGGATCTTTTTTATAGCTAATGTGCGTTTGGGAATGTAAATGGCATAATAAGACCCCTTTAAAAGTACTTTAAGACAGTAGCTTATCATTTAGGGCGACATTCTGAGATTACAGCAGTGATTATATTAGCATAAACGCATGTGTATTATCTGTGCATCATCCGTCTTCATTTCCGTGTAGCTCAGCAGAGATTAGGACATGATAAAGCTTCCACTTTATGGCTGTACTTGAAATAAATATGAGCATACAAATGTTTGAAAATAAATGAGTAGTTTGCTGAAAAAAAAAAAAAAAAAACTAAACAAGATAATAAAGGTGATTTAGTCTCACTGGCAAATGCTCTGGTCAAATCAGGATAAAGAAGGGAAAAGACGCTGTTTATAAGCGCAGTCCAAGTGCACATGAGTCTCTAGCTTAAAAGCTTCCTGAGCTCAGACCACATACTGGTAGGGGTCGGCTTTTCCGTGGTCGGGTGTAGAAAACGGGCTAAACCATGCTATCGAGAAGGGGTGTCCGAATACCGCCTTCATGTTCATCCATTTTGTTTTTTTAGCCCATCTTCTCTCTTCCTTTTTCAACTGCTCTATACCCTAAAAACAAGAGATAACCGAGACTTCAGAGTGTGTGTGAATAGTATTTAAATAAAGTGAAAAGAACAACTGACCCATTCCATAAAACACAGGTTTTTTTCTCAGAAGACTTTATGTAATGCCATTACATTTAGGTTTAGAATAGAATATTATACATGTTAATTCTGGTTTGTCCAAGCGGGAAAATGGGTCAAATTGAGCACACTATTTTTGGATCATGGGTTGTATCCAGGACTTATGATGGGAATATGTTTACCCTTTTCTTTTCTAAAATATGCTTTAAGTTTATATTATTAATCTGAAAAAGAAAAGTCAGGTTAAAAACACTGCACTGTGGAACATTAGCATAGTGAACTCATCATAGACTACCTTTAAAAAGTTTGGGGTTGGTATGACTTTTTTTTCACTGTCTCTTAAGCTTGCCAAGGCTACATTTCTTACAATGATCAGTGGTTAAACAGTTGTACCATAAATATTATTGTAAAAGCCACAATACTCCTTTTAAAATACTTCAATGCATAGAAAGCTCTAAAGAGCAGCATAAATGAAAGGCATCCTGACCCCAAGCTTTTGAACAGTAGTTTAAATGCAGAAAAACAGTAAGCTAAAAGTAGTATTAAAGTATGCGGTTCCAACAAGATAGTACAATAGACTTGCAACTTTCAAAGCCATCAAGTGAACACAGTGCAGACCCACACTACAACAAACAGAATCTGAAGACAGTGCCAAGAAAACACTCTCCTCAGAATAAGATTTTAAAAATTTGAATTTAAAGGACAGGAATATACAGTCACAGGCCATTTTATTAGGTACACCTTGTTAGTATCTGGATGACCTTCTTGCTGTGAGGCGATTGTGCTTAAAACATATGATAATAAGCGAAATGTAATCTTGATATGAGAGCCAGATCTTCCATGATGAAAATTTCCCATTCAACAACATTCAAAACTTTCTGCGCTGGATTGATATTTAGTGACTGTGGAGGCCATTTTGCGTTTACTGAACTAATTGTTATTTACAAGGATCCAGGTTGAGACGAATGGAAGTTTGTGGCAAAAAGCAATATCGTGTTTAAAGTAGCAATTAGAAGGTAAGCACACTGAGGTCATGAAGGGATGGACATGGTTAGTAACAACACTTAGGTAGGCTGTAGCGTTTAAACGGAGTTGGTAGCAAGGAGCCCAAAGTTGCCATTAAAACATTAAGACACCATTACACCAGTCCCTTGAACCAAACCTCATCAGACCTGAAAACATTTCTCTAATCTTCTACCGTCCAATTTGTGGTGAGCCCATGTGAACTGTGGCCTCAGTTTCACATCTGCTTCAAAGTTTTGCATTCAGAGATGCATTTCTTTATACCTCAGTTGTTACAAAAGTAGTTATTGGAGTTACTGTTGTCTCTCTATCAGATTAAACCAGATTGGTTATTCTCCTCTGACAAAATCAAAGCATTTTTGTCCACAGAAGTGCTTCTCACTGGAAATTTTCTCTTTTTCTGACCACTGCAAATCCTACTGATCACTGTGTGTGAATATCAGAGATCAGCAGTTTCTGAAATACTCAAAACAGCCCGTCTTGCACCAACGAACAAGCAATGTTTAAAAGTCACTTTTCGTCCTCTTCAGAACTTCAGAAAATCCTCTTGTCCAAGTCATATAAATATGAAGCTGCACAACGCCTTAACATTTTTGGTGTCTGTTAAGTTGCTAATATCAAACTGAAAATAGCAGTTCCTTATATCATGTTTTCATTTTATTGTCAAGACGAGAATGAGGTTATAAAGTACATTGTTCCATTTGAAGATTTACCCAAAGTGTTTGCTTTTCATATCAAACTTGCGAAGTCTGAACTTAAGAAAAGGGCGCAAGACTGAACTTTGTGTATATTAAGAAAAAGCCCCAATCAGATAGACGACTGTCGGCAGCCACACCTCAGTTTTCCCCCATCCACACTGACACGGAGCAGCAGCATTTTAAAACCAAAACGGTCTTTTTAACGTTTCCAAAACGCTCCATTTTCGGGACTCGAAAACTCCGGGGATGTGTGGACGTAACCGTAGCAAAACATACGTGTTTAAAAACAAAAACGTATTAGTGTAAACGGGGCCTATGATGCTGTCATGTAATTGGCTAATCAGCAGCCAGTCTGAGCAGTTGAACAGGTGTACCCATTAAAGTGACCGCTGAGTGTATGAGAGTTGTGTTTTCCAAAGTCAGAAGTTCACAAAACTAAAGTCATTTTTCCACTCCATGGTATGATGTGGTTTGGTTTGGCTCACTTTTGGGGGCTTTTTCACTGCTTTCTGCACCCATTTCCACACTTTTTAAGTACCACCTCTGGTGAGGATCCACGCAACCTAAACCATTACCAACACATGACATATACACTGCTGATCAGCGATTGGTCAGAAAGAATTGTCACTAACAGTGTCATTGAATTCGCAACACAAGACACCAAACCAGCTAGATTTCACTAGTAAGAAGCAGCCACTGCTGTATTGTTGGTTATTATATCTTAATAGTTTTTATACCAATCTAGAAATTTGTCTAAAATTTGATCAATTATGTAACAGCAGTAGAGGCAGCGCAACTATAGCGATAATCCAACCCACTTTAAAGTCAGCATGAAACCAAGGTTTGCTCTTTTTTTTATTTGTATATAGTAGTGCTTGTTATACGCAATGTATCTGTGCACTTGATTATATGGTTAAAACTAATTTTGCCTTCAAAATCTTTAATCAAATACCATAACCTTCCCTCTCCCCTTGAAACAACTTTTCTTCTCTAATGGTCACATGAAATGCCTTTAGGGCGTGTCTATCAGTGCTGGTCTCGTTTCTGCCCCGCCTTTGCAGAAGCCAGTGGCTCAAATTAATCTAACACGATTTGTAAAATTTTACTCCTCGTTCTCATTATTATCAGGCATTTGAAAACATCCAATGGTAATTCTTGTGGATGGAAATCAGCCTGGCAAACAGGCATTCAAATATTTTCTTCCATTTTGTTAGCAGCGCCAATCTTCCAATGATCCAATCAGTTCCCAAAGGAAAAAATCATGCACTGCCTTATATTTTTCTCATTTCAGAAAACAATTCATTAGTCAAAATTGGTGTGACATGGACGTTAGGACTGTCTTTGAATTTTAAGTAGCACTAAATTGCAGTGGAAATGCAAACAGAGCCGAAAAAAACAAATCTAAGTGAGCTGAGCCGTGCCAAACCATATTGTACCACGCAGTGGAAAAGTGGCTTATGTGTTATACAAGTATACTGCCAAAAGGACCTATAATGCAAACTTAAATTCTGCACATAGTAACGTTTTATTATTAACTAACCAATCACGGTATGTGCTGAAGAACCAGTGTGAATATATGCTAGATTTCTGCTGTTCAATACCAGATGAACATGTGTTACATTTCACTCCAGGCACCATAGCATTTTTGGTGAAGCTGTCTGCATGTGTTAACCTAAAAATAACAAAGCATAACAGTCCACAAGCATCACCTCCACCACGTTCGCCCACTGCCGGGAAAGAAAAATGGTTTCTTACCGTCTCATCTGTGCAGATGGAATGGACTTGGGTGCCAAACATCACAGAGGTGAAGATGAGGAAGAGGAGGCCCTCAAAGCACAGGAGGATGAGGAGGATGACGGTGGCAGGAGGGGAGAAGGTACTGCACTCTGGGGTCAGGAGGGGAAAGGGAACAGCCTTAACTCAGATACAGTAAATGCTAGTGCAACTATACTATTCTAGCTTCATTTGAACTAATTCATTAACTAAAAGGGGGGGGGGAAGGGTTTGTGGTATGAATAACTGGAAGCACATCTATATTTGCATGCGCAAACTGGGCCACACAACACGCATGGAAAGCATCTAAACACATTAGCACATGGGTTAAAAGGTTTGATCTTTTAGCCAAGCCTGTCTAGGACACTGTTGTTTTTAGATTGGCATAATTGGGTCAACGATTAGATGTACCATTTTGGTGCTGCTGGCATTAAAATAAATTGAAATTTCAGTTGATCCAATCATAGTGTACATGGGTTTTTAATTATCATTGTTATTAATTAGCTATTAAAAAGTAAATTGCTGATTATAATTGAGATAAGAGAATACATTCATTATTTTGAATACATGGAAGAATAGGAATTGGACTTGAAAATGGCTTGTACTCATAAGACAATAAGCACAAAAGCAGCAAACACATTGCTTTAAACCAGGCATGTCCAAACTCGATCCTGGAGGGCCGGTGTCCGGCAAAGTTTAGTTCCAACCCCAATCAGACACACCTGGGTTAGCTAATTAAGCTCTTACCAGGCTTTCTAGAAACATCCTTGCAGGTATGTTGAGTCAAGTTGGAGCTAAAATCTACAGGACACCGGCCTTCCAGGAGCGAGTTTGGACACCCCTTCTATAAACAGTCATTAATCTGTAAATACAGCTCAGGACGTTCGCAGAAGATAACATTATTCTGCATTATTAGTTGTTTTTTAAAGGTAAATAAAGGTGTAGGTTATACAGTTCGTTGTTAATTGCAGAGCTATTCTAAAAAAGAAGAAGAAAAAAAAAACCTGCCAGATCTGAAAGAGATCAAGCCTGGTCATTTGAACCATTTAATAATTAGGCTCTGGAATCCAAATGTGAAAACATATGTCCTAAACAAATAAATAATAATAATGGTAAATGTAAAAACAACTAGAAAAAAAGTAACATTTTAATTTCATTTGTTAGGCACCAACATTAAAATATACTATAGCAGTTTACAAATACCATAGTGTTTTTTTAACCATAATAAAGTTAAAGAGGTTGCCCAATCAGCTAAAATGTTGCTGATATCGTTTTTTTGTACGGTATATATTGGACCATCAAAAACAGAGTTTCTGCAGGTTTCTTCAAATCAAATTTAAAGACTTTAAGACCCTTTTAAGACCATCATGATTTTTTTCTAACAGCCTGGTTACTTCAGTAAATAGTTTTTGTATTAATGGAAGATCATGTAAAGGGATGTGTTGCTTTAGTTTTTTTTTTTTCCCTGATTCTGTAATTTAATTTGGAGAATTTGCTGTAAAAATGTCTAACAGCTGTTTTGAATTGTATCTCTTTGCAATAAAAAAAACCCTTAAATATATGTACTGTATATAACCTCGGCTCAGTTGCCATTTCTGTGAGGAGTTTGCATGTTCTCCCTGCGTTCGCGTAAGTTTCCTCCGGGTGCTCCGGTTTCCCCCACAGTCCAAAGACATGCGGTACAGGTGAATTGGGTAGGCTAAATTGTCTGTAGTGTATGATGTGTGTGTGAATGTGTGTGTGGATGTTTCCCAGAGATGGGTTGCGGCTGGAAGGGCATCCGCTGCGTAAAAACTTGCTGGATAAGTAGGCGGTTCATTCCGCTGTGGCGACCCCGGATTAATAAAGGGACTAAGCCAACAAGAAAATTAATGAATGAATGATATGTATAAAAATAAGAAGTTTTGAGATGTTGGCCAGATTGGGTAGCTTTTCATAGACATAGGGAAATTACGACCTGTTTAAAATGATTTAAGACCTACAACACAGTACTTCAGTTAATTTAAAACTTTTAGGCCTAAAATTTAGCTTTTTAAAATGTAAACTTTAAGATGCTGCGGACACCCTGAAAAATGATTGAAGTCATGTCCATGTGTTGTGCGTTAAGTCGAAATATTGATTATGGTGACAGGTCTATTTCTATCCACCATTTTTTAAAAGGGACACTGAAAAAAAAACTGGCTCTCTTTTCAATAGTATCTAACAGTTTTTCCTGTTCACTTGGCGTTCACACAGTCACTGTTAAAGTAAAGATACAAAGCAACTAAAAAAACAAAAATAGAATATAACACTTACTGAACATTAAAGACCATGCTGCATGCTGGGCTCAACACACTAGTTTTAAAAGAATACAACCACATGTACACACACACACACAGGTTGCAAATTCAGGAAGAGCTTATAAAATGTTTAAAGGTGTCAAAACAATGGTAGAAATTTCTCTGTCACACACAAAAAAGTATCTGACTATATAAACTATAATGAGCACATCACTATGACCAAATCAACCATTTTACGGTCCATCTTTTGAAATAATGATCTTTATGGTTAATTTTATTTTTATTTCACAGCGAACACATGCTAAATACCTCCATAAAGAACTGCTCTCAACATTAAAGGGTAAGTTCACGCAATAATTTGTGTTCACAATTTTTTTTTAGCCTGCAAAGTTTTCTTGGTTTTTATGATTAGAGTTGAAACACATGGTAAATTGAGACAATGTTATGGTGCCTTTTCTAGACTTTGAATGTCTCGGGACCATTGCTGTTTATGGAGGACGAGAAAGCTCTCGGATTTCATCTAAAATATCTTAATTTGTGTTCAGAAGATGAATAAAGGGTCTCAGGGGATTAAACCAACATGATGAGAACATGATGGGAAACTAACCCTTTAGACATCATAATTAAACATTAAATTAAGCCTAAAAACTTCAAAACTCTTCTTCTTGAGATCCATCCTCATTCAAAGTGCATTTCTAACCTGCTTCTGCATAACTGCCCGAGTATTTACAAATGATCCTGAAATTCTTGATTTGCTGCTCGGGTAAGTTTTATTTAGTTTGACTTAGAAAC
Organism: Danio rerio; assembly: GCF_052040795.2. Lineage (NCBI taxonomy): Eukaryota > Metazoa > Chordata > Actinopteri > Cypriniformes > Danionidae > Danio > Danio rerio. Next base: position 44,889,428 of record NC_141036.1, on the reverse strand, counting down.
TGAACTGTGCAGGATAATCAGTCCTCAGAAGCAGGGTTGAAAGTCTCGTCATTAAACATGAAAATGCATTTCTGATAATTATAAAAATCCAAAGTTGGACAAATTTTCAAGAAAAGTATAATTGGAGCTGTGATAGTATTTTGTGTCTATACTACAGAGCCCCTCTGTGCTCATTCACTTTGAATCCAGCTTACATCGTTTGGTTATAAACCCTCCACTTCTTCATTGCCTGACCTTTAAACACTCTTTAAACCAATAAAAGTGCCATTCAATTTACATAATATTGCATGTTTGTTACAAAAAACAATGCATTTTTGTCACACATCCTGTAAGAAAAATTGTAATTAGCCTTATCAAAGTGTTTAATCTCGGAAAAGGATGCAAAACTTGTTTTTTTTTTACACTGTAATGCATCAAATTAAATAAAACTAAACAAAATCACAAGTAAGTTCATGAGAATGTATTAAAAAGAATAACAACAGACTGTCTCTGTGAGTAGTTCTTATCTGTATGCAGAGACAGGACTTTTCTTTTTTTTCCCAGTAGATAACACTCTTAATTGCATGTTTGCACTCCGACCCTGTCATCTAGAGGTCACGTGGGTCAAGTTATCGGTCTTGCTAATAATAACTACAATAACAACAGCTTCTTTCACTTACTTGTCCAGTCATCTTCAAAGCAGTTGAGGAAATGAAAAACCACCATGACCAAGGAATGCAGGGAGATCAGGCAAATGTACATCTGAAAAACACATCAGCACCGGAATTAGATGTTTGTTTGTGATGGTTTACAATAGTCAGAATTCCTCATTTGTAAGCCCCTCTAGATTATTTCATCTGGAAAAAAAAATAAAAAATTTTAAAAAGTGGAATGCACTGATATGATTGTTTTGGCCGATACAATACCGAAATAAAACAATAGAAACCTTATAAACAATTCTGATATTAGTCAATTGGATACAGTATTATATATTACCAGCGAGTACTTTCTCCATTAAATTCATTTTACTGAATATGTATTGGATCCATTTAACATTCAACTTTAATTCAACAATCCCAACATTTAGAAAGAGGCACAAATTAAAGGGTCAGGAAACACCAAAACACCTTTTTTTGAGCTGTTGACCATCATATACCTGTCCCACGCTGCTAAAAAAACACTATTAGGACACACATATTTCCCTAAAAAAGTGAAAATTGGTTGTATTTTTTTGTGGTTTCGAGCAAATTCTTTTGAAAATAAATTTTAAAGCAACTTCATGGCAATGAGATCCTTGTGTAAATTTCAGCGTGTAGACTGGACGCCCCTACCAACGTAACGTCTTTAGGTTTTTAGCATTAATTCATGAGGAAGACTTGGTTCGAACCAATCAGCGCACTTTGTGAATAAGATGCAACTTCAATAATATGCATGATATAGCTTTAAAGTTTTACCCATTACAGTGTTTTGAGAGATGCCACATTGTTTTGCCAACCGTAATTAAAACAAGCGGAAGAAGAAGAATTGTTTGGAGACATGGGTCATCAGTGTTGTGTTTATAAATGTGCCGCAACGAAAGTTTTGTTTCCATTTTCCCACAATGAGAGCACCACTGCGTGTGGACCCACATTTGTGGATTACATTGGTCTGTAAACATGCAACAAAAATATGTTTGTAAGGAAAACAAGAGCTTTTTGCATCTGGAAATAGTGAAATCCGGATTTGCCACTTTTAAAAAAAGACCCGGTTTTAGTTGGTGTTGATTGTCCTGTCTCTACAGACTAGGTAAGTGTGTGATCAGTGTTCTTAGTTTGTTTATTCAGAGACAAAAGTTAGTTAGTATCGTCAACAGTACTCTTTCAGTTTTTAAAGACATTCCTTAGTCAAACTGATAGTTACTAAGGTGACTGTAATATCACTACAATATTATGGACTGAAAGATCTGCTGTAAATGCTGCTCTCCGAATGTACACATGTAAAGAACCTTTATCAAACTTTTTTTTTAACCTTTTTTTTACCTTTATCAAACTATTACCGTCATGTGGGATTTTCGCTGCATTCTGTGACAGAATAGTCTATACACACACATACAGCTGTTTGACGCTATTCTCTTCACCTACTGAGAAATGTTTTTTTCTCCAATATGGCATACGGTTTCAAAAATTCTATTAAAACTTCACTCTTCCAGCAGTTCCTCGCATCCAATATCTCGTTTGTCACAGGGGACATGCATGAAATGTTCCTGAATGAAAGTGATAGAGCCAAACTGCAGTTAAAGTCGACAAATAAAGAATGAAACACCCAAATTACATGAAACTCGGGAAGAAATGTGGATAACGTCGCAATGTTGCAATGATTTTAATTGAATTATGTGCTATAATATGCCAAATGTGATCATAAACGGAACATTCAAAAAGCAGCTCATGTAAACACCTTAATCATAATATTGTCTTATTCAGATTAAGGCAAATCATTTCATTACTGATGTCCATGTAAACGTAGTCACTGTCTTTCTCCCCTGCATCTATGTTGACGCTGTGAAAATCAGCTGTAGTGCATGTGCATGTAGTACATATACTGAAACTCCCCTTTTCATGCAAACTAGTCCCTCTTTCATCACTTGACACTCCCACCTAAATAAAGCTGGACTCACCCACTAAAATGAATGGAAGTGAATGAGAACGGAAGTCTTGACCTAATAAAATTCAAATGGCTGCGCCCACTCGTACGCGAAGAATAAGGTGAATAGCAGACACTGTAAAAAGGTCATTCCCAGCCACTTGACTTTTCTGACAGGGTATTAGAGTGTCAAAATGTTGTGGGACTGCTATACAGGAGTTAAGATTATGGATTATAGATAGCGAAATTTAGTGGTTTTTATTTAAGCGTTTTATATATATATTTTTTAAACATGACGGTAAAAGTTCTTAATGATTGCAAAAAATACTCATTTGTGCATCTCTTTCCATGTGCCGCCACGTTGCTGCTGTAGCTGGTGTATTCTGGGAAATTTTCATACCCCATGCTTTAAAACAGAGGTCACCAAACTTGTTCCTGGAGGTCCGGTGTCCTGCAGATTTTAGCTCCAACTCTAATCAAACACACCTGAACAAGCTAATCAAGGTCTTACTAGGTATACTTGAAACAACCAGGCAGGTGTGTTAAGGCAAGTTGGAGCTGAACCCTGCAGGGACATCGGCCCTCCAGGACTGTGATTGGTGACCCCTGGTTTAAAGTGTGGTCCTGAAAAATCTGTTTCAAGGGGTCTCTAGCTTTTACCCTCAGCCCTATGCCTTTAAGCTAAAAAGAATTGGGACACCCCTACCCCATCACGTGAACGAGCAAACAAGGGGAAGGGCTAAGGGGTAGAATTGGGATTGGGCCAAAGTGTACTTTGAACATCTGTGCATTTGACTGCATTAAAAAAAAAGTGTACACTTATAATGTTGGTATGTTGCAGCATTGTTAGAAGTGTGCATTACAAGCATATTTCACTACTTACTGTGAAAAGCACAAAGTACTTCTGGTTATTTTCCCCGACACAATTGTTAACCCAAGGGCAATGATGATCCATCTTGCGTATACAGCGCTTACAAACACTAAAAGCAGATTAAAAAGTGCAGAAAAAGAAGAGAGGAAAGAAAGTCACCAAAACAAGAGAATGACAGCTGTTTCTAACTTAATCAGTGGTTTGAAGAAAAACATTCAGCTTCATACTGCAACATTTCTAAAAACATCCCAAATGTAGCGCACACACACACACACACACACACACACACACACACACACACACACACACACACACAAAAAGAACCTATTAATATGATCATGATGAATACGAAGCATCTACGCCTCCATATGCTCCTCTCTCACCTGCAGTGGTGAGCTCTATCCGGCTTAATACTGCAGCACTTGGGACATTTGTAAACCACCTGGCCTGGCTTCAGCTGCAAGCTCTCGATGTACTCCTTGGTGGCATTGCCCTTTGGCACAGCTCCCTAAGAAAACATCAGGCAACTCAGCAACGTTTGAATAGTGTATGGAAAACTGCATTTTGTTCATGGCATGTCTTATGCTCTGTTATCTGCTAAGATTTGATACCAACTCAATTCAAACTAATATTAGTTTGTTGGTTTATAGTTCACATGAATGGCACTGTAGGATTTTATCTTGGCTGCCTTTATCCATGCACAATCAAAGCATTTATTATTGTGTGTAAAACCTACAGGGTCGGTGCACATGGCTCTGAAATGCGAGGCCAAGGCGAGGAAGGCCAGGCTGTTGAACAGGGTGCCGTTCACCAGGCTGTATGTGAGGTTTTTGGATGGAATCAGCATGACGAACAGCACAACGAACTCAGCGAAGAAGACGAGAAACCAGGTGATGATCGCACACACGATACCACAGGCGTCTTTGATGAACCACATGCTGTTCTGACGCTCATGACAGGAAGGAAGACACTGTGGGGGCTGAAGGCCACTGGCCTGCCTCTCGACGTCCCTGAAGCGCGGCACTGGACTTCTCATCCTACCACAGAGATGCCATCCTAAAGAAAAACAGACAAAGATGGATACACTCTTAAAAATAAAAACTTTTTAAAAGGACATTTCTGAAAATATTATAATTAAAAATATATATATTTATTTATTGTCATGTCAGCAACAAAGGCTATTTTCATGGCAGGAGAACTGTGTTGGCTCAGTCCCTTTATTAATCAGGGGTCGCCACACCACAATGAACCACCAACTTATCCAGCATATGTTTTACACAGCGAATGCCTTTCCATGTGAAACCCATCACTGGAAAACATGGCAGGAACCTTTCATTACTAAATATACATTTAAAAACAACAAACAAATGAGTACATAAATTAAATAATATTTAAGTTAATACATGATAAAAATTCTAACATTTTTTTCTGGTGACACTTTGCTAAAAATAACCTTAAGAGAGTTAATTTTAATAGAAAAAGCCTTCTGCAGTCATTAAAAGCAGGTCAGTAGAATGTCCTTTATTGTAAGAGGAAGTGTGCAGAACAAACACTGAGTAGGGTCTTCACCTTTAAACCAAAAACTTGAGTTATTTTTGTGTCCAATACGACATCTGGTAAAAATATAGCATCCCCATTCGCATACTATCTGTCCTAAATAGTATTTGATCATGTCCCAAATCGTAGTATGTTGAAAAGAGTTTGCCAGAGGTTTCCGGATGGTTTACTACTTCCGGTCAAAACTTTAAGTATAGAACCGTCCAGACTCTAACCGCCGATATTGGCCACAATACATTGTGCGTTGAATGTGAATTCGATTAGAACTACAAACGCAGGTGAAAAGTGTCAATAAACTACAAACATAAGAGAAGCGTGAGACCAACTGTTAAGTAGAGAGGCTTCAGTAAAGATATTTGTATTGTATAACTGTTCATTAATATCTAGCCAACTGGAAACTATTTAAATCGCATTTTCTGTGTTATAATTCATCTGCAACAACAATACTGAACTTATATAAAGATGTGTTCAGACATTAACATCTGAATGGATAATTATCCAAAGACTTGAGGAGATTTCTCTGCATGAAAGACTTGTGAATGGGAGATTAACCTGCTGCTGCTTCTCCTAAAAAGGAAAATAGGAATAGGAAATATGAATAGGAAATTGAATATGAAAGAAATGTGGATGATGTGTGGGTGATTGACATGGCTCATAACTAAGCAACAGAACGATCTGTTAACGAGAAAGTCGTATGCCCCAAATCTTGCATACTCTTCTGTTAGACACTCAAAAGCATAGATTTTTCTTTCAGAAAAAAGGTACATATTTTTAGGGCATAGTATAAGTATGCGAATTGGGTCGCAGCACTAGTCTTAACACATTAAAACTCTGTTTGAGATTTCAGGTTGTGTTTAATACTATTTGTTATTTTTCTATGTATCATACTCCTCCTGCCACTTATTTAAAGTGTAAACATTAATAGAAGGTCTGATCTCTGAGGGAGTGATTTGACATTTGTTCACCACTCGTTTCAAAGCTTGTTCTAAAAGGAAACATTTCTTATCGTGAAGAAAATTAATCTAAAGAAATTAATTAATCTTTTAAACAAAACAATAAAAAATACAACTTTTATGGAATGAAAACTCTCCAAGTTTTTCAGTTTCTCTGGATGTCCAAACAACACAACACGGCATGTTAAATGGTATCTTTTCTGTGTTTTTTGTCCAAACCATCTGCAATGGCGAAGCATAAAATTTCTATTTTTGAAATTCTTTCAATATCTGCGACGTTGCAGCAGAACAACACCCAATACTAATATGGCAATGATCACCTCAGGTTCAGATTATGTGCTTTATTCAGTGTTAAATGCTAACAAAGTGAGTTTAAATACCATTTTATGTGACATGTATTGCCATACTGAAAGCAAAAGCATATAGTTCACCTCAGATATTGAAAATAAAATAAATAGCAAACGGTTTGAAAATGAAAGTCAGAACTGTGACGGCAAACAAACATCAGTCAATCAGTAGCACATTGATAATGGTAAAGAAGTTTATTATGTATTAGATTAAAAGCCTTTACCATTTTGTTTGTGCGGTGGCTGGCATTTGAATGTTTAAACGCATTTTGAATTATGTGCTTGAGTAAAATTTAATTGTGATTTTATATAATGTGCAATTACTGAATATTTCCTCCAAATTTTAAAATAATGTTTAAAATAAAGTGTTTTCTAACTATAAAAGGCATATTTTCAAAAGTATACTAACAGTTTTAAAAGTATATTAAAATTTACTTTAGTCAACACAAAAACAATGCTTCCACTTCAGAAGGTTAAGAAGATCAATATTTGGTGGAATAACCCAGATTTTTTTCAATTGAAAATGTGTTTTATTCTGATCAATTTGTCATTTTTTTTTATAAAAAAAATATTAAAAATAAAAATCTGATGTAAAAAAAATATGTTTAAAAGCGCCAAAATTCAGTTACTTTGAATCAGTTGTTCATGATTTGTTTTTTTGCCCACTGAAGCTAAGCAGGGTTAAGTATCTGGATGGGAGACCACATGGGAAAGCTAGGTTGCTGCCGGAAGTGGTGTTAGTGAGGCCAGCAGGGGGCGCTCAACCTGTAATCTGTGTGTCCTAATGCCCCAGTATAGCGACGGGGCCGCTATACTGCTCAGTGAGTGCAGTCTTTCGGATAAGACGTTAAACCGAGGTCCTGACTCTCTGTGGTTGTTAACAATCCCAGGATTTCCTCCCAAAAAAAAAAAAAAATAAATAAATAAAACAAAAAGAGTAGGGGTCTCACCCCGGCATCCATGTTTAAAGTCTGTGTACTAACATTAAAACTTCTCAACTTGCGGAGGTGACTGAGGCGCTGACTTGCCTTCTTATAAACAGCCTCTACATCAGGGGTCACCAAACTTGTTCCTAAAGGGCCGGTGTCCTGCAGATTTGAACGCCAAACCGTAATCAAACACACCTGAACAAGCTAATCAAGCTCTTACTAGGTATACTTGAAACACCCAGGCAGGTGTGTTGAGGCAAGTTGGAGCTAAACCTTGCAAGGACACCGGCCCTCCAGGACTGAGATTGGTGATCCCTGCTCTACATCAGAGGTCTCAAACTGGATTCCTGGAGGGCCACAGCTCTGCACAGTTTTGCTCCAACCCTAATCAAACCCAGCTGATCAGACTAATCAAGGTGTTCAAGACTACTAGAGACTGGAGTTGGAGGTGGTTGGAGTAAAACTATGCAGAGCTGCGGCCCTCCAAGAATTGAGTTTGAAATCACTGCTCTACATTACTATCAAAATTCAGTTTATTGTCAATAATTGTGCCTAAATATTTAAAAAAATTGATACCTGCTCTACTATTTTTACATTTATGATGGTTTAAATAATCTAGTATCAACTGCTCTTATTTGACTTCCCAGACATAGTTCTTTTGTTTTTCCAATATTAAAATTTAATGAACTTTTACATTTGGTTTTTGACAAAGAGAGAGTGAAACAAGCTTGAGATCCTCTGATTTTGGAGACACAACAGAAGGTCATATTTAGTGGACGCAGCAGTATAGAAGCAGCAGCAGTTTCTCAGATACAGTCACTTGAGCACAACCAACAATGTCAACAGAGGACACACTGTAGTTTCAGCCCTTTTTCTTTCCTTCATGGCCCTTGAATACTACAACCAACTTTTATGCCTAATGCTGCAATTCCTACCTACACTGGTTGATAATAAGACAGTCAGGCATTGTTCAAGAGTGCCACACAGTATTTATCTCTAATAGCATTATGCGTTTTGGTGTAAAAATCATGTTTTTCACCAACCAGCACACAATCTGGTTTAATAACAAGTCAAAGCAGCAAAAAAAACAGGACAGAGTATCACAATGGCGTAAATTACGCATTGACTGTGCCAAGACGTCTTCAATTACACATAACATCCAACCCAGATAGCAAAATACACTCGGGCCAGTTCCGGCAAGATTGTCGCCTGCCGGAGACTAACCCCTCGGCCCAACTTCGGCTGCCGGACTCGGGCCGGATGCCTGTGGACTCACTGCCCGATTCCGGCCCGAATCAAGCGGGCCAGATGCGGCGGCCGTAAGCGAGCCGAAGCTGCGCATCCGCGCCGGAATCGGCGCGAGCGTAATGTGCGCTGCGGCCCTGAGCTGGCGCGACTCCGTATTTATACACCTTATAAAACCTTTTGGTATTACATTGGTACTTGATATATGGTATTACAACCATTTGAATTTATATAACAGCAAACACAGGCTATAATGTAAACACAAAGTGTAAGCACTGCGTTTAACCTTTGAATAAAGTGCAAACTGCATACATATTCTGTAACGAAAATAATCAGACAAATGACAAAATAAATAAATGTTAAACGTTTATTGATTGCATGAAAAAAATAGTACTAAAATTTTATAAATAATTTTGTAGTGCACAAGAATATCAATATAAAAACAACAATAAAACAACACAATAAAGACACACAGAAAGATTTAAACAAAAACTCTAAAAATTACACACAAACACAGATGTTTTTTAAAACAACCCTGTTTTCCCAATAGACTTGAATTAAAAATTTGTAAAAAACAGCTAAATTTTATATAAACCTAAATATAGAAACCAATTTAAGATATAGCAAGAAACATCTTAAAAATACCAATGACAATCCGTAAAATATCCAAGTCAAACTTGTAAAAAGTACTGCAGAATTCTGAAGAAACATCTTGAAACATTTTTTAATAAAACATTAAAATAATAATAAACAAACAAATATATATATATATATATATATATATATATATATATATATATATATATATAAATAATTGCAGAAGTATAAAGTCAAACTTTTTTTTTTAAATAAACTTGAACAAAATCAATTGAACAAACAGCAAGACATGAGTGAGATGATTATACATTTCATGTATATACACGTCTTGTGCAATTTTATATTTATAATTTTATTTGTATTACATTTATTAAAAATGTATCAAGATGTTTCTTCAGAATTTGGCGCGCACACATACATACACATACCATACATATATACACACACACACACATATATATACATATACATATATATATATATATATAAATGCAAATTAAAGAAACAAATTGTTCAAGTATCAGGGAACATCCTAATACACTTAAAATGTTGTTTAAAAAATAAAACAAAATAGTGATGTAGACATTTGACACATTAGCTTTCTCTTCTTTCTTCCTCCATCCCTGTCAGGGGCAAGTTGTAGCTACCTTGTAATGCATTTTTCCACTTCTTTATCAGTGGCGTGGTAAGGACATTTGTCCTCACTCCATCTGTGATTAAAAGATAAACAGATAATTAGTAGTGAACAAGTACTAATGTAAAAAAAAAAGAAAAAATTAGGAAAAAAGTAGGCTACCTACGAAGCAAAAAAACTATCAAAAAAAAACAAATAAACTTAAAACACTTTGAAATTAGCAAGAGCTTGAACTTACGAGTTTCTTCATTTGTTCAGGCTGCTCCTTTAATTGATTTTCAAGCTTTTCCAAATCAAATTGGCCAAAGGAAGGTCAAATGTGTTCACATCTGGAATTTCATCACGTCTGTTTTGGTTTTGTGAGAATCAGGCCCAGCTGCTGCTTTATGACGTTGCATGATTTTAAAACTTCAGTCAGTCGTGCTAAAAAAGAAAAATAACAGATTAGTATAAATCAACCTGTAGCTTATTCTCATACAACTTCTGTAAATACAACAGTGGGCTAGACACTGCTGATATTCTCTAGTTGATCTTTACTTTCTAGCTGCATTAAACCTTAACAAATTTAGTGATGTCTTTCAATTCTTACAAAGACATCACGAGATGCAATAAGTTCTGTCTTGATCTCAAACTGCACTAGAACAAAGACTGTAAATGTTCATAGGTGTACTGCAGGAGTGTCCAAACTTTTTGGGCCGAGGGCCAGATGCAAAAAAACAAACGTTGTCGCGGGCCAAATTTTACATACATCACACAGACACATGTATATATATATATATATATATATATATTTATATATATATATATATATATATATATATATATATATATACAGTTGAAGTCAGAATTGTTAGCCCCCCTAAATCATTAGCCACCGTTTATTTTTTCCCCAATTTCTGTTTAACGGAGAGTTAAACATTTTTTCCACACATTTCTAAACATTAGTTTTAGTAACTCATTTCTAATATCTGATTTATTATATCTTTGCCATGATGACAGTAAATAATATTTGACTAGATATTTTTAAGACACTTCTATACAGCTTAAAGTGACATTTAAAGACTTAACTAGGTTAATCAAGTTAACTAGTCAAGTTAAGGTAATTAGGCAAGTTATTTTATAACAATGGTTTGTTCTGAAGACTTAAGGGGCTAATAATTTTGACCTTAAAATGGTTCATGAAAAAATTTAAACCGCTTTTTATTCTAGCCGAAATAAAACATAAGTCTTTCTCCAAAAGAAAAAATATTATCAGACATACTGTAAAAATGTTCTTGCTCTGTTAAACATCATTTGGGAAATATTTAAAACAGAAGAAATAAATCAATAAGGGGCTAATAATTCAGACTTCAACTGTGTGTAGATAGACAGACAGACAGACAGACAGACAGACAGACAGACAGACAGATAGATAGATAGATAGATAGATAGATAGATAGACAGATAGACAGATAGATAGACAGATAGACAGATAGACAGATAGATCATAACAAGAACTGCTGCTTAATTGAATGCATGTAATAGCGACACCCGGTGGTTATTTATTGAATTACGTTCATTTTTGTATAGCGGGCCAGATTCTATTGATATTTATAAAAAGCCTCGCGGGCCGCAGATGGCCCGCGGGCCGTAGTTTGGACACGCCTGGTGTACTGGAATGTACAGTATCTGTGCATCTTGATGGTGGTCTTAAGATTTCTGCCATAGTCATTGATGGTGATGGTACTTGTGGTGCTGCCTTGATTTCTGAAATCTTCATACCTGCCTTTTATCCAGCCTCTTTGTTCCAAGTAATTTTTCTTCATCATGGTATAGATGTGTCTATACTGTCCCTTAATCAGATACATTTACAAAACAAAACATCACTTTAGTATAGTGCCAGGGCAAAACTCACAGGTTGTAATAGATCAATGACATAATGTTGACAGTATGTGTTTAAAATAATTGCAAACAAACCTGTTCTGTCTTTAGATGTATGACAGGCAATCATCGTCCTCATCTGTCTACCAGTCAGAAATCACAGTTGCGTGTGGATGTTTGAGTCGAGCTTCCTCATATGCATCTATAATAAAACATCACATTGTTGTTAACCTCCCGTAAAGAAAAGTTCAAATCCTGAAATACTATCAAAGTTAATTAATGCATATAATACCTATAGTGTAAATAATCAGTACACAGAAGGTTGCACAAGATTTATTCGGAGATTCATGCAGAGTGACAGCCTTATGAATCTGAGACATAGATTTGTAAGATGGCCAAGCACATGCATTATTCTGTACCCATGAAGATTAACCTACCATTGTGAAAAATGTTTGATGATGATGATGATAGCCAATAACAATAAACCATTTCAGCTGTTTGTGAAGCAATTAGTAATGTAATGTCTGAAAAGCTCAATCTATGTTGAAAATGTATCAGCAGTTTACAGCTTATAATGGACTTTTAGCACACAACTATAACATGCCTATTCACGTTCAAAAGAGTGTGCTATTGACTTCTTTGGTCGTGATGTTCTGCAAAATGATCTCACTAACCTTTGTTAAACAAGAACAACAAGACTTAACCAACAAATATTGTTACCCATTCATTTAAATCAGAATTTATCACTGTCAATAACATAAAAAAAACATCAAAATCTGCTTTAAGACGTTCAGTTTTACATTAACTGACCATTACAGCTTGAGCAAAAGATATAATTGATTCACATAGGCTAACACATATGAATTAAAGTGCATAGTAATATATTTCTCTTGGATAATTTAAAGAGAATAGTAAACAGTCGAGTTTCGATCACTTTTCGTGACTAACTGCATAAACAAGATAAACAATAATATTTTATTAATCCAAAACGATTAGTTTTTATTTACACAATCACAGAATTAATACTGTTGGATAAGTAAACGCCTGTACAATGATTTTTTCAACATCCACGGTACTTTATAAGGTTAAATCAGGAAAAAAACACGTTTTGCCATGTAAGTTAATGGATTCGTCTACAGAAACTTTCTTTAACGCAAAGTTAGCATACACACAAATTCGTTTCATGTTTCTTTAAAATAATTAAAATAGTTTTCAGTTACTACACACGTTACAATCTAACATTGTGTAAAAAGAAAAGGAACTTTCAGACGTGTTTGTAACTGTTAGCGTTAGCATACATTAACTCCAGTCGTGTTTCTTAAAGCAAGTTACATTTCGTATCAAACTGTTGTAAATTACTAAACGCTGTTACAACCAAACACCGTGGAAATGTTTTAAGCTCTAAATTCGCTAATTATACAGTACACAAGCAGTAAAAAGCTTACCTTTCTGACTGGAATCCACATGAAATATTTAAAAAACCAAACTTTTTCTTCTTGTGATCTTCGTGCCATGGTGGTTGACAACCAGCTTTTTGGAGCATTACCGCCACCGTCTGGATTGGAGTGTGGATCATGAGTTTAGTCACGCATGTGTTTATTATGAAACCAACTTCTGCTTTAAAACAAAAACAGTCAGCACAGTAGCGTGCTATCTCAAAAATAAGCGAATTTTACATAGTTTTTCTCTAGATGACATGTATAATCTATTTATAAATAATATTGTTTTGTTTGCGTCTAAACATTGCGACCATCCACACTAAATATTCTTTTTTTTTTTTTTTTTGCTATCGTACCATGAATATTTTCTCAAATTATCATTAAACGTGGAGCTAACAGATTACTAGATAAAATAAGAACTTAATCGATTGCCATCAGCCTTAATCGGTTGCCATATGGTTGACCGGAATCGGGCCAGTGCTTTACAGCCGCATCACAGCCGCATGTGCGCGAGCGAGCTGCGGGCCGCACTCGGCCCGGATAACACTCGCCGATGCCGAGTCGGAGCCGGAGGCGCCGGAGGGCAGCCGAGCTCGGGCCGATTACTGCCTGCTATCTGGGAAATGTACTGTTTACTAGATGATTAACATTCATGAAACAGGAATCTCTTTGCATTACTGTTGATATGAAGCAGACATTAAATAAGCTTGTGTACTGAAACCTGCGATAGATACCTGGCCACGGCGATACTCACATATTTGGCGACACTGGTGCTCCTCGCGTTTGTTCGCCTAACCCAGGCCGAGAAGATCCAATAACGCATGGATCACACTAACTGGGGGACACGCTCCAGATTAGTGTTTTAGCAAATAAATCAGTTTTACCCGAATATTGCACATGGACTGGTGAAATGCTGCATTTTTGTGCGGTGGCAGCTCCTCCCTTCACTGGAGAAACTGATAACCACTCCTCCCTTCACTGGAGGCGCAACCGGATCACGATCCGACACGAAAGCCACTTCTGGAAACTGAATTTTTAGACAGCTGAAGCGTTGTTTTGCAGGCTGAAACTTGATTTTATTAGGGGGCGCTTAAAGGCTCAGAAAAGCGAATATCTGCATTCTGTTTTTAGTTTGTTTTATTTTACTCAATTTATTTTAAAATATTTAAACAGTTGATAGTAGTATAAAACAATTACTTGATAAAAATTCGAATCTAATACGCAAATGTGTATAAGTAAAATAACCCCTCTAAATTACAGCCGTTCTAGCAAACGCGAACGATCGTGATTGGTTCGTCTTGTTCAGCGAAGAGGAAAGTAACAAATACCTCGTGGTACCGCCATCGAACCGCACTCTGAAAACATTGATTGAAAAATACAAATTGAAATGTTAATATAGTAGATTACTGTTTAGACTTCCACACAAGACTAAATAGTGATTATATATCCGCCTTGTTAACGTTTTTTAAGACTGTTTGCCATGGTGTGAAAATGTCTAACATTTCTAATAATTAAACCGAGTTGTGATTTGAGCATTTAATAATGCAATTTTATTATTATTATTAAATATAGACATAAGAAAATATGAATATAGTATAAATATAGTAAATAAATAAACAATTTACGTACTACTGAAGATACAATATGAATAAAATAATACTGTAAGCAGAGTAGATAGATAGATAGATAGATAGATAGATAGATAGATAGATAGATAGATAGATAGATAGATAGATAGATAGATAGATAGATAGATAGATAAGTTAGACAGATATTTTGAAAATTACAGTGTTCTGTCATGTCTTTACATGACAATTAAATATTACAAAGTGCTTGACATAGTCTAAACAAACACAAGTCATAGAAAAAGCTGTCACATTAATTACGCATATTAATTTATTTAAAGAGTTTCCCCCCAAAAGTACAGACTTTTATTGTGTGGTGTGGCTGAAAATTTAAAACGTCCCTTAAAATTTGCGCAGACCCTAACACGTGGGTTGCCAGATTGCAATCACAACGCAGACTCAAACCATGTTGTGAACAAAAATATAGAATTTGACAATACTTTTTACATTGTCATTGAAATCTACTTTAATAATTGTCATTTATTTAATTTGGCAGTTTTAATACTAGAACAATGTGAAGAATTGTATTCGTACAAAATAACTCTACATGGTTTCGTGTTGTTAATATCACTGATGTATGGAACTCAAATTCGAATTATTAATGTTTTGTGCATTTATTTATGTTTTCTCCAGTATCTTTCAAATGTTACTTTTATTTATTTTGCTGACATCAACAATAATTTACAAATTTCATCCTTGGAAACTGATTTTACTGCGTCAACCTGGCAACCCGTGGACTCCAGTTCCCTGTTGGCGTGAGGTGATACAATGAAGGGACGATGGCTGCCCGCATCAGAGTAATATGGATGAGATCGATCGCCGTGACAGCCGCTGTTCATGATGGTTCTGCGCTCCTGAACTCTTTCTTTGCCAAAACACACTAATCTCCCCGTTTCGTCCCATCTGTAGAGTTCAAGTGTTGTTTTGCATCAGTCTGCTAGCCCCGTGCTATGATTCTGCCCACATCAACTGTCTTTTATTGACCTGACCGGTGAGTAAATGAAGAAATCTAAACCATATCGTTACTTATTTTCTTATACAAGTTCTGTTAATGAAAACTAAAGCCAAGTACGATTATTAAACAACATAAATATTCAGTTAGCTGGCTGTACATGTACGTAAGCTAACATTAGCTGTTGCCATTGCAGTTCATTTGCTTCCTTGATTGTTTGCTAATAAAGGTCAATATGGGTACAACAAAAGCACATATTGCAAATACATAAATTATTTAGTTTTTAACCCCCAGGACAGAACATTCACATGTCCTGAAAGTACAATTTATGATAATTTTTGTTCAATTGGATTCTTACAGGACCTTCATATTTACCATATGTCTGAAATGCTTATGTATTTGTCTTAAATTCTGTGAGTCTTGATTATGTTTTCTGTTTTGAAATGTCAAATTAATTCATTTCCTTGTGTTCTCTTTTTCTTTCTTTTTTATTAGATATCACTCATAACATGGCCATCACACAGTTTCGCCTTTTTAAAATATGCACCTGCTTGGCATCTATTCTTTCATTTTTTAAAAGACTGATTTGCAGGTGAGTGTAATTCTCCTTTGTTGATTTGTTTGTGTGTTTACCTTGTAAATTGCCTTGTCATTATGATGATCCAGAGATGATATTATTTATGAATAACCAGGGGTGAATGTATGTCCTTTACAGAAGTGACTGTACGATTTCTTCTGTTATGATGTTTTGAATGTTGTGTTTTGTTTTTTTAGGACTGGAAGGTCACGTAAGCTGAGCGGGGATCAGATCACCCTCCCAACCACAGTTGACTATTCCTCTGCATCTAAACAGGTGAGAGAACCATGCTTGGAGACTGGCATAAACATTGAGGTTCACAAAACAGTCTGGGTATATTTTCACAGAGATGTCTGTCTGACTATTAATTCAATTTACTTTATTGGCATGACATATAAGGGTATATATTGCAAAGCATACACAGCAGAATAAAGACAACTTAAATACGATCTATCAAACACTGTAATTTTCGAAATATCTATCTATCTATCTATCTATCTATCTATCTATCTATCTATCTATCTATCTATCTATCTATCTATCTATCTATCTATCTATCTATCTATCTATCTATCTATCTCGCATTTGTTCATCATGTAAATACTTTTGTTTATTTAGTGGCATTTCTATTAAATTGATGTTTGTTTACTTATATTTGTCTATTTATTTATTATAAATTTATGCAAAAAAATCTAAATAGCAATATTTTTTTATAAAACAAATATTAAGTTTTATAAAAAGTAAGACCATAGTGTGAATGGGAGTGTATAGGTGTTTCTCATTGCTGGGTTGCAGCTGGAAGGGCATCCACTGTTTATAACATATGCTGGATAAGTTGGCGGTTCATTCCGCTGTGGCGCCCCCTGATTAATTAAGGGACTAAGAAAACGAATGAATGAAGTTTTGCTCGACCGCAAAACTATAAATTGTAAATTGATAAAAAATGAGAAGTCGTATTTACAGTTAAAGTCAGAATTATTAGCCCCCCTGAATTATTAGAGCACTTGTTTATTTTTTCCCCAATTTCTTTTAAATGGAGAGCAGATTTTTTCAACACATTTCTAAGCATAATAGTTTTAATAACTCATTTCTAATAATGGATTTATTTTATCTCTGCCATGATGACAGTAAATAATATTTTACTAGATATTTTTCAAGACACTTTTATACAGCTTAAAGTGACATTTAAAGGCTTACCAGGCTAATTAGGGTAACTAGGCGAGTAAGGGTAATTTGGCAAGTTATTGTATAACGATGGTTTGTTCTGTTGACTATCAAGAAAAAATATAGCTTAAAAGGGCTAATAATTTTGTCCCTAAAATGGTGTTTATAAAATTAAAACTGCTTTTATTCTAGTCAAAATAAAACAAATAAGACTTTCTCCAAAATAACAAATATTATCAGACATACTGTGAAATTTCCCTTGCGCTGTTAAACATAATTTGGGGAATATTTAAAAAAAGAAGAAAAAAATTCGAAGGGGGCTATTAATTCTGACTTCAACTGTACATAATAGGGCCAGACAGAATCTGCGGACATTTTTTCAATTTCTGCAGAGAATTTTGTTAAAAATCTATGGATTTATGTAGAATGATTTTGGGAATGTCATAACTAAAACCTTAATATATGAAATAAAAAATAATACATTTTTAACATTTATTTAGTGTTTACAATGCAAATCCAGTTAGATCCGGTTTTTTTTCCGTAAACAAAGTCTTTCGTATAATATATCTACTAAAAGACAGAAAATATTACTTTACAAACTGCATTGTAAATAAATCATATGAATATTTTCATATGTCAATAATTATACTGAAATTAATTTAAAAATTGAAGAAACATAAAGGTACACACATTTACACAAGTAAATAAACAGAATTAATAATGTTCTAAAAATCTGCGTAATTCTACTCGCTCAGATTCCGTGTGGGCCAACTTATGATGCATAGATTTGTAATAAATGCAAGGAAAGTGAATTATTCTTCAAATGATTCAATTATTTAATAACTTTAACTTTGAATAACTTTTTTATCAAAATATGGATGAAATATTGTCAAGCGTAACATACTTTTATCTGAAGATGAAACGGCATACTTTCTGGCAAGTGGTTAAAGTAAAAGCGGTAAAAGTACATTTGATTAAATATCGGTGTCATAACATGATTCCTGATCTAAATGTACCTAACCAGATATTTTTTAAAACTGACATTTTATTGTACGTAAGTTATAGTAAAATGCATTATAATAGTCCATAATGTGTTTATTTAATAAAAAGATTAAAGGTGATCTTTGGAAATGAAGAGATGACTGTCCCTAGTGTTGACTTGAAGTCCACATGAACTGGAAGTTGCGTCTGTATTTTGTAATTTTTTTGTATTGTGATGCAAATTGATAAATAGAGAAATGGCATATTAAATGAGAAAACAGTGGGCGTGGCTTGTTTGTTTTTTTCTACGGCGAGCTGATTGGATGAAGTAAAGTAGGTGTTTCATTCAGAAATATCGGGACATGGGTTTTGGGAGAGTTATTACAACCTATCAAACACCACCTCTTTACCATTTCTGTATGTTGTCAAAACTGACAGTTGGAGGGGCGTGGTCAAGTATGTTAAAAATGCCCAATACCTCAATACTTATACAACCTGAGAATTTAACTGAAAAATAAAATCGGAAGTGCATTTTCAGATTTTAATTGTAGATTACAAGGGCAGACAATTTTTTTTTTCCTAATGACATGCACAGATGAATTGTTCACTACAAAACTGGCAATGTGAGCTAACACAATTAATATGGTTAGATCTGATTTAATAGTCCTTTTAATGAGTAAATATGTATATATTATATATATATATATATTTTTTTTTTAGCCGGAGATTGAAGAGTGGAGCTCATGGGATGAAGAAGCACCCACCAGTATCAAAATTGAAGGCGGTAACGGGATAGTTGCACCTCCACAGAATCAGGCTGAAGAAGAAGAGCCAGACTACTTTAAAGACATGGCTCCAACCATCAGGAAAACACAAAAAGTAGGCTCATTATTTGGGGAAGTTACGTTTGCTCTTATGTTATTGCTATTTATTTATTTCTCTGTCTCTGACCTTCTTCTGTCCTAATAACCTTCTCTCTTTCTCTTTCTGGTGATTTCTCTCTATAAAAGCAACTGTATACAACAGATATTTTCCATAATTGTAAGGGTGAATTGAAATGAAATTTGAATTAAATAAAGTAATTTTTTAGCTCGTTGAGTTGAGTTCAAGAAGTGATTGTGGTTTTTGTCAAAGACACAGATATATTTATATACAGTATATTACATTTTAGTGTTACCACTGTTGAATAAATACAACATTAAAAAAAGAAATGTATACTATATATAATATATATAATGTATAATGTATAATATAGTACCATCACTTTTTTTAATTGGCAAATCATCACGCTTGACTGATTTTTGAATATCGTGTAACGCTGATAACTGGCATAATGATGCGTACAGTTGAGCTTGGCCATGACAGGAATAAATAAATATTTTTAAATCTAGTTATTTAAATATTGTTATTTAAATTTGTCATAATATTTCACAATATTACTGTATATACTATATTTAAATCAAATAAATGCAATCTTGGTATATCATAAAATACATTTTAAAAAATGTTTAAATATTAGTAAGTATCTACCCTATATTAAAAAAATTTTGCTCTTTTTTTTAATTCCAGATTGTCTTGAAGAAAAGGGAACCTCTGAATTTCTCTATGCCAGACAGCTCCTCAGGTTTCTCCAGCCGACTAGCCGCAACTCAGGACATGTCCTTCATCCAGCCTGCTGTAAGTGATGCAAAATAACATGAATCACTCAGTTATTATGAGACTCATTAACACTTTAGACCAGCACAAAGGGATTTAATGGTTTATGTAGGCAGAATGTCAGAAGAAATTCATAAATGTTTCAAATCACTAGTAAATGGTGAGGAAAAAAATGTTTTTAAAGTGAACTTTCTGTTTAAAGGTCCCATAAACTGCATTGTTTTAATAAGCTTAATTTTTCTTTAATATCTAGATAGTAGGTATATGGCAACACATGTTTTTTAAAACATACTCATAAGATTTCACATTCAACATGATACATTAACATAAGATAGAATTATGCCTCTTCAGGGTGGCACTGGATAGATATATAATTTGTATATCCTGCATTTTACGCCCTGACATGAATTTGAAATGACTGCTCATACGAGTGTTGTCCTGGTAACGCCAAAGAGCTTAGAATTACCAAGAGGCGACACTCAATACAACATTCCATTTCGATAGCAGCGACAGCAACAGCCCCGTGATTCCGCCATTTTGAAGTGTAAGCCATCGGCTGTCCATTGGATCTTATTACTGTCGCGATGGCAAGCAGCTGCTTTGTTTTTTATTTATTTATTTAAAAAGCGCATTAAAGCTGAGATACAACCTGAAAGACGACAATACAACACTTACTATGACAATCATCAGCACTTATAACTGTTTATTTACAGATTTATAATATGCTGTTGTTCTGTTGGAATTTTCATTCCAAAATGGCCGCCGCGCCATCTAGTGACTGTTTCCCAAATTGCACTAGAGTGACGCCTCTTGGTGATTCTATGCTCTTTGGTAACGCATAGTAAACAATCAGCATCTCCCGCAGTAAAATAAAAGTCCCGCAGACATAAGTAAGTGAAATATAAATTTAGTTTAATTAAGGGGGAAACGTTGTGGCTTATTAAACATAGCCTTATGCATGTATATTAATGATCCTAGAGCAACATATCAGCTTGTGTCTTGGCTAGTGATTACGCGGCTGCTCATCAGGTCTGGATGACGTAGAACCTGACCTAAAGTACATGCATATGATGAGGCGTGGCCTGTGAGTCACGCAACAGTCTGTTTTGTGTTCTGATTCGGGGCATTAGACTCGTGGAAAACGAGGAAACAATGGTGTCGGAGACTCACGGTATGCCTATTTCCATGTACTGATCTCTTATTATTGGACTATGTCTATGTAAATGCAGATTTACTTCATAGGGCACCTTTAATAAATACATGAACCTTTTTTTCTGTTGGTTTATTGTAATACGCAGGTGTGATATGTGACAAGAATACTATATGGAATGGAAGGAGAAATATATAGCGAATTAAGACATTATCTTAACCGTTATGCCCTTTTTGCGTAGAAGTGCTGCAATGAAAATGTCGCATAACATATACTAAAATGCTGGTCATATTCTATTTGAGCCATATGTTTCATGCTAACATGTTGCTATACTCCTCTTCAGTTTTTAATGATTTATTTAACGTGACAAAATAAAAATAAATAGCTTTTATTGTTAATTTTTGACATCACTAGCTGGGCACAAACTGATTTAATAATAAGGTTTTGTAAATGCAGTTTACTCGTGGATTGGTTACAAACTGGTGAGATTATTTCAGAAAGCTGATTTTTGTGAGTTATCAGTGTGAATGTAAAATGTAAACAAGCTCATTGAGAAAGATGTGTGTATGCAGTCGGAGCTGGGGGATCTGGACACCTGGCAGGAGGACAACAACGCCTGGGAGGATGAAGCAGATGCAGCCTGGGAGGCAGAGGAAGTGCTGAGGTGAGATGGCTGATTCTGGCTGAATCCGTGTGTCCTTAAAAATAAACATGAAAGGGTTCTGGTTCAGCTTGATTCTCTTGACAAAATTGAATGAATTCATTTTAAAATTTGGTTAGTAGTTTAGAAAATGGCTTCACATAAGGCCCGGATAGACTAATCGGGAGGACCAGGAGAATTCCCGTTGGGCCGGTCCGTTTTTTTGATCACGAGGGCCAGTGTCCCTAGCTGCTTGCAGTTGCACTTTTTACATTTATTTATTTATTTATTTATTTAGCCTCACTTTTTTTATTCATTATTATGCCGCAGCTCCACTCTTTTTATTTATTTTCTCGCAGCCCTGTGAGCAAAATGCAGCCTGCAGATTAATGATGACAGCGGCACCTTAGTGAATACAAAAATTCAAATAATTAATATTAATGAATATTACAATGAAAATCAGATGATTTTCTACATTACAGATGATCACGACATTAATAAATCTGACATAACTTGGTCAGAAATGGGAGAAAAAGTTTAAGCCATCAATAGAAAATAATATTATGGTTAAAAGAGTCTTGCAGGTAACGGTGCAATACTTATTTTTGATTGCAAACGCACCAGCACAATAATGCTATTGTGGTCCAGCATGTAGCATTACGTCGCCGCCGTCCCGAGTTCGAACCTCACCTAAATTTTTTTTTTTTTTTTCATTTTTAGTGTTAAGACATATAATACTATTTGGGTTACTTAAGTAGGTGTACATATTGTATTTTAACTTTTTGTGTGACCACCGTTACAAAGGACTGAATATCTATAAAGAATTTTGCACATAATATATATTCAGATATTGCAGGAAAGGACGTTGTGATGTTTTAAAGAATAGTGTTGGAGATTTAGCTACCCTTTAATGTTCTCATATTTATGAAAAACATTTGAAGTTCTAAAGCAGCTGTGTCCTTAAAAAGACGTGATAGTGTCATTAAAAACTGAACTGGAAATGACTTTATTTGAATATATAATCAGTCGTGAACTGAGGTGGGCCGGTCTAAGGCTTGAAACTCCAAGGCTAAACAGGAGTCCCAGTCAGGCCCTGCTTTACACAAATACATAACTGCCTACAAATAAAAAAAAAATACATCATTCCTTTAACTTTGAGAGTTTAGAGTTCAATATTTGATTTTAGGGATATCCCTAATTTTCAATCACAACAAACTGAAACACTTGTGATTCTGACCAATTGTCATTTTTTGAAAAATAAATGCTTTAAGTGATATTAGTTACATATTATTTTGAAATGAATATGTCTATCCATTACTCGGGGAATAGAGCTAATATTTTTGGCTCATTTAAACAACAGTTTTATTAATTTTATTTTATTATCTCCAATAAAATAAAGAATTTAGTCACTAATCATTTGTAGGAATTAAAAGATAATACAAAAAAATACAAACCACAAAATTTCAACCAAATTTTTAATAAAAAATAAAAAAAATAGTTTTTCTTGACTTTTCCTGTTTATAATTTTTTTTTGTCATGGAATTTTTATTCTTGCAAATAGCATTTTATATTTTATTACAACCCACAAAACAATCCCCAGATAAAACAATCAACATCTGCAAATTAATAAGTAAATAAATTAATAAAATTAACAAAATAATAATAATAAATAATATAAATACAAATACAGAGAAAAAATAATAACAAACCATATACATACATACATACATACATACACATGTACCTCCACTCAGTCCACGTCTAAGGTTTTTAAGTGATTAAAGAATGCAATAAATTGTTGGCATTTTTCAAAAAACTGTTCTCTCCTACCTCTGATGTTGTATTTAATTTTCTCAAGTTTTAAAAAGAAGACCAAATCTTTGAGCTTCAATGAAACAGAGGGGGGTTGTGGGGAGGTCCAAGACAACAGTATTTTGCGCCTAGCGAGAATAGATGCAAAAGCCACAATGTCAGCGTGTCTCTGGTTTAAAGGTTGACACTGAGAGGGAACACCAAAGATCGCGATTAAAGGGCAAACAGCTAACTTGACCCCCAGAATATCAGAAACAATTCTAAAGAAAGTAATCCAATAAGTTTGCAACTTGGGACAAAATACAAACACATGACTAAGGTTACATAGTGAAAGTTTACATTTTTCACACATATCTAAAACATTGGGATAGATTTTAGAAAATTGGGCTTTTGAGAGATGAGCTCTGTGTATCGTTTTCAATTTTTATATTTAACATTTGTTCCCAGCATATTGATTTGGGTGTGCTAATGTTTGGACTGGGATCTGAAGTTTTTTAGATGGGTTAGTTCCAGTTCGGGCTAATCTAATCTATATGCATAATATATATTATTGTAAAGCATCCTATAGAAAATCTTAATTTAAAAGAGAGAGATCTATGAAGGGTGTACTCATTTATGCTCAACACTATATATTTGAAACTTCAAAGAAATGTTATTGCACCTTTAGAGAATAAAATATATCATATTTACACCAACATTTTATGATTGAACCTATGATTAGTTATTATTTTTCTATTAAGATCAAGTCTCCATTTATATAATTAAAAAATTATGCAAATATAATAATATATGGGAAACATAAAAATCCCTGCCATGGTAAAACTAAATGATTTTTGAAATATGATGCCAAAAACTGAAGTAATGGAAATAAATTTAATTTATTTAAAAATGTTTACAATATTATTACATTTTGTAATATGAATTAAATGGAAAATTAGCTTGATAGAGTAAAAAAAAACGTAATTGATTTTTATTACAATATAAAAAAAAAGTCGGAAAAGTTCTGAAGTCTTGTTATAACCCCAGTAAAACTCCAGTGTTTTTACCTATGAGCTTTTCAATGAGTTTTCAATAAAGGGTTAAACAGTGCAGCCATTTGATACATGGAAATGCTTGGAAATGGAATTAAATTGTAATAAAAAGTTAAATATTTGGTAACTAGCAGGTGGTGCTCTAATATCGCTGCTTTCAGATCTGTAAAAGTAGCGGAAGGGAAATGTGCAGGCTAGTCTCTTTTTATCCACTAGGTGTCAGTGTACAAACACAGTTGATTCAGCCTGCACTGCATTACTGAGCCACTGTATCACAACGATTATCACAGCATATTTTAAACTCATGATTGTTTAATGAAATGACTATACTGTATTTACATGTGTTAATGTTTGTACTGTAATGTGCTCAAGCACCCCAGTAATAATAGCTTATTTATGTTTCTGAACACAGGCAGCAGAAGATGGCAGAGCGAGAGAGACGTGCCATGGAGCAGCAGAGGAAGAAAATGGAGAAAGAGGTGCAGAGAATGATGAAAAAAGAGCAGAAGATCGCTGTCAAACTCTCATAACATTAACACAGCGCAACCGGACACTCTAAACCACAGCCAAACAACTGTAGATTGGACATTTTTACCTGGTTTCATTCCATCTGCCACACTGCTGTCTTCAACTCTGTTATGGGCTATTTTTTTATAAGTCAGGTTGTGTGTTTGTTTTTTTTGTATTGGATGGAAAACAGCACAGAGAACTACTTTCTCCCTTCATTTTTGCGTTATTGTGACTGTTCTTACCATGTGCTTGATTAAAATAGAAAAAACACAGTTTTTTTTAATTTCAGTATTTATAATACTTGAACAATTATGCCCCAAATCATACGGAATTCTGTTTCTTTTTTAATTTTGTTTTTATTTTTT
This sequence comes from Danio rerio, assembly GCF_052040795.2. Lineage (NCBI taxonomy): Eukaryota > Metazoa > Chordata > Actinopteri > Cypriniformes > Danionidae > Danio > Danio rerio. The sequence goes on along the minus strand of NC_141036.1, from coordinate 44,863,935 downwards.
GCCTTTTTCCTATCTGTTTTTCTTCATCAGAGTCTTGTAACTGTACTTCAAACACTGGATTTCACCAGATATGGGTGATCTCAATCATTTTAAATTATCAACAGATTTATGCAACTTTGAATTTGTCTGTCAAATCTGTTACCCCCCTGTTTGCCTAATAATCATGGTCTTAATTATGAATAATACAGATGTTTCTGAAGCATTTGATAATTGATAATAATTCCTTACATTTATATAGTGCTTTTCTGGACACTCAAAGCGCTTTAGACATTAGGGGGAATCTCCTCATCCACCACCGGTGTGCAGCATCCAACTGGATGACACGACGGTTTTTGGAGAGGAGACGTGATGAAGCCAGTTAAGATATGGGAATGGTTAGGAGTTAATGATGGACAGAGACCAGTGGCCAAGATGCCGGGAATAAACCCCTACTCTATTTCAAAGGACGTCCTGGGATTTTTAATGACCACAGAGAGTCAGGACCTTGGTTTTACGTCTCATCTAAAAGACCAGATTTAATGAGCAGTATAGAGTCTCCTTCGCTATACTGGGGCATTAGGACCCACACAGACCACAAGTTGGGAGCCTCCTGCTCTTTTAACTAACACCACTTCCGGCAGCAACCTAGCTTTCCCTTGTGGTCTCCTGTCCAAACACTGGATTTCACCAGAAATGGGTGATCTCCATCATTTAAAATTATCAACAGATTTACGCAACTTTAAATTTGTCTGTCAAATCTGTTACCCTCCCGTTTGCCTAATAATCATGGTCTTAATTATGAATAATCTAGATTTTTCTAAAGACAAGGGTCAGCATTTAATCATTCTTAATTAATTGCATTTAAATAGTGCTTTTCTGGACACTCAAAGCGCTTTAAACATTGGGGGAAATCTCAAAATCCACTACCAGTGTGCAGCATCCACCTGGATGACGCGACGACAGCCATATTGCGCCAGAGCGCACTCCAGCTGATTTGTGGAGAGGAGACAGAGTGATGGTTAGGAGGCCATGATAGACAGAGACTAGTGGCAAATTTGGCCCTTACTTTTTTTCGAAGGACATCCTGGGATCTTTAACAACCACATAGAGTCAGTTTGACGTCTTATCTGAAAGATGGCGCTCACTGAGCAGTATAGAGTCTCCCTCGCTATACTGGGGCATTAGGACCCACACAGACCACAAGTTGGGAGCCCCCTGCTCTTTTCACTAACACCTCTTCCGGCAGCAACCTAGCTTTCTCATGTGGTCTCCCATCCAGGTACTGACCAGGCGCAGCCCTGCTTGGCTTCAGTGTGTGAGAGTTGCAGAGAGCTATCTGCCGTCAGTTGGAAGGCAGTGAGTACAGTCTGTACTATGGCTCGGCACTTTTTAGACGTGGGTTGGTTGTTATGGAAACGCTGACATTTTTAAATACCCAAAGTTGGCAAGCAAACCATCCTTTATCTTAAGATGGTGTTTTAGTTCTAAGACTGTGTTACTGAGAAGAATACTATTAATATTAATGACAAAAACAACAATTATATATATATATATATATATATATATATATATATATATATATATATATATATATATATATATATATATATTGATCATTTTCCTTGATTCAGTGAGGATGACACTGATGGCGGTGCTGAAATTAACCTCTGCATGCTATGATTATTAAGGAACCTGAAGCCATGAGAGCCACAGGTACTGAAATCCATCAAAAAAGGAATGAAATCACACCTTTTGTACCATTTTATGTTACTCGCTCATGCATTCTCATTACTTTTTAAGTTGGTTTTACATTTTTGCACAATCCAGCCTTACCTATAATACACATTTGAATTTGTTTTATGTTTTATATGAAGGCTTTCAGAATATTCTTTGACCAAAAAAAGGTGGTCTTTAACGTAATCAGCAATATATGACTCTTCTGGATCTGTTGGTACCCAGACTGTTAAGATATTCACTCATGAATCTGCCTCTGGAGTGTGTGTGTGTTGTTGTATGATTTGTGATATTAAAGGTCAGACATATTGTCCAGAGCGGTGTAATTTTCCAGCTCTGAGGAAGTGATGTCATAATCCCCATCTGCCTCCCACAGCCTGACCCACTTACATGGAGAGAGAGATAGTGGAAAATCATCAAGGACTGGATGCTGTCATCTGCAGCTTTATGCGCATCTTCATGGCTTGGTTTTCACACAGATTTGTCTCTGTATTCGGGATTTCTGTTCATGAAATAAAATGTATATAAGCAAGATTTTTGTATCAGAAACATTCTAAACACATCAACAACATCTCATAATATAAAGAAGATTATATTTACTTGTGTATTTTTTTAATTCATTATAAAATATGCAAAAAAACGGCAAACAAATAATTATTATAAAGCATTTTTGACCAATTTTTGTTATTCTTTTGAAAATAAAATGTACCTAAATATATTTAAAAGCACTTGAAAAACAGTGCATCTGTAAAGTATTCATAGCACTTCACTTTTTCCTTTTTCACTTTTTCACCTTTTTTATGTAAAAGCCTTATTCCAAAATGGATTCAATTAATTTTTTTTTTCAAAATTCTAAACACAATACCTCATTAATGACAATGTGAAACAATATATTTTTTAAATTGTTGCAAATTTATTAAGAATAAAAAACCTGAAAAATCACATGTACATAAGTATTTACAGCCTTTGCCGTGAAGCTCTAATTTGAGCTCAGGTACATTTTGTTTTTACTGATCATCCTTGAGATGTTTCAGCAGCTTAGTTGGAGTTCACTTGTGGTAAATTCAGCTGATTGGACATGATTTGAAAATGTGTCAAAGCACAAACCAAGCATGAGGAAGACAAAGGAATTGTCTGTAGACCTCCAAGCTTTAGAGTGCTCTTGATCACAGACTAGAGCGACGGTTCATCTTCCAGCAGGACAATGACTCAAAGCACACCGCCAAAATCAATGGAGTGGCTTCACAACAACTCAGTGAAGTGGCCAAGCCAGAGCCCAGACCTAAATCCCATTGAACATCTCTGGAGAGATCTGAAAATGGCTGTACGCCGTCGTATCAAGTAGTATTAAGCAAAGGCTGTGAATACTTATGTGCATGTAGCTTTTCAGGTCTTTTTATATTTAATAAATTTGTAACAATTTCAAAATATCTTTTTTCACATTGTCATTATGGGGTATTGAGTGTAGAATTTTGAGAAAATAAAAAATCTGGAAAAAGTGAAGACCTATAAATACTTTTCGGCTGCGCTGTTTGTGTGTGTAATTTATTCTAAATAATGAATTTTATTTAAAAGGATACTGTAATGTAATTTATTTCCAAACATGTTTTTACATATGAAGGCTGAAATTCAAAAATATGTTTTATTGAAAGTTACCAAATATATTTTATATAAATATATTTACATTTTATATATATATATATATATATATATATATATATATATATATATATATATATATATATATATATATATATATATATATATATATATATATATATATAATGTTAATATATAATTTATCAAGAAAAAATATGTTTGTAATATTATAGATTTTTATCTTTCATTCATTTTCCTACAGCTTAGTTTCTTTATTCATCAGGGGTCGCTACAGCAGAATGAACCGCCAACTTATCCAGGGTATTTTTTATACAGCGCATGCCCTTCCAGCTGCAACCCAGTATTGGGAAACCTCCATAAACACTCATTCACACAAATACACCAATTTAGCTTATTCTATTCACCCATAGCGCACAGGGCCGTGCACAGACATTTTGAGGGGCAGGGGCCTAAACCAAAAAAAGGGGCACTAAGTGGGTGGGTTCTTGCTTATACAAACTTTCTAGATGTTGTAAAAGTACAATTAAAAGAAAAAAAAGTACACTGTAATAATTTCAGAACTATTTACCATTTTACATTTTATATTTACCTGTACCTTTAACAACAAAACTTTTTTTTTGTCCTGAAAGATCTTTATAAGCTCATCTTCCATGTATGTGATTCACATTTACACATTGCGGATAATAACAGAAACTATTTACTGTTGGATGGACAATCTGAACATTTTCTGTCTCCATCACCTTTACTTTGCTGAGTTGACTCTGAGCCAGTTTCATCTTAGAATGAATAACAAAGCATTTACAATATTTAAATTATTTAAATGTCCATCTATCTTATATGACACTCTAGCATATCCCTTCCAGATTAACAGTCTTACTTGACTGATTTTAGCTCATGCTCAGTGGTCTCTCCCTCACTTTTTGAAGCTGCTTCTGCCTCTTAATATTACTTAATATTAATATTAAACTTAATATTGCATTTTTTAAACTATTTATAGGCCTACTATTGACATGGTTTGAATCAAATGATTTGCTGTAGCCTGTGATTATAGTGATTATTATGGAAAATATAGGCCTACTTAATTAGACAAGCACAGCTAAATGTTCCATATGATGATTTACCTGCTGGAGCTTTAAATCCATGTTTTCAGTGTTAAACTACCTTTATTAGCCTTCCTTCGTTCTTTCTCTCTCTGTCTCTCTTCTTTTTTGTAAAGGCATTGTTTTTTGAGAATTTTTTTTGTCAACAAAGTGTTCCAACAACAGAAAAATGTTATTTATTTACAGGCTGAAAGGGGCACCTCAGCCAATGAGGGCAGAGGGGCAGTGGCTCTAGCCACCAGGCCACCCCCCTGTCCACGGCCCTGCTCTGCACATTACTGTGCATTCATGAAACATGACAAAAAGTCTTGGTCTGTTGTAAGTTTTTAGTTGTTAGGATCATACAAAATCATATTCTTCCCCTCAGATGCTGTGAAGTGATGGAGTCCAGATGCTACAGGCACAGAAAAAGATGCAGCAATGGAGGAACACAGCGAGCACCTTCCAGGAAGAGCTGGAGGATAGTAGAAATAAAGACTCTAAAATAAAATTTCACTTGTGTTGTCTATATTTCTGTGTTGTTGTTTTTTTTATTTATTCTTCTTAGATGTGTCTGTTTAACAGTGATGTAAATCTGTTACTATAGGCACAATAAATAGTTTGCTTAATTGTAACACTATTGCACTCAAATAATGTATTAATTGGGGTTTACAGGTGACTACAAGTGGACCGGATTTGACTTTTCATTTTGGTACTACTTTTTAACCATGACGCGACGTGAATTGTTTAACAAAACGAGAAACAAAAAAGTGTCCAGCACCAAAAGCCTTCATAAATCAATACTTTTTAAATAGAGTTTTATATAATAAGTAAAATCCACTGATAATGATAATATTTTAGCGATTATATTTTATGTCAAAGAAGAATTTTACTAATTTACAAGAGAAGCATAAAAAGGGAAGGACATTATTCTAATTATTATTATTCAGATGATTTATTATTCAGATGTTATTATTATTTAGATATTATTATTTATTATTCAGATGGCCAATTTCTGACTAGTGAGGTTATTTGTGCCTACCAGTTTGTTATTTGTCCAATAAATCATAATACATTTTTTTCTTTCTCTTGTGGACTGATAATTTATGGACTATTTTAGCCCAACCCTTCATATTTCTTATTCAATCTTTTATGTTTAAAACACTAATGTCCACTTAATATTGACTGTGATAAACAACTTTAATACATGTTTATATGCTTTGGTAAAATATCACCTCACTGATGACAAATTTGTATTATTTATTTTTAAATTTTTTTACTGAATTCAATAACAAAGATACAAAATCCAATTTTGCACAAAAAACAATGATAATAAAAGATCAGGATAAATAACATAAACATATATATATATATATATATATATATATATATATATATATATATATATATATATATATATATATATAAATTTAATTAAAAGAGAAACTATTTTTTAAATTAACAATTAAACAGAGATACATAATTCAGATACAGCAAGAGGAAACAAGGACTTATGTATCCGTGATATTTCCAAAATATTTATCATAATAATCCAAGAATGTATAATTTTCTTGTTATTAACTAGTCTAAGAGATTTAGCTAATAAAAACATCAATTTCAATCAAAAAATGTGAAAAAGAAGGCTGCGAATTGGAGAATTTTTGTTTGAAAAAATTAAAACATAAAATAAAATAAAATAAAATATTTTCCATACAAAATAAAAAAGTTAATAATGTTGTTCTCTTATATATCAGTTTTACCTTCATAGTAACAAATAATATCTTGAAGTTGTAAGTGTCTGGAAGAAGCAATCTCATGACGAATAAATAGAACGAGAAGAAGGCCGTTACGTCATAGCCGACAGAATTCCTCAGAGTGACAAACGAACGAGTACAGTGAACAGTGATTTAATGACTTTAGCGACTTGTTTTGCGTCTCAAATGGAAAATAATAAGTCAACTTTGTTTTTTCATCGAGTTAAAAAGATCACGACTGACTTTGTCAACAATAATCATCAGAGTGACACGATGGCTTCTCCTACACCTTGTACCACGACGAGAAGCCCAACAGGTGAGATGAGAGTTTACAAAAACGGTGTATTCCCACCTATTATTTAATAAAAACTATAAAAAATAATAATATATCGCCATATAACGAAGCTTACAGACTTAAGAGGCAAATATTCAACCTCTCGTGATCGTAATGGTTTCGTGTATATTGTATATTTTCTGACTTTGGGATTGAGGCCTGCTGTCATTTTATGTATTGACATTCTGGCTTTAAAGTTTCTCCTTTCCACTCAACAGAAATTGTGCCTCGCTAACGTTACTGATAAAAACCATTCTAATATTACTTTAATTTAAACTTTATGTGTAGACCTACGCAGTAATTTTCTTAGTTTTTGATGGTGTGGAGGAATATTTGTTATATTTGAGCAAACTGAGTGAGAATATTATATTTAAGTCTTTTATTGGTTTAAGCAGGGATAAATTAATACAATTAAGGGAAAGTTGGTTTTATATTCACACATTCTGACTTTCTTCTTAAAAATATAATAACAGAAATATTGTTTTAAATTCTAAATGGGAAAATCATATTAACAGCCAAATTACTATCATTCTACAACATTGTTTACTGTCAATTAATTAGTTATAACGTTGATTTGAAGTCTTACTTACATGCTATTTCACACCCAATGTTCAAATTAGCATGGTAAACAACATGGAGACAGTTAAATTAACAAACATGAACCCAACTTTTCCTCCATAATAATAAATGTGTATAGCTCTGTTTCTTTAACTGAAGTTCTGGAGCCAGACTTCTCTTTTCATTTGGAATTCTAAGACTGATTGTTAAATGTTTTAAGTTATAATTTACTCACAGATTTCTTAACTGAAGATCCAGAGCACAAGAAATTGTTAACTTTGAGTTTGACGATTGCTAATGGAAAGCTGCAAAAATATGGATTTTGTTTCATTATTTTTTTGTGGTGGAGAAGTGGTGCTTGATTGAAGAATGTCGATGTAGATGTGGCACCCACTGAAAAAAAAATAAAAGGCTTCATAAATTTGATTAAACATTGTGATGGTGATTGTTAAATAGCTCAAACTATAACTATAATAAAATATTCTATAACTCAGAATTTTGAAAAATCAAAAAATTAGTTATTATAATAGTTTGCATTTCGTGTGAGCAGGAGTGAAATGTTTATTTTTGCAAAACAGTTGCTTCTAGGATTTTTCCTAATGTCTAAAATGGATGACTTATCGACTATTTGTTAGGTTGTATTTGTCATTTTACGTCATAGAAATGATTCGCAATTCCAATTAATTATTGTAGTTGTCAAACATTTTCTATTATAATTGTACATTTATTGTTGATGTTTCTTTTGTGTGATTGTCTTTTATATGTCTAATTTTTAGCAGTTTGTCTATTTTAAACTTGTGGTTAAAGAGTTTTCTAATGTTTCCCTGTTCATTTCCTTTACTTCAGAAAACCCAGAGAAAAGGAGGAAAGGGAAAAAAGTCTCTGCTTTCTTTAAGAGAGTATGGAAGGCTGCAAAGCGCCCTTTCCTTAGCTGTGACCAGAGCAGAGTGGTTCCCTTTGAACCACAGTCAGATAACGACTATTTCGAGCACCTGCCTGTTCCAGGTCCCTCAAGGACCGTCGCAGCACATGCAGACCCTGAGCCGGTGTTGCTGCCAGGCCAGGTCTGTGAAGAACCTCAGCCGTTGAGTGTTCCGGGCCCCTCCAGGATCAAGCAAACAGCAGATGTGCCGAATGCAGATCGGGCCCGTCCTGAGTCCTCAACGGCCCTCACAGGTCATGTTGACACTGAGCAGATGCGTCCGCCAGTCCAGGTCTGCGACAGTCTTGAGTCGTTGGCTGTTCCAGGACCATCCAGGATCCAGTCAACGACCATCGCAGATCATGTTGACCCTGAGCAGATGCGTCCGCCAGTCCAGGTCTGTGAAGATCCTCAGCCCTTGAGTGTTCCGGGCCCCTCCAGGATCAAGCAAACAGCAGATGTGCCGAATGCAGATCGGGCCCGTCCTGAGTCCTCAACGGCCCTCACAGGTCATGTTGACACTGAGCAGATGCGTCCGCCAGTCCAGGTCTGCGACAGTCTCGAGTCGTTGGCTGTTCCAGGACCATCCAGGATCAAGCCAACGGCCATCGCAGATCATGTTGACCATGAGCAGATGCGTCCGCCAGTCCAGGTCTGTGAAGATCCTCAGCCCTTGAGTGTTCCGGGCCCCTCCAATATTAAGAAAATGACGGATGCAGATTCGGTCAGTCCTGAGTCGCCTCCGTCTGTTCAAGACCCCTCTAAAATTGATGGGACTGATGGTGAGTCATCCTGAATTTGGTTTATTTTATTTCTGCCATCTGTTATTTTTACTCTTTGTTGTTTTTAGTTTCTAAATCAGACAGTGTCATTTGTTGTACTGTTGGTTGTGTATTAATTATTACAGTGCTAAACATATATAAGTACACCCCCACAAATCTCTCATTTAAATTTATATTTTCTATAGGATGCTTTACAATATTCTATATTCTAATATCTTTCCATTTCTAAAAATGTTCTGTGACTAAAATATTATTTTAATAAATAAATCTGTTTATTAAATCAGTTTTGTTCAAATGCATCAATATATATTACTATATATTACCCATATTCACTGAGAAATGGATAAATGTAAAGCATATATCAGGGGTAAAGTCTAGATCGGATATGCGGCCAGCCGAAAGTGCAATATGCACATTAATAAAGTAGCATTTTTTTTTGACACTGTATAACAATAATTAATATTTTTACAGTACTGTGAGGGTTAGGTTTAGGGTTGGGGTGGGGGTAGGCGTTAAAAAATAAATTTTATTGGGTAATTTAATGGATAACATAACTAATACTCGGTACAACTGCAGTTTTTACATTACTGTGACTGTTGGGTTTAGGGTGCGGGTGGGGGTAGACGTTAATAAAATACAACAAATGAGAAATTTAATAAATAATAGAAATAATTTGCGTTAACTTCCGGCAGCAAACATATCCGCTCTAGCAACAACCCATATCAGGGGTGGCCAACCCTGTTCCTGGAGAGCCACCTTCCTGCAGATTTCAGTTGCAACCCATGTCAAACACACCTGCCTGTAATTATCACGTGGTGTTCAGGTCCTAATTAATTGGTTCAGGTGTGTTTAATATGGGGAGCAACTGAAATCTGCAGGAAGGTGGCTCTCCAGGAACAGGTTTGGCCACCCCTGGCATATATGAATGTTCTGAGCACTGTAGCTGCAGCTTTGTTCATGAAGATATTTCTGTTTGTTTTCTTCATTTTAGAAAACCCCAAGAAAGGAAGGAAAGGGAAAAGAGTCTCTGCTTTCTTTAAGAGAGCATGGAAGGCTGCAAAGCTCCCTTTCCTGCATTTTACGCCACAGCCTGAGCCAGAGTCAGAGCCAGACCTTGAGTCAGTATGTCTGCCAGGCCAGGGTCCTGAGGAGGCTTCTGGGCTCACTCGTGGTAAGTCATCATTCTGTAATTCATAATTAATATAGATTATTAATCACTTTACACCTGCATTTCTGATAGAAGTTACTGCTTTTAGATCATTGCATTAGGTCCAGATTTAAAGGACAGGAGTCATATATTTGATCAGTTTCATACCAGACAATCCAAGTAAATCTCCTTGCTTTTTTCTGTTTTTCAGGACTTGATCTGACTCAGTTTGAAGTCGGAGACCTGATTGGAGAAGGAGCTTTTGGCCAGGTGTATGTGGCATCTCACAAACGCAGTAAAAGAGTAAAGGTAAAGAACTACTTTTTTAAAATTCAGTCAACATTTTCCTCCTGATTAATAAATATAAATAATTTGTTGGCTTTAATTTAATTTGTTGTTGTTTTTCCGCAGGTTGCCCTGAAGTGCATGGTGAAGAGTCAACAGGACCGTTATCTGGACGTTGTAAGTTGATTAATTCACACAACAGTGAAAATGTGCTGAGCGTTTACTCATCCTTCACTTCTCCCGTACCTGTCTGGACCACTTTAAACTGAACTCAAAAGCAGATATGTTGGAAACAGGTAGCCACTGACCTCTATTGTAGAAAAAGAAAATACTTTTGAGGTCAATGCTTACTGGTTTTCAACTTTCTTCAAAATATCTTCTTTTGTGTTCAGCAGAAGAAATAAACCCAGAGACAAGTTATGAACACATGAATGTCGGGCTGTGGAATTAATTAAAATTCATTTAACATTAATGGAGGTTTTCCCAGAGATGGGTTGCGGCTGGAAGTGCATCCGCTGCGTAAAAACTTGCTGGATAAGTTGGCGGTTCATTCCACTGTGGCGACCCTGGATTAATAAAGGGACTAAGCTGACAAGAAAATGAATGAATGAATTATTGGAGGTTAAAATGATCATTGATTCATATCCCGGCCCCTTGTAAAGCAGTCTGCATTCATTTCTACACAAAGCTGGTAATCAGGAAAATCAAGTAGCAGGACTTTTGCAGCATGGGATGTGCTTGATTTATTCGAGTGTATACGAGTCATTCAGAAGTGCTAAAGAGCTCTTGTGCTGTTGTGTGCATGTGCTCAGCCTCAGAGACGGACAGAACACACACATGTAGAGTCCTCTTTTAGCTTAAACTGCATGACTGAATGCTCAAATGCAAGCAAAAATGTGTCACATAGAGAAGTTTGTGTTACTGTACTTTGTGCCATTCTGCTTTGGTAATGTCTTTGAAATCTGTTTTCTTTCTAGGATGGTCATTCCACACCTGTGCTTGCAGAAGTGGCAATGATGCTTAGGTTGATGAAAGCTCCGCGAAGTCCAAACATCATCAGATTACACAACTGGCTTGAGATTGAGGACAACTGTGTTCTCATTCTGGAGTACGCAGAGTCATGCCAGACCTTGCTTCAGTACATCAAAGACACAGCGGACATTGAGGAAAACCAAGCACGCCAGTTAATGCGTCAGTTGATCCGAGCTATAATGTTCTGCACTGAGCGTGGAGTTTTCCATGGGGATATACACACAGCGAACATCCTGGTGACTCTACCCCGACTAGAGCTCAAATTGATCGACTTTGGATGTGCTCAGCCAATTACCCAAAAGCCTTTCAATAAAAGTGACTATCGAGGTGAGTTGGAATTTTGTGTTAGTTTCTTTGCTCACAGTATTGTCTCATGAAATGACTGAATTCTGGAAATGTCTCTCTTACAGGAGCTGGACATGGCATGCCACCTGAGGCTTTGAGATGTCGTGTATTCCATGCTAACCCGGCATACGTCTGGACAATAGGCATTATGCTGTATGAAATAATGCATGGACGACTGGCCTTCAATAACAGACAGTCAATAATGTTTGGCGCAATTCAGATACACCCCAGGTTATCCACAGGTAAGCAGACACCTCTGAACAATCTCAGCCTCAGTGACAGAATCAAACATGTCAGTCATAAGTAAAATGGATTAAATATAATGCTCACAGGACCTGTAGATATTAAAGTCACTTAATTGTGGATGTTTTGTAACATTTGATGTTGTAAGATTTAAAGACGTTCATGAATGTTGAGTATGCAGACATATTTCACACTCTCTGTGACACTTTTCAGCATGCGTGGACCTGATTTCCCAGTGTTTGATCCGTAATCCAGCTAAACGGCTACAGTTACACCAGGTAGAAGAGCACTGCTGGTTCAATCCAACGACCCCAAATCCTGTGAAGCAGTTATACAAGAGGAGGTAGAGGAACACACAGAGTTTTATTTGACAGCCTTTCATATTACTGCTTAAATAACTTTGTCTTATTTCTGATTGTTTTTCTTCATTTTTAGAAAAAACTAAAGAAGTGAGGAGGAGAGCACCATTTCCAGACATTCACAAGACTGTTAAAGTTATTAATTACTCCCTCATGTCATTCCAAACCCCTAAGACCTCACTTTTCTTCAGTGTCAGTTCATGACGTGTGTTGAAGAGAGCTCTGTCCTGCGCTGTATGTGTGTCGCACTGCTGACATTTACCTCAGATGTGCCCACGCTTTGTTTAAATGAGAGGAAGTCGCGCAGGCCTCTGGGTTAAACATCAGCAGTGTGACACACATACAGTGCAGTACAGAACTTCTGAAGTCGTATTTCTGTTTTATTGTTTTTGTGTTTTTCTTTCTGCATGAAAGAAGTTTCACTTAAAAATGACAGCTGTTGCTCCAAACCCCTGACACCTTTCTTCATCTTCAGAAAACTAGTGAAAATATTTGAGATGAACCGCGAGAACTCTCTGATCCTCCATAAACCACAAGAATGAAGAAATGTTTAAATCCCAGAAAACTTCATCAAACCATGAGAGCTCTGTCCTGCGCTGTATGTGTGTCGCACTGCTGATGTTTACCTCGGATGTGCCCACGCTTTGTTTAAATGAGAGGAAGTCGCGCAGGCCTCTGGGTTAAACGTCAGCAGTGCGACACACATACAGTGCACTGTGCTCTTATGAACGTGCGGTTTTAGGGTCAGAGAGCTCTCAGATTTCATTTAAAATGTTTTTATTTGTGTTTTCAATATGAAGTAAACATGAATTTGAACTAAGGACATGAGGCGAGTAATTAATGACAATAATGGTAATTAATGGTGCCTGGACTGCAGCTCTGCACAAGATGTTTGGCCAGAGGAGAAATGGTCGTGCCCAACTGAGCCTGGTTTCTCTCGAGGTTTTTTTCCTTCACTTTAGTTAATTGGTGAAGTTTTGTTCCTCGCCACTGTCGCCGCTGGCTTGCTTGGTTTGGGACTTGTGGAGCTGCGCATCGATGGATTTGCTCTTTAGTGTTTGGACTTTCAGCAGTGACAATTAAACCACACTGAAGTGAACTGAACTGAACTTCAACTCTGAAAACTGGACTGACACAGTTTCAATTTTCTTCTATGTTAAGCTGCTTTGACACAATCCACATTGTAAAAGCGCTGTAGAAATGAAGATGAATTGAACTGAATTAATGCTAAAACTCCATTAGGAAGTCCAGTGCTGTCACAGTTTTCTCCTCTAAAGTGTCATCAAAGATCTGCTCAACTATTTTCTACCTCATCAATGAATCTGGTGTTCTGTCACAAGGGAAAGGGATTGTTTTATAATTAAGTGTTCATAATTGTTTTGTAATGAATTGCTTTTATATATTGTTAATAATTAAAATAAAATCATGTGAATCAAACTGAAGCTCTGCTCATCATTTCTGTGACTTTTCTAAATGACTTTTTACTCAATTAAATTATTTACTCAAGTGTGTCCTAACCTATGAGTTTTTTTCTTCTGTTGAACACTAAAGAAGATACTTTAAAGAAATCTGAAAATCTGTAACCACTGATGTCCATAGTAGGAAAGCAAATACAATGAAAGTTATTAGTTACAGGTTTCCTGCATTTTCCAAAATTTTGTGAAAAAAAAATTCATTTTCCTTCTTTTGTGAAAAACAGAAGAATCTCATTGTAAGTCATTTTGGAAGGGCACTTTCTATCCAAGACTAAAAAGGGCATGTGCACTGCACAGGTTCAGCCCAATGTGTGCACGTGCCTGATAGCGCATGTCTTTGGACTGTGGGGGAAACCGGAGCACCCGGAGGAAACCCATTTGAGCACGTCGTCTTTTTACCATACATAATACCCTAAAAATTTCAGTCTGTAGGTTACTAACAGATCTGTAGTGTCTATTTGGGCTATAATGCATAACAGCAAGCATTTGTCTTGCTATTTCATCCATGCAGGTCCGCATGTTATGCAACAGCCCCATCTGTTCTTTAGTGCTTCAGACACCCTGTGGTTCAAATGATACACTGGCCACTTTATAAAGTACACTTGTTCTATTGCTTTTTAACACAAACATCCAAAAGCAACTCCGTGTATTTTGGCATGTAGTGCTCAGCATATACAAGTACACCACCCACATTTAAATGAATATTTTCTAAAGGATGCTTTACAATGTTATATTAAATATGCATACGTTAGATTAGTCAGTACTGAAGCCAAATCTGGAGCTTATCTAACAAAATAACTTGCAATCATGGTTTAAAAATTAGTAGCCCAAATTTGTTAAATCAAATTTTTAAAAATAGCTAAAAATCAAGAGAAACAAAAATAAATACAGTTATGTCAAAATGTAGTTTGTATATTTTTTTAAATGAATTCAATTGTATCCATTTCTAAAGATGTTCTGACTAAAATATTGTATTAATAAATATAAAAGTATGTTTAATAAAATCTGCTTTGTTCAAATGCACCAATATACATCAACCATATTCACTGAGAAATGGATACAAATATGCGTTTTAAAAATGGGGTGTAAGAGAATTTGCTGCAGTTCAATAGTCCAGAAAAAGAACCAAACATATTGTCAAAACATTCCATGAGACTTCAGGAGTTTAACTGTAATCACACGAAGTAAAAAAAAAACGTGGTAAAATTGTAAATACAACTTTGTTTGCCTTTTTCTTATTTTCCCGCGTCAGGTCGCTTGGGCGCGCATTTACTACTGGCAGTATGACGTATTGCGAGTCAGCAGCACAACACACGCCATTTTTTTGCCCACAAGCGCGTGTTCTTGGAGTGATTATATTATATATATTATGGAATGTTTTGACAATGTTTTTAGTTCCTTTTCTTGACTTTGAAAGCCTCAGAAGGATGCGGTAGCTCTCGGATTTCATATAAAATTACTTTTGTTTTGAAGATAAAAGTCTCAGGGTGTTGGAATGACATAGGGGTGAGTAATTAATAACAGCCTTTTCCTTTTTGGCTAAACTATCCTTTTATTGGACTTTAATGTCTGTGGCTGACTGGCTATATACAAAACATTGGAAAGTTTTTTCAGTTGTTTAGTCAAGTATAGGCTCCTTTATGCCACTCTCTCTTAGATGGCGACACAGTGGCGCAGTTGGTAGCGCTGTTGCCTTACAGCAAGAAGGTCACTGGTTCGAGCTCCAGCTGGGTCAGTTGGCATCTCTGTATGGAGTTTCCATGTTCTTCCCATGTTCAGGTGGGTTTCCTCCAGGTGCTATGGTTTCCCCCACAGTCCAAAGACAAGCACTATAGGTGAATTGGGTAAGCTTAGTTGTCCATTTTGTATGTGTGTATGTCCTGGTCCTCCAGGTAGGGATTAAGCATTGAGCTTACAACCCACCTCATTAAAAAAAAAAAAAAAAAAAACTAGATGTTGCGAAACACCAACATGGTGCGGCTAAATATGCAACTTTAATATAAATGGCCATGGGAGCAAGTAAGCAAATATCTCAGATACTTTTCAGAAGAATTTTATGTTTAGTATTATGTTTCTTATTTTTAGTCTTTCTACATTTTTAGCCTTCATAAAAACATTAATGAAACAAGATATCCCTTGGACATAAAATATTGTCTATTATAATCTGAAAACAGTTGTATATATAAATAATTTTTAAATGTACTTAATATTTTATTAGCCTTTTTTTGATGCAGCTATACATAGTTTTTATTATTACTTTTTATATTTAGTTTTAGTTTTAAATGATTTGAATTAATTATAATAACCTTGTCAGGATATCTAAAGCAAAATAAATATTATATATATATAAATGAATTCCACGTCTAAACAAAATGTGAGCTATATATGAATTTGGTTACCCATTTTACTGTATTTTTATGGTAAATTTATAATAATTAATACTTTAATTAAGAAATTAAAGTAATTTTAACCCAAATTTTGAAAATAAAAGTGTGAAAATAACTGTACGAAAAGCAAGAGTATGGTTTGGAAAAATGATGATTTAGAAAAGTATTACTGTGCAAAGAAACATCATCTTGTGAACAGCAAAGAATTAAATTGAATTATTCTCGGATTAAAACTAATCCTGGAGATTAAGGTTCACTACTTTACAGGTTTAATTCACTTTGCTTGGTAAATTATAGCAGCATTAAACCATTTTCTCCTTAATGAAACATTACATGCATTCTTAAGTTATACAAGGAATTAATTTATAAGGATATTTGTGGCTTTTTTGTATTTACAATGCTAATTTAAAGAGGAAAGATCTACAGAATATTACTCCTAAAAACACTATACTTCTAGCTAAAATCTTCATAATGGAGGCAACTGAGAATTTACTTTGTGAATGACATGCTACTTCTTTTAATGTGAGCATTGATTGATTTATTTATTTATTTATACATTTTTTGGATCTCTACTGACCCATTTCCAATAAGTGGTACAGTACGGTACGGGTCACCCTTATCAGGCTTACGTTTCCATTGCCGAAAGGGTACCTAGGGTAGTTTCATTCAACTTCATTCTCGAGAAATTGTCAAAGTAAAGCTTTACTAGCCGGTTACATATCATATGAGAATCACTTCTCACAAAACAGAAGCTTTATATGCTTAATATTAAATACTTGTATTTTTATTATTAACTTTTACATGAACATGGTTTTGATTATAACCACTGATCAATGATAATGCAAAATAGCCTGTAACGTCTGCAATTATATAAAATAAATAAATGCAACATATATGAGCACATACAGACCCTTACAGTCTCTGATATGTTCAGTTACAGAAAAACTACACACATCATACATTTAGTCCTTATTTGGGTTCAAAACATATAACGAAGTCAGTGCGTCTGTATCTTAAATCTTCACCAGCACATGTAACCTTGGTTAGAGAGTAATTCAGTCATTCTGAGTTCATAATAGTTCAAACGGTGATGATAATAGTTAAACATGTTTTGTTCATGTTTTAGGTTGCTGGAAGAATCATTTGCTCTTTTGTTTTTTCACGTCAGTCTGGCATCTGTTCATTTCTGAACAGATCGGATGTCAGAAGCACTTCAATAATCATGCATACGTTATTATTATCAGATCAAGAAGTTTGTTATTTTAAGTATAGACACGCACGCGACGAGTGCACACTAGAAAGCGAAACCTCTAGACGGCCTTGTAAAAAAACGACGGGGCACAGGGTGAATTCTGCTCTTCTTCTTGGCTTTGTAGCTGTTCATCAAGACGACGTCAAGGTTTGTTTGAACTCAGGTCGACCATGTCTCGTTATTTTCTGTATGTATTATTACGGTGTAATGTCTCAGCTGTGTATTTGAAACATGGCAGTTCCTTTATCATTCTGGCTTGTTGCATGAGCGAACGATGCATCTCCAAACAAATAGCGTCCAGTTGCGTGTCTAGCTCCACTTTTTGGTACCCTTTTGTTGTGGTAGGTACCCTTCGCATAGGGTACCCAAAAAGTGGTACGGCCATAAAAGCATACCGAACCATACCACTCAGTGGAAACAGACATAAGACAAGCACCTCCCACACAAAACAAAAAGTCCACTCTTGAAGGGGTTTTCCATGCTTTAATAATAAATATAATGATATACATATCATATTAACAAAAATATTGCACATAGCTCAGGCACATAACAAGTGTTCGCTGTACTGTGGCAAGTGTTGCTTTTCAGGAAACACATAATAGCTCTAAACTCCAAAGGAGAGAAACACAGTTTCACTTAACACAAAACGCTGAACACATTGAAGCTTTGGCAGAAGGTTTCAGTTCTTTTGGAACACTAGTGATGCTTTAACTATACAACAACAACAACAACAAAAAAAAAAGTCGCAACTAACTGACAGTCAACCCCTATTGACTCTTTTATAAAAAGCAGGGAATCGCAGTCAGCAAATAAGACTCGAGCAACATAACCACCTACCAAGATGATCAGATTATGCAAAAATATTTATAAATAAACAAACGAAAAGGTCAATAAATAACAGAAATAAAAGACAAAACAAGTCCCTTGATATCCCCTTGAAGTCATCCTTTGTGGCAAAAATACAGTGCAAATAGGAATGATGCAGCTAAACAGAAACTATGCATATCAAATCACGAGTGTACAAAACACGATTTATACTTGAAGATGAAGATTTAAGTGCTCTTGTTGTAGAAGTAGGTGAGGGCCGCTAAGTGTCCGGCCCGTGAGACACATGGCGGAGCGAGTGCAATCCCATAACACAACAGCCTCGAATCAATGAAGCTATGTTGTAGACCGGAGCCCCTCCCACCAAACCGTGCTGCGAATAAAGCCAAGCCACGGTGGGCAGGACGGGTGCAGCAACAGCAACCAAATCCACAAAGAAGTTGTTGCTCCAGTGGTTCTTCCCAACCACTGCCTTGTTCTTCGAATTCATCTCCTCCATAAACTCTGGACCCACTTCAGGCTCGGAAAAACCCAAACCAGAATCACTGGGAACAATTTGGGCAGTGCTGATGGCAACATCTTGCTCGTGTGCTTCAGGTAACTCCTCCTTTTGTGACTTTTTGGGAGCCTGTGCTGAAGAGATATCATGGGATTGGTTGGGAGAAGGAACGAGGAGGCCTGGAAATCCCCCACCCTGGAGCTTTAGCAGTTGGTAAAGCAGCGTTTGGAGATCAGTGCTGTAGATCACATCATCAGTCTGAATACCTTTATCTTCTGCACCAATTGGAATGCTTGAGACATGCTCTTTGGTGCTCTTTTCTGAAACACTCGGCTCCAAGCAGGACAGTCCTGGTTGGGAGATGATCTTGGTGCTTCCATCTTGGCTGGAATCGACTGCGGTTGACATGAGAATCTCTACTCTGTTGACCATCTCATCATTGATGAGCAGCTCACTATTCGCCATTTCTTCCACTGCTTGCTCCCCACAATGTAGCTCCAGCTCCATCTTCGCCTCGGTAGAACTTTCTGGAGCCTCGCAGATAAAATCCAGCGTCGGCTCATCTTGCAAGTTGCATCCATTTTGCGCCAACTCCATGCTGTGGAGCAAGGACTCCAGCTTCCGGTTTTGGATGTTTATATCAATGAAGTACTTCTGTATGCCTTTGTCCTTCTCCATCAGGCTGTTCTTCATGGTTTCCACCACTTGGCGCAGCTGTTTGATCTCTTTGCGGGCTTCTTTAAGAGCCAGCTGAGCTTCAACACGGTGACATTCCTCCTCTATCCAGTCCTCCCTCATACGTCCCAGTTGAGATTTCAGTTCCTCAATCTCAGACTCCCTGTAACCAGTCAAATTAAAACAATTGATGAGGAAATTCAGAATGATTCATATTTAGGCAATGGCCATACATACATGGGTATTTTTTCTATATTAAAAAAAAAATAATAATAAAGTTCACATGTACAGTGATCACTCGCCATGATGCAGTTCAAGTTTTGTGGCCTCGCCATTTCGTGGATTTTTTCTGTACAATTTGACATGCATTTTTTTTTTTTTTTTACAACGCATTGTGTTCTGCGTCCTGATTGGCTGTAGATCATTGTCAATCAATCTTCTCTGTGTCTTCTGTACAGTACAAAATGTGCCTAGTTCACTAAATTAACAAATCTTCGATGGGGCCATACCGGATGTGCCACGCCACACAATGCCATGCATTTTAAAATTGTAAACATGGGTTTATATCAAGGTACACACACCAGCGCTGCAAGTCGGGGACTGTCTGTGGTGCCCAGCTACGACTCAGTACACTGTTCATATTTTTGTCATGCCACAAAGTGCCATCTGAATAATTTCATTTTAAATAACATGCGAATATGCGCGTCCAGTTTGTGTTACTTCCAACTATCATGTGCATTCTATTAACTGGACTTATTTTTCTATGAAAGTTTGAACTTTGAGAGTGCTTAAACAAGAGTGAAAAGTGTGAAAATTTTATTGTCGGTCTAAGAAAAAGTGTATAAAAAGGTGTAGTGAGGGGTTTTACAGCCTTAAAACATCTATAATAACTTCACAGGTTTCGCCCATTGCGGGCTATATTTAGAACATAACTTCTGTGAATAAAAAGTGACAACTGTAAATGCAAAAATGCACTGTGATGTAATGTTAAGAACTTGCAGAGTCATGAGGCAGTGATGAAACCTTATGTTGTGTTCACACGAAACATGGAATTAAGAATTTGGGCAAGTAAGTTGCATACAAAGTCAATTCAAACACACAAACATAAGCAAATTATCGTTGTACAGTGTAAATAACGCAGAATGCCCAAATTATTTACAGCAAACGTGCAGAGTTCACCCAAAAACTATAGAAAACACAAGACATGTGACTATATACATTTGACCTATAGTTTTCGAAGTGTAACAGTCATAATGCCGAATGAAGCTCCACCTTCTAGTACAGGAGCCAATCACTGCTCAATGTAGACTGAAGATTCTCCAAGAGAGGGGCTCATTCCAGAGGGGATTTTATGCAGATTTTGTGCGATTCAAATGTTTAGAAAATGAAACAAAAGTAACAGTTGTGGTTTAATTTTATTGGTAATTCCTAATGTAAAGTTTAATAGTAAGCTGGGCAAGCAATTTTGGAGAGTTTGATGTTTCCCCATTCAAAACACTGCACACTGTACAAGAAACATTTCAAAGATGGCCGCCAAGTGAAATGACTTGCCTTAAAGGGACTTTGATTCACCTTAAATCGCATCTACCTCAAATATTTTTACTCACCGATCACAAACGGTGTTCTCTGAGTCTCTGAGCTTGGTCTTGAGGTGTCGAATGGCCACTTCTTTCTGCTGTAGTGGAGTAAGGTACTGCTCGGGATTGGGAGGCTTGATGCCATGATTGTCTCCACAGGAATGATAACGAACAGGAGCAGTCCTTCTGAAAAAAAATAAAAATAAAAATAGCAGGCTTATCTCTCTATTTTATAATGTATAAAAAAATTTAATTTTTCATGAAATTCATGAAAAATTTAAATTGCTCAATAAACAGTATGAAAACATTAAGGTATGAAATTCACAATTTAAGTAAAAAAAACATCATGCAAAACAGAATATACAAAAGGATAGATATAACAATTATATAAACAATTATTTATAAAAACAATTATCTTTATAATGATAGTAAATTGTGGTTATGTGTATATTAAATTACAAATAACATATTTAGCAGGACACTCAGTTACTGACTGTTTCACTCACAGCGCTCCATGCCCATCATGAGTTTTTTAAAAAAATTCTGAGGTGGACTTAAACCCAAAGAGGGGGGCGGTTTCATGACCATTTATATTCACAATTTTAAGTATAAAGACACAAATAGAAAAACGTATGCAAAAGTCAGAAAAAACAAATTGTATGAAAAGAAAGAAAGAAAGAAAAAGAAAGAAAGAAAGAAAAGAAGAAAGAAACAACTCTGTTAGCACGCAATAGAACTAGAGGCATAATATCCTAGCAACCTGCTCTGTTGCTTTGAAGTGAAATTTGCATCTGGGCCAGTAACTGAACAATAAAAAAAACAAACAAATACCCTGGAGAAGCCAAGGCAGCCATTACAGAGCACACACAATCTGTGCTTCAATTAGAAAGAATTTTTTTTCAAGAAAATAGTGTGTAATAGAAAAATAACTAAATATAAAACAGTCAATCTAAATAAACAGAAGCTGTACATACAAAAAAATACACCCCTCCCCCCCCTTCAAAAAACCCCATTTATTTTAATCTAGTCAACAACAACACCACCCAATAGTTTTCTTATGCTCTCAATTTTAGAGAAATATCTTGTTATTAAGAAGCAAAATGACACACCCTAAAAAAAAAAGAAAAATCTTCAAACATTCTGGGTGTGTGTGTGCGTGTGTGCGCACATGAAATATTAATGCCCCCTCACCCTCTCTACAAAAACGCAGTACTGAAAAAACACTTTCCTCCTATCAGCCAGCCAACAAATCCGCAGTCTGCGTGGGCAAAATCAGAGCAGACTTTTTTTTTGTTAAAATCCCCTCAAACCCTCACAGAGCCGAACTGTGACCAACCTAATCCTTTATTCAGTTAAGAGGCTGAGGACATGATAACACCCTCTATCTGTATGGTGCCCTACATGGAAATAAATTGAGGGCTGCCATGTTCTCAATTTCCAGTAAGTGTCTTTGGCTTTTCGTCTGACTGTTTTGTTTGCTTCTGGCCCTGGTGTGTACCTTCTGCTAGAGCTGGAGTTGCTGCAGCTGCTGCTGTTGGTAAAGGAGGGTGTTTTTGGGGGCGTCCTGATTGGGGCGTAAAGCTCTGCATCACGAGGAGCGGAGGGGCTTCCTGCGGGCTTGAACACAGGCAGGCTCCTGATGTGGGGCCCACGGCTGAGGGAGATAAGAGCAGGCAAATAGGATGGTGTCAGTAGAGGCAAGACTTATATAGGCTATGTTTAAAAATTGAGTGCATTAGTGCTCACGTCTAGGCATGGGCCAATTTAAGTGTCTAATGGTATGATCACCTTGCATAAAAATAGCAGTTTTACTGTATCGCAGTAATGTTAATACTGCCCTAAAATAAGTTCTTTTAAAATGTCTGAGTACAAAACAACAACTTTTTTCCCCCTAATTGAACACAATGCGTTTTATTTTAGCAAACATTTATAATATTTTGGAACAGTAAACATGTCCGTCTAAATAATTAAAGTAAATCATTGGCTTTTGCTCCCTTCATTAATTTAAAAAACACAGATTTATTTTCAACACATTAAAAACATTTAAAACCCCTTACATATACCTTTGGAACGGTAATATTTTTGCAGTTTAAAACCTTGACTTTTTCAAAAAATGGTAAACCTTGGTATCGGCTATTGTCCCATGACTCCTTATGTCTTGTTTACAAAAATGCCAGCTCTGGAGGTAGTCGTTTTCCCATAGGGGTTAAAAAAAGTCTTTAAAGACTATGAATTAAACTAGCCAGCTACAAGGCTGCTTTGAAGCATCATGTATGTGGAAATCAGACAAAAAGACTAAAGGTACAAGACTAAGGTGCATTAAACTAAGGATGTCCAAACTTTGTCCTGGAGGGTTGGTGTCCTGCAGACTATAGCTCCAAATTGCCTCAACACACCTGCACAGATGTTTCTAGAAAGTCTGGTAAGAGCTTGATCAGCTGGCCCAGGTGTGTTTGGTTGGGGTTGGAACTAAACTTTACAGGACATCGGCCCTCCAGGACCGAGTTTGGCCCAATCAGTGTCTCATCTTGCATTTCTTATCTATATTGTGGAAAAACGTAACACTTCACAAGCGAGGAAACAGTTAAACAAACCATTTGCAGCAAGGATTAAGAATGAGCCTCTTCTATTCAGCCTCTTTACCTTTTTTTCTTTACTTTCGTATCCTATTCTTATACCCCATATGGTGATAAATACATCTCCAAAACTTGTTTTTATTAAAACAAATATAAATATGCATATAATAAATAATTCTGCTAATAATAACATTGTACAATTGCAAATTGTCATGAATAAACTGAAAAGCCTCCCCAACATGAAGGAATGGAGGCAGAGTTTTTTATATTTATGTAGAAAATAATTTTTGTAATATTTTAATCCTTTTTTTTCATTTGTAAAGATATGTGTATTGCTGTACATCCTGTGTGTATTAAGCAATGTGTAGGAATTTGAACCTATATAAGCACATAACTAACATAGTCTGCGCTGGACTTTAGACCAGCTTTCAGTTGGTCAATGGTGTCATCAGTTCCCTAAACTCACCACTGTTTATGGAGTGTAACCACAGGTACAGGGACATGGGAGCGTTTCAAAGTCATGTCGATTTGTCTAAGCTAACATATGAGCCTTTCGCTGATGATTCGAGGACTTAGAACACTGCAGTGTCTGTATCTGTGGTTACACTTAGTAAACAGCGATGAGTTTGTGCACTGATGACCTTTAAGACCAATCAAAGTAATTTCTGTTAAACACAATGAAAAATTAGCTGTGTTTAAGATTATTCTCAACAGCGTTAAAATGTTAGTGGGAAATGGATGTTTTTAAAATATCAGTATCGATTGGTCCAGTATTGGTATCAGTATTGAATTACAGTGTTGAAATTTCTTGAATGACGTCAATCAATTCCATGCGTAATACTTTGGCATTGAAGAAAACCTCTCCTGACTCTCATTGAACACGCATGGAAATGGCTAATGCAATCAAGAAAATCCCAACAACAGTATCATGCATCCCTAGTCTTTAAAGGCTTATCAGTTATTGCTAAATATTTGTTTCTCAATTGGAAAAAAAACTAGCACTTGTCACTGAATTGTATAAAAAGAACAAAATTAAACGTGACTCTATTCTATTGAAAATTAATGTATTGGTTAACAACCAAAAAACATTCACTGCACTAGATAGTCAGCTTATATTTTTGGAAAAGACTTTTAAGGTTATAGCATATCAAATGTAAACTTGGATATTAAAATCAACTCAGAATGAAAATCTCAGTACTAGTAAATTTCACTTTCATTTTTTCCTCCATTCGCGTTTCCTCATGAGGACACAATAATTCTAAAGCATGTGATGGCAGTATTAATCAATTTTACTGAATATTTTGGATGAGGCTACTGAAACGCACAAAATACAGCATGAAGCATACCTTCGAGAAGATAAGTTCTTCCCCGCAGAGTTGCTGAGCTGAGTTTCTCGGGTCTTGTAGCTTCCAGCGCTGCTTGATGAGCTGAAATCTGTCTCACTGCCTACAGGGCAAAGAAATGAGGATCAAAAGTCTAAAGTTTCCACTAAAAAGACCTCAGCGTCAGCAAAACCTGTCCACTGAAGAGTATCCATAAAGACTGTGAAAGTAAAGACTTCAAACTTGCCAAACGCACAACTCAATAACTTTTCCAATTAGCATATCTCCAGAAGCCAGATCAAAGAGGAAAGCTATGATGAACATTGTGCTGCTACCATAATGGAAGAGCTAAGTGTGAATCTTTCAGAAGATTGACAGAGAAATCCCTTATTTTGCATATCAGCTTTACTTTAACTTTTCTAGATTGCATTAACACTAAGATTGCTGGAAGATGCTATTAAATACATTAACGAGGATATTCTGTCTTGAAAAGTACTAATTGAAATTGACTAATACTGATTACATTTGTTCTTTGTTGTGGAATTACCACTGAGATAAGTGAAAATGCATATTACATAACACACAAAACTAGATATGATTGCAATCAAGCATAAATAAATACATTAAGTATTTAATTCTGAACAAACAGAACTAAAAGACAAAGTGGGAAATATAATTAAAAAACTGATTTTACTCAAACATACACACCTGAGAAGCATCGCTTTCCTTTTGATAAAACCATGATAATGTGTACTTCTCCAATGTGAAGAATAACTCTCTACCCAACCAAACAAATGTGACTAACTCTTTAACAATTCCAAAATTGTGCAGTTGCTCAATACAAATCAAGCTCAAATGCTGTGAAATTCTCACATGTGGTGGGAGGAGCCAACTATTTTTAATTGCACTGATTGGTCATCTACAAACCAACCAATCAGTGTCCTCTTTGAGAGAGAGTAATCAAACACATGGCAGCTGCTACTTCCTGGATTGTTTTGATTCTGATGTTTGGTTTATTTTCAAGGAGAGTCTTCAGAGGAAACCCATTGAAGCAGAATTTAACAGGCAGGTGGGATCATTGTTAAATATATTTATTATTTGTGATAGAAAGTTGAATGTGTTGACTTGTTTGTGTACTTAAGCTCCAGTGAACGTGCATGCTTGCATGAACGTTAATAAGATAATGTGTGCAAACTGTCCTTGCAAGTGCGCTAGTGGTTGTTTATGCAACTGACCAAACATTATATTTCAAATCCAGTGGTAACATTCGTTTTAATTGCTTAAGCTTTTTTTTTTAATATATATTTTTGGTATTTAAGTTATTGTTGGCATCTAAAAATGCCTGACAAGTTTTGTGTATATACTATTCTTAAACTGAAAAACGTTTTCTTGTAAATCATGATAAAATCTGTGTTGTCTTTTTGATTTTTGCTCAAAAATAGAAAAATAAATTAATGTTATCCATATGTTATCCATCGGGCTGACACGCATCCAGTCACCAACAATCTATCTAAATAATTAAAAAAATATATATTTTAAAGATTTTTTTATAGCAAAGATATGTTTATTTCACAACAGCTGTTAGACATTTTACAGCAATTCTTAACATCTCTAATCAGGAGAAGAAAACTAAAAACAATGACACAATTCCTCATGATAATAACAGCAATATATCCCTTTACATAATCTTACTGTTATACAAAAACTATTTACAAAAGAAAGTGGACATAATATTTATAAATAGGCATGGAACTTAAGGTTTTATAACAGAAACACATGAGTTGGATAAGAGTTATACTAAATTAATTTAAATCAAAAGCAAACAAATATTTTTTTGATTTTTCGTGCAGTTTTCTTCATAATAAATATGCTTTCAACAATTTTAAACTTGTCATTTAAAAAAAGAAACATATTTTAAAAAGTCTATAACTAGAGTTTTCTTGTTTTGACACATTAAAATGTCATAAAGAAATAACTACATTTCATTTTTTTCTAAATCCATAGGTCCAACCAGGCCATTATCAAAACTTATGAGTGTTTAGCCCTATACAAGTCTAAAATCTCAATTATAATGGTCTTAAAAGGGTCTTAAACTCTTCAATTTGACTTGATTAAACCTGCGGAAACTCTGTTTAATGTTATCTGCATGATTCTAAACTGTTATAGATCATTTGGGGAAAAAACAAGATGAAATAACACAAATTATTAATGTAATTATAGTTGTAAATTATTGTAAATAATACAATAATTAAATCCAATGTTTTAAAAAAACACAAAAACAATAAAATCCAATGTTTTTTTTTTTTTTTACCTATGAATTAATTAAATTCTTGCCTAAATAAAATGAAATCTGTGAAACTAGTACAATTTAAATGTTTTTTTTTTAATTTAACTTTCTTAATTTCAAACTTGACCATTTTTTCTTACAGTGATCACTTTTTAAACGTTTGATTTTTATTTATTATTAAAATAGATCAGGTCACAATACATTAAATAGTTCTATATTAAGCTCATACTTAATCTTTGCATCACTTAATTATCTCTATATTGTTTTGACAACCTTCGGAATCTAAAAAGTAGCTAATATCACATAAAGTTACCTTTATGCATGATGGATGTGCGCTGCTGCTCTTCTCTCTTGTGCTTCTGTGTCGGTGCGCTCCACTCGGCCTCCACATTCATCCTCACTCTCTTCACCTTTCGCTCTCCCAGTCCAGGAGAAGCCAGTGAACTGTTGTCAGAGCCGGAGGGAGTCTTGCTTGGAGATGCACATTGACTGCTTGGGCATCCAGTATCATCTAAGAAGGTAGGGGAAAATGTGTAAATACTCCTCTATAATGATTCAATGCTGTTTAAAGGTCATACTATACTGATTTACTTATCAGAGAGGTCAGATGTACCAGGCCATCAATGAAAATAATGTCAGAGAGCTAATATTGACATTTCAGGGCTGGTTTGTGATGTAATATTATGCTGTTTTACACTAATATTGGCAACTTTGGTATTTTGTATTTATTGTTTAATCTTTAGCTGAAAATATGAATCAAAGACTGAGGATGCTTGATTTTGTTTTGGGATAAGAACTAAGAGGCTTCTTTCTTCAAACTCTTTCAAACACATTATAAGTGATGATGGATTATAGTTTTGGACAAATTGTGACCCAAAGACTAAACGAACTTTTGCAATTCTTCAGCCGTCATTTTTATAGATTGTTTTGTGAACTTAAACTATTCTCTGTTGGGACAAGAGACACACAAATTCTGTTTCAGGCTGAATCATTACACTTCCAGCTGACTGGAGTTTTTCTTCATTAATGCCCTGATGTTGGAAATGGGCAATTCAGTGTTTTTCCTGTTTTTTTTACAGCCATTTCCTATTTTGTGAAGCTCATGTTTTTGGTCTTGCACATAATGAATAATTCGCTTTTACCTCACATAAAAACCCCTGTGATGACTGAACTAATTAGTTTTCCTATAGTTAGCCAGGTTTACTTGAAAAAATTTAAACATTTTTGATTGTTGTTTTTTATTTATTTATTATTATTTAAAAAAAAAAAATTTTGAGCAAAAGATCTGCATGTTTTTATTTTTCCTGACTACTTGTGTGCTCATATTGGGCATCGATATTAGTGGAGGGCAACATACTGTACAGTTGAAAATTGTTTTTAAGCAAAATAGGCCATCCTGTGAAATTTGTATTATTTTTAAAATATGTTTAATGAAGAGAAGATTTTTTCCTCAACACAATTTTAAACATAATAACTTATTCGGAGGGTGGCAGGGTGCCGCATTGCAGCACGTTTGCCTCACAGCAAGGAGGTCGCTGGTTCAAGCCTTGGCTGGGTCAGTTGGCATTTCTGTGTGAAGTTTGCATGTTCTCTTCGTGTTTTTGTGGGTTTCCTCTAGGTGCCCTGGTTTCCCCCACAGTCCAAAGACGTGGTATAGGTAAATTGGGTAGGCTAAATTGTCCGTAGTGTATGTGTGTGAATGAGTGTGTATGGATGTTTCCCAGTGATGGGTTGCAGCTGGAAGAGTATCCGCTGCATAAAAACATATGCTGGATAAGTCGGCGGTTTATTTCGCTCTGGCGACCCGAGATTAATAAAGGGACTAAAAAAGAAAATGAAAATGAATGAATTTATTAGGAATCAGTTTAGTTAATAAATAACACATTTATATTGTCTTTGCCATGATGACAGTTCATAAAATATTACTAGTTATTATTTAACAAGATACTCATATTCAACTTGTCAAGTGAAATTTAGAATGTTTAACTATGTTAATTAGTTAAACTAGGCAAGATAGGTTAATTATGCAAGTTATTGGACAACAGTGTTTTGTTGTTTTAGCCAATTGAAAAAAAAATGAAGGGGGCTAATGATATCAATCCAGGCTCAGTGGGAAAATTTAGCTAGGAATACATTTTTGAGAACCGAGAAATATACCCTGAACTATGTCTTCTTGCAGTTTTAGTTTTCACAAGTTCACTAGAGGGCAGCGAGTACAATCTTGACATTGACAATCAGAATTTTGATGTCTTTTCTCATATGTCCTACATTTCTTATAAATCAGCTAGGGGCGCTGTATCCTTCTTGTGCATGTTTGTGAAAGAAGTAGGTCGGTTTGTCGTAGGGCATTATATATTACCTTAATTTTATTTATTTATTTATTTTTTGTTTTACCTGGTTTCTGTAATCTGCCTTCTCTGGATTTAAACCCTTGTCTGCTCTTCTGCACCTCCCAAGTCTGATGGCATTCGTGGTGAGCTACTGAGCAAACCAGTCACACCAACAAAAGCCATCCATGCAGAGGTAAGAGTTCAGCTGTACTGCTCAATTGTGTTCGTTTTACACACAAAGTACAGCCTTATGTACCCGCAAGCATATATTTCTCGGTTCTCAAAAATCAGTATCCCTCGGCACATTTTCCTAATGAGCCTGTGTTGAATAATATTGACCTTTAAAATATATATATATATATATATATATATTCAATTAACAACATGCAATCTAAACGAAAAAAGACTTCTCCAGAAGACAGAATATATTAGAAAATACTATTAAAATTTCCTTTGCTCTGTTAAAACATAATTTGGTAAAATTTTGAAGAACAATTAAAACTTTTTAAAGGATAAAATAATTAAAGAATGGTTGTAATGCGGTCTACCTGAGGACAGGCTGTTTGGACTGATGGTTCTTTTGGAGTGCTGGGAGCTGATGTCGAAATCCTTGCTCTCCTCTTCTGAAAGTGGCATGTTGGACACTGATAACTCCTTTTCTTTTGTACGCAGAGGGTGGAGGACAAATCTTGGAATCCGGCTGCGCATGTTTCTCTTCTCTTTCACCTTTAGAAATGGAAAATCAGAAATTAGGAACTATCTACAGACAAACAATCTTGAAACTGTCAGCATCTGAGGTGAGTTAGTTAATCTTGTATAAAACTGATACTGAGCTTAAGTCAGTATCTGTTCTTTTTTGAATCCAGTATATCTTCCATGCTTAAGCAGCAAGATAAACAAGCACCTCGTACGTCTGTAAAGGTCCCATTCTTCTTAAATAGGAGGTAATTCAATAAACCTGTAAAACAGAAATGAAGGTTGCTTGAACATGATTGTGTGCAAAATGAATTAGGACATGACGCAAGGTGCCAGAGTGTTAACCTAATTAATGCTGGGCTCTGTAAAAAGAGCACAACAGGATGAAGATGATGTCAAATCAACTACATTTCTCTGATTTTGATAATATTTCATTTTTAAGGATGGCATATATTGGAATAACTGCAACATATTAAATGACATAGATGCATATATAACAAATTTAATCTGCTATTTTGAAGAGGGTCAAAATGGCAATTTTCTCAGGAGACTTGGAGGCAATTTAGAGCGGGGTAAAAATGACTTCAGAAAGATGTCATCATTGTTATTTTTACCTACTGACTGGGAGGTATATTAATAAAATCTTTTGACTTTACAAATTAGCTTGGAAATGTGTAATATAGTTTACTTATTTTGTATTTATGCAACCTTAGATATCTCAAGAACTATTACGATATTTTAAAGCAATATATTTTATAGGTTTTAAAAGTATTTTTATAGGCGACGCAGTCGGTAGTGCTGTCGCCTCAAAGCAAGAAGGTTGCTGGTTTGAGCCTCGGTTGGGTAAGTTGGCGTTTCTGTGTTGAGTTTGCATGTTCTCCCTGCGTTCACATGGGTATCCTCCGGGTGCTCCGGTTTTCCCCACAGTCCAAAAACATGTGGTACATGTGAATTGGGTAGGCTAAATTGTCCGTACTGTATGAATGTGTGTGTGTGTGTGAATGAGTGTGTGTGGATGTTTCAGCGAGATGGGTTACCATCTGCTGCGTAATAACGTGCCGGATAAGTTAGCAGTTCATTCCGCTGTGGCGGGCCCGGATTAATAAAGGTACTAAGCCGAAAAGAAAATGAACGAATGAATGAATGAATTAAGTATTTTTATAGTTTTATAGGTTAAGAGACAATGGGATCTGCAAATAGCTTAGTGAGTAAATTATCAACCTAAAAAGTTGACAACAACTTTTGACAACAAAGTGTTTTCTGCTTATTCACGGTTGTGAATTGCATTATGGGAGCTTGATCTCTGCTCTGTTGACTTTTGATGTTAAACATTCCACTACTCAATTTTAGTAGTTTGAAATAATATAGTATATGAATGTATAAGAAATAATATGTAGGGAATTAAGTCTGTAAAACATTAGAAAATGCACTGGCAGCTTTTTACAATGTTTTTGTAGCATAAAATACAACACCAACCCAGACAATATATCACTTTAAACTATTAAAAATGTTCATAAAATCACTTTTCTGAACCTTCACTTGTTAAAGGTTGTTGGAAGAAAGTTCAAGGTCCAATAATGCAAATCAAAAGCATAAATAGATAATAACATAAATCACAAAATACAAAAACTGCTAATTTACAGTTTTTACAGTGTAGTTTGACAATTTACTCACTAAGCCGAAGGAAAATGACCGAATGAATGATTCCTGTCTTGAAGAGTTGTTCATTGAATTTTTCATTCAATAGATTTATTCAATTGGCTGATTCATTTACAAAATTAAGCTATATATATATATATATATATATATATATATATATATATATATATATATATATATATATATATATATATATATATATATAAAAGCGCTGTCAAAATTAGTGCGTTAACGCATGCGATTAATTTTAAATAATTAACACGTTAAAAAAAATTGACGTGTTATTGGTGGATGTGTGTTTAACATGCCAGAAATGTGGATAAGACCAAGGAAGTACTTATGGAAGGCAAGTTTCAGTATAAAACAATTTGTTGCATCACAGGTTATCCAGAGTTTCATGCAATTTCGGGTGTTTCATTTTTAACTTTCGACTTCTGTTGTAAGTTGATACCGCATGGCGAACAGAAAGAAAATCCTCCGCATTTCGTGACTCGGTGTCCCTTTAAGGTAATAAAATCACTGCTTAGGCTACACGGTAGAATTTTAATAAGAGTATAATCTTAATCATATTAAAATCGGAGTATTGGTGTCTTATTTAAATGTACTCAGAAAGTCTCTGGTGAATTCGCGAGCTGTCAAAGACAGGGCATGACTGCCTTTCAGCATGAGCCCTCCAAGTTTAGCGTCTTTCCTCATCAAACGCAACGAAAGCGTATGCTTTGCGTTGTTGTGTCAGAATCCTTGTGAAATACAGTAATACTTTAGGACGCTTAGTTTAAGCAAATTTGATGAACGCGATCATGCGTGTTGAATTTGAGGGTAGTCGCTCCAGCGCGTTGTGTGTGTGTGTCTGTGTCTGTGTGTGTGTCTGTGTCAGCCTCATTGAGGGGTGTCAGGGGTGGAGTGAGCGACGTATCTGAATAGGGGCATGTGTGCGCGAGACGTACCTGAAGGACGGTTGGGGTGAGTTGCGCGTACATACCTGAAGAGCTAGGGGGGGATGCGGTGGAGAGGTGTGTGCAATGTATTTAACGACCGGTTTGTGAGAGATTATCATTCATTTACGGGTATCCGGGAGTCTCTGTGCATTTGCGAGATACTCCTAGTCTTAGCAACTGGATGAATGTAAAGGAGGATTTAGCAAAATTGTTTCTACTCTATAATTAATGTTTTAAACTCACAGCAATAAAACTTTACAATGAGTGCAACAGTTTGTATTCTATAGTTTTTATAATTTTTCATTTTCCATATCTGCAATTCCAGTATTTTGGCATTTGTTTTGCAGTCCACTTAGAATCCAACATGGAAATCAATGTTTTCTTTATTGGCATTGATTGTTTTGAAATTGAAATGTCATCAACATGCCTGTGTTTTAATGTCTGTAATAAATATGGCTGTCAAGCCAGGATTTCAGAAAAGACAGTTTCAAATATATCAAATATGTTCTTTTTCTATCTTTTCTACCCAAAATATTTTCCATATGGTCATTTGTCTCTGTGAATCATTTTGAATTGTACTGTCCTATCATGTTTTTAATCCACCTGCAAAATACTAATTAATTTGAGTCATACTTGGAAACTCAGCAAATGAACCTGATCCAGTGCTGTTATTTAACATGATTCAGTTGATTGTCAGTGAGTTAGCAGAATGTTACGTAAAAGGCTTTGCACTTTGAGAAGGAAGTACTGTAATATGGTCAATTTAATCCCTGTCCAGACTAAGAGATGCTAAAAGCCCGTCCTTGCACTTAGTTTATTTAACTGCTTTGGGTATTTCAGATCCACTTATAAGTAACAGACTGAAGCCCAACGGCTGAATAATTTAATATCACGCATCATGCTTGACTGACTATGACGTCATTGGTCAATTTCCTGTTGTTGTTGTTGTATTTTTTAACAGCATCTGTTTGAAGTTGGTTATATAAGGGTCAGGGTTGCTTTTAATGCGGATGACATAACTGACCTGTTAAGATTCACACTCATGGCAAAGCTTTTTGTATCAGGATGTCCTGTTTTATTACAGAAGAGCCGAAGCAAAATCGTTATTAAAGTCCTTCATTTCTTTCACATATCGAAAACATGCTACTTGATCTTATTTAAAAGATTTAAATTCGAACACATTCTAACACAACTTGCATACAGTATTTTAATGTTAATTCAATTAATTCAGTTTAATTCATCTTTATTTTTATAGCGCTTTTACAATATAGATTATGTCAAAGCAGTTTAACATGGAAGTTCTATAGTGAATTGAAATTAAAACTGTGTCAGTCAAGTTTTCAGATTTAAAATTTAATTTCATTCATTTTATTGTGGTTTAGGCACAATAAATAGAAATATTCAATGCAAATGTTGAAGACTGGAGAAATAGTTGCAGAAATTTCAGCCTTGTCACAGAAGTATTCTATATTAAAAAAAATATATATTAATAAAACTTAATTAAGAATGCTGCTATTTTTAAACTAATAATTTTTCACATTAATACTGTTTTATTTTATTTTTGCAGTAGAAGTGTGTGATATTGACATTAAAAACATCTTGATTCCTGTCCTAATAACATGGTGGCTCAGTGGTTAGAACTGTTGCGTCACAGCAACAAGGTTGCCGATTCGCATCCCGGCTGGATTAGTTGGCATTTCTCCGGTTTCCCCCACAGTCCAAAGACATGCACTATAGGTGAATTGAATAAACTAAATTGGCTGTATTGTAAGTGTGTGAATGAGTGTGTATGGGTGTTTCCCCACTACTGGGTTACTGAAAGGGCATTCGCTGTGTAAAACATATGCTGAATAAGTTGGCGGTTCATTCCGTTGTGGTGACCGCTGATGAGTAAATGACTTAGACGAAGGAAAATGAATGAATGAATGATTCCTTTCTTAAAGAGTTCATAAAATTTTTCATTTATTAGATTAGTTCAAATGGCTGATTCATTTACAAAATGAAGCTTAGTCTGTAAACAGTTTCCCCTAATTATTTAAAAAAGATTCATCCAGAAATAAAACACTGCACTGACATTTACAAATGTCATTATCTGGCTTTGAATGAAATAATTTTCTTTGATTAAATGGAAGAAAAAGACAATATAATGTTTATAATTTTTTTAAAATAGAAGTCCGGTGACAACCAGGGGTCTAGGGGAGAGTACTAGGGGGTCTGTGAAAATGTTAGACATTTAAAAATCTGAAGTTGAATAAAAATATATTTAATAAATAAATAAGTCATAAATAAAATAAAAATGCCAGTGTTTTGAAATTTAAGAAACTATACTGCATGTCTTTTGACTGTGGGGGAAACTGTAGCACCTGGAGGAAACCCATATGAATACAGGGAGAACATGCAAACTCCATAGAAATGCCATCCAGCTAGGACTCAAACCAGCGACCTGCTTGCTTGATTTAATTTGTTGGTCCACTTAATCAGTTTGCTATGCAATTGCCACTCATGGGAGCAAGCCTATTCTCTCTTGGAGTCCAAATCAACTCTTAACGACAGTACCAAACAACAGACTTAAGACCTGGCAATGCAGAGGAACAAACACCATTTAAAGAAGCCAGGGACACTAGTCAGCCATTCTGTCCTAGATTGATATCTTGTGTCAAAACAAGAAGCTTAAGTGTTTTCACTCTGTCTTGTCAGCCTAATAGAAAAGCTGAGACTAGTTTCAGCCTGACTGAGTTAGAAGTTACTGATGCAATCTCTTTAAAGTCAGCTCATGCGTACTGACTAGAAATATCATGACTGGAAGAAGAGAAACAGGAGGGAAGTCAGAGAGTATTCGCTGAATCATAACAGCTTATGTAATATACTTCACATATTTTATTATGAATGAGTTCATGTATAAATCATGACAGTAATGAAAGTCAGTTTTACGGTGTATGCTTCTCTTAGCTAATTACTGTACCCTCTATTGTCATCATTATTGCTATCTACTATAATCAGCAATTTGAAGAGTATTTAACGTTTGTAGTTCTAATATGCAGACGTTTAACTATTCAGGTTGTCCTCTTCATGTTAGCATCTAGAGAGAGTTTGAATCATTTACTTTAGCTCTGTCTTTATAGTCCACTAAATCAGTGATGACTCCATGTTATTGAGACAGAGAGTTATGTGCAGATGCATTTGCTTCTGGCTGTGAGTACATCTTCTGCTCATTGTTTCAATGTTGCTGTTTGAGTTTGACTACAAAAGAAGATGGCTGAATACAGGCTGAGGTTGTGCGTTAGTCAGTGTACATGACTACCAATTTTAGCATTTTTTTTCTCTACTTCTGTTTTCTCTAATAGTGTACAGTTCACAGCATTCCATGCATTTTTAAATGGCTATAGTTATTTCAGCAGATATCTATCTCAAATGATATTTCCAGTGAGGATTCAATGTATCCTTGCATTGATTGAGGTTCTTCATGTGTCATGCCTGGCTGGGACAAATTCTAAATATGACTTTATAATAATAATGTAATATAAATTATGTTGGATCAAATTTATATAAGTATTATACAGTTAGTTATTCTGAAAGGTAATTTGATATCTTGATCTTAAAAAAAAACAAATGCTGCAATACATTTACCTTAAATTTCCACAAAACAGTACCATTTTAATTTAATTATACAATTAAAATAGTTTTTCTGTAGACAAACTAGATGATAAAAAACACCAATTGTCAAAAACAAGGTTTTCCCTACAAAATGATCCATTAGGACTTTATTGATAGAATTGTGTGAATACTCAGCTGGATTATTGTCAGAACAACAATTTTACCACATTAGAATTTTGTTTTGAGTTGCTAAGATAAAGTATAAATCAAAATGAAAGTTTGTTGACATTTCCCTGACAGAAAGGTTGCGTTGATTAGTTTCTGTAGGCACACATCTTTTTTTTAGCTTTAAAAATCATTTACTTTATTCCCAAAAGGGATTCTAGTAACCACTTTACTGTTTAACTGTAATATTTGCTCTAATACAGTTATAGCTTCTATCAGAATGAAATAATCGATGAACAATATGTCATTTAAATATAATAACTGCAAATATTGCACTGAATTTTCTGTCAAAAACAAGATTTTTTTCAACAGAGAGATTTAATTA
Source organism: Danio rerio (assembly GCF_052040795.2). Taxonomy (NCBI): domain Eukaryota; kingdom Metazoa; phylum Chordata; class Actinopteri; order Cypriniformes; family Danionidae; genus Danio; species Danio rerio. The sequence goes on along the minus strand of NC_141036.1, from coordinate 44,827,120 downwards.
GATTTTAATTTGTAAAAATTATTATTTCAAAAATTTAGATTTTTGTAATACACCATTAAACATGTATAGTTGAGGTCAGAATTATTAACCCTCTGATTTTTTTTTCTTTTTTTAAATATTTCCCAAATTATGTTTAACAGAGGAAATTTTCACAGTGTGTCTGATAATATTTTTTCTTCTGGAGAAAGTCTTATTTGTTTTATTTTGGCTAGAATAAAAGCAGTTTTAAATGAAAAAAAAAAAACTAAAATATTTTAAGGTCAATATTATTAGATTCTTTAAGCTATATTTTTTTCGATAGTCTACAGAACAAACCATCATTATACAATAACTTGCCTAATTACCCTAACCTGCCTAGTTAACCCAATTCACCTATTAAGCCTCTAAATATCACTTTAAGCTGTATAGAAGTGAAAAATATCTAGTAAAATATTATTTACTGTCATCATGGCAGAGATAAAATGAATCAGTTATTAGAAATGAGTTATTAAAACTATTATGATTAGAAATGGGTTGATTTTTTTTTTTCTTCTCTCTGTTAAACACAAACTGGAAAAAACAGAGTGGCTAATAATTCTGACTTAATAATATATAATTATTAACTTAATTATAAGTATTAATAAAATATTAATAAATATCAATAAATAATAATATATAAAATGTTATATTTTATATTAATAAATAAAGTTTTGACGGGTGTATTAAAATTATGACATTATATAAGAAAAATATATTTTAATTTTGTTTGTTGAAAAACATTATACTTAAATTACATTTTTATTATTCTCAAACAAAAAAATACACTAAAAAGTGTTCTTAAATCAGAAAAGATAAAATGCACTGACATATATTTTAATAATAATAATAATAATAATAATAATAATAATATTAACACGTATTAGTTTAGATTTTACCAAACATAAATGTCTCTTTGCATGCACAGTACACTTTTACAGTGTTTTAGAACGTTCTGTGAATTCACAGCACACTGAATTTCCTCTCAAAAACAAGACTTTTACCACAAAGGCGAAGGGACGAGTAAAATGAAGTAAACCAAAGATGATTGACAGTTACCTGACTGACAGACGTTCAGCTTGTTGACAACTGTGCACTGACGCCTCTGCCCCGCCTAAAAATGAATAAATAAGAAAATAAATACACAACTAATTATAAAATAACTAACTAAAATGACGAAGATGAATAAAACAATCATAGGCTACGCGGTAATCAACAATCAACAATAGCGTCGCGTTTGGTTTGTCTCAGTTAACATGTTGAGTAGAATACGCATTTAATCCATACCTATAATAATACAGTTTATATACATTATTTTTGTGAAAATATGTCCTTTAATCCATAATATTATGGAAATAAGAGTGTGACGCAGACGGTAAAGACACTTGCCTGGTGATGCGCTGCTGATTCCTGCGAGTGAATGAGAGAAAGTGAAGGATGCGCGGCCCCGTGGCTCCTCAAAACAACACAATGCGCGCTCTCGCCGCTCTGCTGCTGTTGGCTGTTTTGATGCGATGTGAAGGACTTTCAGCCTCTGTCTGCTAGATTATTCAGCACAGCATCAGTGTGTGTGTCTGTGTTTGTTTGTGCTCGAGCAGAAGAGGCTGAGGACACTGACATCGCCAGGACAACGCAAATCTGACCAATGTTTCGAGTGTGTTATGTAACGCGCAGCAGAAATTAACCCTTGTGTGGCGGATCGGGATTTAACAAGTGGGTTTACTGACGCGCACGAATTTTAATGAGCAATGACGACCTTATGCTTTTGGCAAGTGAAAAGCTGTTAGAAACCTTTAAATAAATGGGATTGTTACGCCACTTTTTGGACTGACAAACGTGTCTCTTGTCAAGTAATCTTAATTTATATGTAGCATATATACAATATTGTAAAAATAAATTAAAAACTTATTCTTTTATACAATGCATTTTCTATATACTGTTTGCATACACTGTAAACGATTTCTTGTTAAATTAACAGTAAGTTACTGGCAACAATTATCCAGTAGCTGCTGTATTTCATAAAACAGTAACATTACTGTAATACTAATTACATTAGTATTACATTTACTGTAAAATGTAATACATCATTTTACTGTTGTTGATTTTTACTGTAACACCAATTACAGTTGTGATACACATACTGCAAAACTGAAAACAGTATTTTATTGTACATTTTTACCATGAAGAACTACGGTATTTTAACGTTACTTTCATTATTACTGTATAGTATTTTACAGTTATTAAATGTTATTTTATTTTATTTAATAGTGCTACTTTATAATGGGTAAAAATGTTCAAAAATTGCACAAGTGTTATTTTAACTGTTCAAGAAATACAAGAAAAATAAAGAAACTGAAACTTTAACTTCACAATAAAGGTTTATTGTGTAAACCATGCTAAAACAGTAGCAATAATTCAATATAACAGAGCAACAGAACACTAATAAACAATTGATCATTAAAACCAGTCAACAATTAATGCATCAAAAATTATTACAATTTTAAAAACAGGTGAAAATACTGCTACAAGACAGGAAATGATGAAGGCCAAATGATGTGGAAAGGGAGAGTGAAAAAGGGCAGCAGCACTTCTGATGATCCTGCAAAAATGACAAGCAAAATCAATCACCGAAGTAAAAACTAATCATCCCTCAAACCATTTAATTCATTCAGAAACGAAACACTGCACTGTTGTTTTTATATATATATATATATATATATATATATATATATATATATAACAGTTATAATATATATAACAGTTTTTTTTAATTGTTTTTGTTGGTGAAATACAGTTTGTTGTCAATTCACAATTACACTAACGTTAATGGGGAAAAGATCAGCGGGCATTGTTCTTGAAGATCGCTAGTCAGGTGACCACACAGGTGTGTAAAAAATAAAGTCTCATTTTAACTTAATGTCCGACTATGTATAGCTCGAATATCTGATTCCATGATCACACTACTAGTGCTTCCACGGATTTAAGAGGGGTAAACACAGTTCATTCTCACTTTAAGAGGCTACATATTTAAAATTAAATAAATAAAAATAATCTAATTTAACGTGACTAATATTAATTAAATACTTTTAGGCTTTTAACACGTAAAAATCCACTTCTAACTTACAGATAAGATTGCGTTAGAGAACATGAAAGCTGTGGGTGATTTTTTAAAATAATGCTAATGATGAGTTACTGATATTTGGTTTGCATAAAACAAAGTAATCACTAAGCATTCATTTTTGGCAAAATCTGCAGAGAGGCTCAGCGACACGAGGAAATGTGTTAAAGTTGAGTAGAGAACTAAAGAGCAGTCTAGCCTACTTCATTAAATGTTTGTGGTAATATTCTGCTGTCAATTCGTATTACTGTATTTTAATATGCAGCAGTGATGGCATGTCAGCGAGACAAATAAACATTTTATCGAGTCATTTCATACAATTTATTTATTTATTTATTTTAATACAAACCCTCTAGTGACATTTCCTCAAACTAAATCATCATAACGTTACTGTGCACAGCATCAGTAAAACGTTTAGAATAATTTAAATACTTAATTTTTTAAAACAGTCACTGCTGATTAGAAACTAACATTAAAGCTAAGCTTACAGAAATCCTGTATGCATGACAATATAAAGATGTATTACTCACTGATGTCAAAGCACTTCCAGGTCATCAGAGATGTAGACAGGACAGAATATGTGCTATCAAATGAGCTCTTGTGCAGCCTTTGTTGGACATCCAGGTAGTATGTTCACCCACACTGTAAGAAACAAAAACAGAAACAATTTATTAAAATGTGAGGGATAGTAAACATGTTTGGTCTACAGAGAGAAGAAAATGTTTACTTTAAGCATTGATCCTAATGAGTCTATTTCTGAACTACATTTAACCTTATCACGGAAACAGCATTTTTGAGCTTTTAGACCAGGGGTGCTCAACCTTGTTTGCTTTAAATTAGAATTAAAACAATAAATCTCTATGTCAAATAAAATACTTCAGATCTAAATAAAGCAGGTGCTTTTACCTAAAGGTTCCTTCCCTCCAGTTAGTTTGGCTGCAAATCCCTCCACATCTGTGCTTTATTCGGTTCTTGTCTTAAGAGTAACTGGTGTCACATTCCAGGCTCATCACAATCTGAACTAGAAAGACAATATGGCAAAAGACAAGACGCATATAAATAAGTCTCAGAATAAAATATTTAAAAGGATATTTTACTTTTTTGCCACCATTACTCCATGTGTTTTAAATCCATTTAAATTTCTGTTAAACACTAAAGCAGATATTTTGAAGAATGTTAGTAACCAGTAACTATTGACATCCATGTTTGAACCAAATTTCTTTAAAAAATACGAGTTTGTGTTCAACGGAACAAATTAAATGTACAACTATTTTGAAACAAGTGGAGGATGCCAAAGATGCTATTATTTTCATTTTGGGATGAACTGTCCCTTCAATTCAAGTGTCAAGCAATAGTCATAAAAACTGATGTGTCGCTTGAGGAAAACTAAATCAAGTACTTTCTTTGAACAAGCAGAATCATTATGCCATTGTATTCAGTGATTCTCTTTTACATTTTCCCACTATAAAACGATAGCTTCAACATGCAATCCATGTTAACACAAAAATGAATAGCATAAAATAACATATTGAACTAAACTTACAGTTTCCAGGCTGTTTGAAAAAAAAAAAAACACATACGCCCAGTAAAATTGCTAATAAACACAAAGACAACAGTTATAGAAAAAAATGTTTGTCTAATATTTACTCAGCACTTGGTAGGCAAATAGGATAGCCGTGGCTGTTTTAACACCAGATTTTTTTTATCTTAGGAACTCCTCACAACAAATCTGTGAACAACTTGACATTTAAAAATCTAATCAAAATGAGGAAGACATCAACATTACCTTGAATAATCAAGTGAGGAGTGATTGGTTGCATCAGTTTTTCAACATCAATTACTGTAGCTGAAAAACAGATAAATATAGTAAGAGTAAAATAAGACTTAACATTAATTAATCTAAATCTATGGTACAACCATACCAATCTGTATGGGGTTAAAATACATTTGTACACAAATCATTCCCTGACCCCATCAATTTCACTTAGAATAGGATGGATATATATATATATATATATATATATATATATATATATATATATATATATATATATATATATATATATATATATATATATATATATATACACACGTATATACACGTACACTCACCTCAGGTACACATGAACACCAAAAAGTAAATGTACAATTAATGACACACTATACATCAAGCTCATTAACATTATTGAGAAATAGACAATTAATATGTATTTTGTTAATATTTACGTTAGCTTAAAATAATTTAACTGCATTTAATTTTCAGCTCCATTTAATAAAACAGTTAAGACTCATTTCATTATGAGTTTAGTTTAAATAACTAACTTACAGTTGAAAAATATTAACGTTACCATAATGATAACTTAGTCATAATGACTATGTGAAGACCAGAGCTTACCTTACGGTAACGTTAAACGTTTAACTTTTCATGGTGACTTCGCCTTCATCTCAGTGTTGTGCTGAAATAGAGAATTCATTAATGCAGTTACAATAAGTTAAAGTTATGTTTTTTTCAGGTAAATTAACGTATGGTCAAAAACTCACTCAAGATAAACTCACTGTATCTAATACCTCGCAAACACTACAATGACCGCCTGGCGTCTGTTATTTCTTGTTTAAAATAACGTTACCGTTTGTTAACGGATAGTGTGACATAACATAAGAACCTACAACTAATGTCACTTGGTTAATTCTTTTAAATTACACACACAATACACAGAAATACTTATAAAACAATCCTTTAACGGACAGAATTTGACTTTAAAACACTTACCGAGGATGAATTCGCTGGATGAAAGACGACAGGTGAATTTCAAATTAGGAGAGCCGTTGCCTGCATGTCGAGTCGTGTCCGTTCGGTTCTATGAATCGGCTCCTTAGTGAACAGTAAAGAATCGAATCCGCCTAAAACCGATTCCTTTTTGTATATGATTCATTACTATTTCGTTATACTGCTTGGCCACACGCATTTATACACTAATTATACACTAATTGCATATTGCTGAATGTGCTTGTGAACACGTGTGATCAAATAATTCCCGAGCAAACGGTTCAATTCGGTTCAATACGATTCAGAGTTGCTCGAGTGTTGAACCGAACCAGTGCAAACGTGATATTGATTACAATATAGTAACATTGTTTTTTATTCACTTTACCAGCGAAATTATTACATATATCTGACCTTGACAATAAGAATAAAGTTCGTTTGAAGTGTTTTGAGAATTATATATAAATATATATATATTTTTTTTCTCCCAGAATTCATTTCACATCAACAAGCAAATGGTAATGGCGGATGAGAAAGCCCAGCTAATATTATAAATATTGCGTTTAATATGTCACGAAATGAAATTTTAACAATGTTTCATGCGAGAATGTAGTTCTTACAAACTCAAATCTGTGGTTTATTTATAGATATCATGTGTAAATTTTAAGCGTGCTTTGCCGATAGCGGAGATTCTGACCTCCAGGGTGTCCATCATCACTCATGTATCCGGCGAAACGAGGTTATAATCGGCTAGACATGTGAGACTTGCCCCGGTCTTAGATGGCTCTATAATGAATGTGTTATGAAATTTAGTTTTAACCGTTTTTCATGCGGGAATGTAGTTGTTTTAACCTCAAGTCTGTGGTTTATTTATAGAGATGGTGGGTATTTTAAAAAATTGTTTTGAAAATGCGGAGATATGTGACCTCCATGGTAATGACGGGTGCCCTAACCTCACGAATCCGTCTAAAGCAGGCTGGTTATTATGACATTTAAGCTGACTTTGGTTTCATGAATCAATTACTTTTGTTCCAGTTTACATTTTGGTTAAGCACAAAGTTATGTTGATTAAAAATTATTTAATATTTTTTTAATGTTAACCCTACATTACATTAAGGTGCAGTACACCCAAATATGGAAAACCAGGGGACAGTTTTATGCACTGAACAGTCTGAAGAAACTGGTTATTTTATTTTTCTTCACAAAATACTTTGTCAAAAAATAAAATAAACATAATAATAATAATATAAAGTGTGTGTAGAGTTTTTTATGGTCATTTGCAGTACTGTATTTAGATGCACAGTAACTGATTTTTTCCCAAAATTCATTGTAAAATCTGCAGTAGCATACTGTTAATCATGTTCACAGTATGGGAATGTTGAGAATACATTATCATGCTGTGAAAACAGCAATATATACAGTAACACACTGTGCACAGCTTATACAGTAAACAACTGTTGAGAAATGCAGTATAATACCGTGAAAACAACAGAAATCGTTTACAGTGTAGTTTATAAGTCATAGTTTGTGATATGTATTTAATTCAGATTCTCCTTAGTGATACTGTAAAAAGGGACCGTATTTAACACTATTATACTTTTATTATATATCTTTTAATTTTTAAATGATAAATAATACTTTTAATTATTATGAATAGTTAATATGTAATATTTAAAGTTATAGTTTTAACTTATCAGTCACTTTTCAGTATATTAAGGGCAGCCTTAATTGAGTAAATATTATAAATTATGACTTATTACGACTGATTAGGCTTTATAAAATATAGGATAAATGTCTTATTGAAAGTATTACAGTAAAAATAGTAATAGTTTTATTGCCAGACAAATTGTAAATTACATGACTGCTTTAGAATACAGTATAACTTTAATTGTTTTTTACGTAATTAAAAGTATATTAATTATGAACTAGCAAAATATGCTAAATGAAACCCAATTTTTTTGCATAGTATCAAAATGTAACATTATGTATCAGTATGTAACAATTTTTTTGCATTTTTGCTTGTGCATATTTGCTTATTTTATTTGTTTGTTTGTATTTATTAAAATAACTTGCTGGCAAATTACGAATGCATTTCAGCTACCAGTGATTGGAGAATTATAGGTTACTCTTGACAATGCAAAACCAATTTTATTAAATAGAAATCTGTGTAAAGAGAGCATTTTCTATACAATGTATTGTCTATATACAGCATACCTATAGTTTATAAGTAATAATTTGTAATATGTATTCAATTAAGATTTTCCTTACAGTGATGCAATAAAAAGGGACTGTATTACAAGTTAAAACTATAATTATTATTTTATAATTAGTTTAATTTTTTAATGATAAATAACACATTTAATTATGAAGAAGAGTATATTTTTTACTAATTAAAGTTATAGTTTTAAATTATAAGTTCCTATTTACTAAGGAGAGCTTTAATTGAATAAATATGATAAATTATGACTGATTAGGCTATATAGAAAATGCATTGTATAGGGAAAATGTCTTTCCGTAATGACATTGAAATTAACTGGATTGATATTGTTTTATTGACAGACAAATTGCAAATTACATGACTGGTTTTATAGTAAAATATGGTATAATATAACTTTAATCTTTGCTTTAACATACAACACTAAATTAAATATGCCAAATAATATGCTAAATATGCTAAAAAATATCCAATTTTATTTCATAGTAGCAAAATGTAACATTATGTATCAGTATGTAACAATTTCTAATAGCATTTTGCTTGTGCATATTTGTTTATTTTATGTATTTGTTTGTTTATTTGTTTGTAATTATCAAAATAAATTGCTGGCAAATTACAAATTTATTTCAGCTACCAGTGATTGTAATATTATAGGTTACTCTTGACTATGCAAAACCAATTTTATTACATAGAAATCTTTGTAAAAAGTGCATATTTGCTTTTGCTTTGTTCATAATTTTTTTAATAAATGTATGCTCGCTCACACAAACACACACACAGACACACACACACACACACACACACACACACACACACACACTGGTAGAGTAGTGGACTGTTTAATATCTGCTAACACTTTAATTTGATCATCTCCCAAAGGCATTCAGTGGACTATATATAACTATGAAAGTACATTATTCTACTAACCTCAACCTTAACCTTCACCTAACGGTCCACAAATACTCTACTAATAAGAGTTAGCTGACGTGCAGTTGCAAAGTTACAATCAGCAGAACAATGGCTGAAGCGGGCCATCAGAATAAAGTATAATCAAGGAATCTTTTCACATAATCAAAAACAATGCAATACATGTCATTTAAAATTAATCAGCAGTCATTAATTATAAGTATGCACTCTAAATAACTTTTTAATTACTTATTGGCAGCGCAAGACAGAATTTGTGAAAATGTATGCTATTTCTGTGCAGAAGTTTGTGAAAATAAAATATGTGGAATAATTTTGAGAGCTAGAAACATGAATAGTAATACTCCTGCACCACTGTATTATATCTATTCACAAAAGTTGCATTGAGCTGATCTCTAACCACCTGCAGCCCACCAACCCTCCACTCTTAACCAATCAATTTAATACATTTCTATTATTTATTCTCTTATTGTTTGCACTTGTGGCTTGATGCTAACTGCATTTCATTGACTGCACTGTACTTTGCACAATGACAATAAAGTTGAATCTAATCTAATGAAGCTTAACTTAAGAAAGCCTCCATTCTGATATCTTTCAAACTTCTTCTTTTTCTTCTTCTAGGACTAATTTTAAAGTCTGTCTCCTCCTCAGCCTTTCGAGCTACATCCTTCAAACTTTCACCAGACCTCCAAACTGGTCTGACTCGGGTTACTTTATCTTTTCCAATAGATCCGACTTTAGATTTTCTAAAAAACGATCCGGAAGATTCAGAAAAGTCACGTTGACTTAACATTAGATAAACCTTTGTGAGCTCATAACTCTGCACCACACTATCCTACAGACTTAAAAATGGCCTTATTCAACGAAGTCAGTGATTAGCCAATCACTGATCACCTTTAAACTTACTAGCCACTCCCTAGCAACCAATTTCAGCTCCCTAGCAACCTTCCCATAGACTGTGACTGTTGTAACACATGCTAATAGTTTTTAACACTCTACTGAAATGCTAATCTTGCTAGAAATATGCTAGCTACATGCTGCTATCACATGCTAATTTAAGCTAACAACATGTTAATTCATGCTAAAAACATGCTAATTCATGTTGGATTCATGCTAACATGTTTACATGTTTACATGCTTACAACACTCTAGAATCATGCTGATTCATGCTAGAATCATGCTAACAACATGCCAATTTATGTTAGAATCATGCTAATTCATGTTGAAATTGTGCTAACAACATGCTAATCAATGTTAGAAACATGCTAATTCACACTAAAATCATGTTAACAACATTCTAATTCATGCTATAAACATGCTAATTCATGTTGAAATCATGCTAACAACATGCTAATTTAGCTAGAATCATGCTAACAACATGCTATTTCATGCTAGAATGATGCTAGTTATGACCTAATTCATGTTAGAAACATGCTACCAACATGCTAATTTCTGCTAGACTCCTACTAACAACATGTTAATGTTATAATTATGCTAGTTATGAGCTGAGTCATGTTAGAAACATGCCAACAACATGCTAATTTATGTTGGAATCATGCTAATAACATACTAATTCATGCTAGACTCATGCTAACAACATGCTAATCAATGATAGAAACATGCTAACAACATGCTAATGCATGCTAGAATCATGTTACCAATATGCTATTTCATGTTAGTATGATGCTTTGCGCTAATTTATAGATGTTAACAACATTCTAATGCATGCTAACATAATGCTAATTCATGCTAGAATCATGTTAACAACATGCTAACTCATGTTGCATCATGCTAACAACATGCTAATTATTGTTGGAATCATGCTAACAATATGCTAATGTCATGCTAACCCACAGGGATCAACTTTAAAGCTTTTTACTGGTTTGCTTCTCTTTACAGTGGTTACATTGTTGACTGCAGGGATCTTAAAGTTTTTTTTAGCCAATTTGATACTTTTCAAACTAAATAAACTACTTTCAACAGGTTTTCTCAAGTCAGCATTAAGTTTGTCCTCTTTAACATCTAGTTTAAGGTTGAAGTTGCAAATCCAATTATAATCTTGTATGTCTCTCGTAATATGTCTACTAAAAGACTAACACTATTTTTTCAAACTGTATTTTACTTAAATCATATAAGAAATAAACAAAATAATGTTGTTGAAAGTAAAACGGTTTTTAAAATAAAAAATCTGTAAATCCCAGTGTGAACCTATTACTAGGTTTAGTAATGCAATGTTTTGTTAAAAGTACCAAATATAGCCTAATTCTTTTCATATTTTTCTTCATCCCTACTTAAAACCCATTTTATTTTAAATGAATCCATGTAACATTTATTTAATGTCCGATTTTTGTTTGTTTGAACAATGAATCAATAGATTTATCTTGATTGTCATTCTGTTCACGACAACCATAGCTTTGTCTACATCTCAAATACTATTATAGAATTGGCCAAACAAATGAACTCGCAAAAAACAATGCTACTTTATCCTAGTTCCCGACTTTAAGCCCCGCCCAGGCCCGGATTGGCTAATCGGGAGGACCGGGAGAATTCCCGGTGGGCCGGTCCGTTTTTTGGCCGCGAGGGCCGGTGTCCCTAGTTCCAGAATCGGTTGCTCTCAGCAGTCACACTTTTTAAAAATAATTTATTTATTTACTTGACCACAGCCTTCTTATTCATTATTGTACCGCAGCTCTGCTCTTTTTATCTATTTTCTCATAGCCTCGTGAGCAGGATGCAGGTTAATGATGATATAACTAGATAAGTCACCATCAAACGTACAGCTGTTGTGGTACAGTGGTTAGTACGGTAGATTATGACGCGGCCAACCTGGGTTTGGTCCTTGTCTGAGTAACAATTTTTTTTTTTCATTTTTATTGTTAAGACATAATACTGTTAGGGTTGTTGAACATTTGAAGTTCTAAAAGTGCTGTTTTCTCAAAAAAAGACGTGATAGTGTAATTAGAAACTGAATTGGAAATAACCTTATTTTAATATAGTCAGTGGTGAACTGAGGTGGGCCGGTCTGAGGCTTGAAAATCCAGGTCTGAAAAAGAGTCCCACTCCGGCCCTGGCCCCGCCTAAAAGTACACGTATTTTAAACTGTGAGCTCCTGTAAGGTCAGACAGTACAGTATATGTGCGTGTATGTGTGCTGACATTGAGGCTGAGCGCAGTGACTGAGCGTCGGCTCTCCATGGTGCTGAAGTCAATCCGCAGATCCAGCGTCACATCAAGCCGATTGGAAGTCTCTCCATGTTAACGCAACAAATGAGTCGCATCCTAAATATGACACTTCAAAATACTGAACAAACGTATTTTAACACCAAATGCATACATGTCGACTCGTTTATTTTAATAACTTTATTCAATCTTTAAAAAACTGGAGTTTATCAGGGCTAATGCGTGTAGGCTACGGCTTTATGTCTACTGTTTATCATATGATAGTGGGTGGTGCATTTATATTAATAGTGTTTTGCTGCCCTCTGCTGGAAGATGGTAGAATGGCAAGTGCCATTTTACTGTTTAAAGACACAATTCACTCAGAAATTAAAATTCTGTCATCGTCCTTCACTCGTTCAAACCTTTTTCTATTTTTTTTTTCTCAACAGAAAAGAAGAAAATCAAACTGGTTTTGATCAAGTGAATGAGCAAATGATGACAGAATTGTCATTTTTGGTAAGCATCTGTTTAAGGCAAGATGCTGTACACTGTAATAATTGCTCAGTTCCACACAATTGCTTTGTGTTGGGACAACATTAATACATTAAATGTGCTGTATGTAAGTGTTTGACTCTTCTAAAGCATAAAAAACATAATATGTTTGCAGATATTTAAGAAACATGCAAAGTGAGCATTCTTGTTTATCTGTAAATCAATGCTAAAGTCAGATATTCTCCTTTTTAAAATGTGTTTTTTGTTGTTGTTGCTGAAACGCTGTCTTTGTTTTGGTAATTTTAACCCGCCCAATGCCACTTTAGCCAATTATATTTCAGCACCCCGGGTTGCCTTGCTGGAAAACCGTATATTTGATTCATTGAGTCATGAAGGCTCTCAAAGCATGCGCTCGTGACCGAAATGCAACCTCTGGTAGATGGTAGCAGACTCCATACTGAGACGCAGATCCAGAGTCCCACATGAAGTGGTTATCAATTATAAATATAAATATTAGCAGCGTAAACATTAGGTGAGCAGGTTACATTGTAACCCTGTGTCCTAACAACATGCTACATGACGAGATTTGCAGTGATTTGGCTGTTTGCACTAGACTTAACAAATATAGGCGTTCAGAAGCTCAGAATATGCACTTACCCACGAAACTGTAAGATTTATAATCCAATTATTACACATTAAACCTCTTTACCTCTTTAACGTTATTTAATGTACATGTTGAATGATTGATATTTGTTTTGTAACTTGGCTTGCACTGAGTCCCAGTTCTAAAGTTCAATTTGACACGGTTTATTTTATTTTCCAACATCTGAGGTGAGACTATCTGCTGTAGTATGGCAATAAATGTCATGTAAAATGCCATTCAAACTCACATTGTTAGTATTTAACACTGAATAAAGCACATGAGGTGTACCTGAGGTGATCATTGTTTATCATTGTGTGGATGTATGTGTGTGTGTGTGTATGTATATATGTGTGTGTGTATATGTATGTATATGTATATATATATATATATATATATATATATATATATATATATATATATATATATATATATATATATAAGAGAGAGAGAGAGAGAGAGAGAGAGAGAGAGAGAGAGAGAGAGAGAGAGAGAGAGAGAGAGAGAGAAAGAGAGAGATATCCCCCTGGATATTTTTCCCCAATTTCTGATTAACGGAGAGAAGATTTCTTCTACACATTTCTAAACATGATAGTTTTAATAGCTCATTTCTAATAACTGATTTATTTTATCTTTGTCATGATGACAGTAAATAATATTTGACTAGTTATTTTTTAAGACACTTCTATACAGCTTAAAGTAACATTTAAAAGCTTAACTAGGTTATTTAGGTTAACTAGGCAGGTTAAGGTAATTAGGCAAGTTATTGTAAAATGATGGTTTGTTCTGTAGACTATCGAAAAAATATAGCTTAAAAGGGGCTAATAATTTTGACCTTAAGATGGTTTTTAAAAATTAAAAACTGCTTTTATTTAGCTGAAATAAATAATATTATCAGACATACTGTGAACACATATTGTTAAACATCAGTTGGGATATATATATATATATATATATATATATATATATATATATATATATATATATATATATATATATATATATATATATATATATATATATAAAGAAAAAAACAAATTAAAAAGGGGGCTAATATTTCTGTCTGACTTCAACTGTGTATACACACACACACACACACACACACACACACACACACACACACACACACACACACACACACACACACACACATATACACATATAATGTTTTTACTTTGAAGACTATGAAAAGAACTTATTCTTTGCCCCAAAAGTGAAATTACTGAACCTACTCACAGAAGCCTAATATACTGTAAATGCTCATTTTAGAAGAACATTCAGACAGCATCTGCATTTCGCATTTTGCATTTCGCATCTGCATTTGTATCTGAACTCTTCATGTATTAATGTTAAAACCTAGGTTTTGTTTTTGACTCAAAGACAGAGGGATTTGTATAATAGAAATTTAAATGTGCAGTTTTTTGTGCACATTATTTTTCCTCATCGTTTATTTTAAGTTACTCCATCCTTGGGAGTAAATATATTAAATTATATTAATGTAAGAATAATACAAATATAATTGCTAATATAATTATAATGGATAAAAATGTGTATAAACAATATAAATGTTACATGTATAGCATATAATTTATTGAAAAGCTTTTCACTCATCATAGCACACGTGCTGCTGTGATGATGTGACAATAAGGGATTTGATTTGAATAAAAATCACATTTACATTACATTTTAATTATGATAATAATATTTATTTCAGTCAGTAATAGTGTATTAATACATTTATACATATATGTGTATATATGTATAAAGGATGGAACCAGGTGCGCTTAAATTGTGCGAGTTCAGTTTTAGTTGAACTATCTCATTTAAGCCATCATCATAAAATGCAATGCTTTACCGCAGGGTGGCAGTGCAGCGCAAGGGAAAGGACAGGTGAAGCCGTAGAATGAACTCTTTCAGTCGGTTTACTCCGAGGACAGAGGTGAGACTTCATTTACTATTAGTTTTTCCGCTTTAGGAATTCAACATCTACAAAGACGAGACTGCTTGAAAATATATGACTATAGAATTGTTCCGTTTAAGTTATTTTACCGGTTGTTTTGGACAATTTCTCACGTGGTCTCCAAATAAATCCTCCTTTAGACTTCTATAATAATAATAATAATAATAATAATAATAAAAACAATAATAATAATAGTTAATAATAATAATAATAATAATAACAATAATATTAATTAGCTTTGACTTTTAGCAGGACTGCTGGTGTTGTGGCCTGTACTGGGCTGCTTTTTCACACTTGTGGCCAGTGCAACATATCTGCATATTTTTGTCGACCTGTTAACCTCTGTCAGCAAGCTAGTTTTGGAAGGCCTGGTGTCCTGAAGTGTTTACTGGAGCAGATACTCTTATAAGCCCCCCTCAACCACCTTCCTCTCGGGACTCCTCAGACAGAGCAATTTATGAACATCATTTTTGTTCCTTTCTATGGCCAGACATGACAATTTTAAGCTCTACTAAATACTACGCTACACAAGTAAATACTACACGCACTACAAAAAATGCTGGTTTGATGTAAGTCAGCATTGGACCATATTTGGACTTACCCAAACTTTGTGTTAAAAGGTGTCATTTAAATGTAACAATAAAAAACAAAAAAAATTACAATTTGTCCATATTTAACCTAACATATGCTTAGAAAAACCCAGCATTTTGAGTGAGTAATTTAAATAATTAATGTAAGATATAAATGGGTTATTAAAATGAATATTATTATGATGTATTATAAGAATTTTCGTAATATACATGCTTAAGTGTTATTTAATTGTATAATTTTATAATGTGTGTGTGTGTGTGTGTGTATATATATATATATATATATATATATATATATATATATATATATATATATATATATATATATATATATATATATATATATATATATATATGTGTGTGTGTGTGTGTGTGTGTGTGTATATATATATATATATATATATATATATATATATATATATATATATATATATATATATATATATATAAAACCTAATTTATTTTATTAATAAAACATACAATTTGTTTGTTAAATTAATACAAACATTGTTTTGCTAATGTGACAATAAATAAATAATAAAAAAATAATTTAGATGTTATTTTAAATATTGATTTTATTATTGTATATTGTCATCATCATATTTTAAGTTTATATTATTATCCAAAATATGATATTAGCCCATAACATTATATAAAGGCTAGCATGTTATACATTATGCATAATATATGACATTAGTTCTACAAATTATGAAAACATAATAACAATAATAACACATTTAAAAAAGGTATATATGTAAAATGCAATTTAAACACTTACTAAGCAATGTTTTACTGTTAATAATAAGTATATATCTAGAGAATATTAAAATGATGTGCTGAGGAGCTGTTGAGCTGAAAAGTTGTGCAGAGAGTGTGGATAAGTTCAATATATACAGGATAGTCTGAGGAGTGCAGTGGGCGTGCCACGAGTGAGTGTGTATACGTGAGTTTGTGTATGTGAGAGAGTGAGTGTGTGTGTGTGTGTGTGTGTGTGTGTGTGTGTGTGTGTGTGTGTGTGTGTGTGTGTCTGCAGCCTCGCGCTCTCGAGTCTACAGCGCACTTCACTTCAGACACGCAACACGCCGATCTCGCGCTGTCCGCGCTCGTCAAACAAACACAAACCAAAAAGTCCGGCTTCACTGTGAGACACGGCTCCACTTTACTCTTTGGAGGATAGTAACACCATGGATGCCTTGAGAGCAGTCGCCTTTTACGCGCTCTTCGTTTTCCTCTGGAGTTTACCGTGTTGCCAGTCAGCTGCGCTAATATCGCAGAAAAGGAGCAAGGGTGCCAGGAGCGCGTTTGATGGACAAAGGTCACATAAATTTCTTAAAGAGATTTTAGCATCATCACCGGGCGCGAGTCGTCGGGATGATTTTAAGGACCCGGTTGTGCCTCATGACTACATGATCTCCATATACAGGACTTACTCCGCCGCTGAGAAACTGGGGCTCAATGCGAGCTTTTTCCGCTCTTCAAAGTCTGCAAACACCATAACGAGTTTCGTGGACAAGGGAAAAGGTTTGTATTGCTTTATTCTGTTTTATGCATTATTTGAAGCATGCACTGTTGCACTTAAAAGTTATTCTTCTTTTTTATTTAAAGAAGTTATTCTTAAATTATATAATTATTTTAATATGGTGTTCACGCCTTAAACTCAAACTTTAAAGACTTGTGAAGCAAGTACTTAAAATCTCTTTGCTCTAATTAAAACAAAACACGACCGACAAAGATCATTGTTAGAGGACACCTAATTATATTTCTTATGAAATTAAATTACCCTTTTTTCCTTAGTGGTTTATTTACGTGCTAAAGATTTGGTAAGCTCTCGTCCTGCTTGGGCCACAATTTAATGGTCTGCACGACCTCATATTTTGGCTAGTATAAAGTTATATTAGTTTTACACTGACCCTAAGGTAACATGCCAATAAAACACTAATTGGTGCGTTTTCTAAATGAAGGCAATAAATCATTGCTTTAACATCCTCGCGTGCAAGCAGCCCGAGCTGTTCCCACAAACCTCATGCGAGGATAAACTTTGAGGAAAAAACTAGTTGCATATGCGCGTAATATATTAGTACCTAAATGATCTTTTTTGGCATTGAAAAGTGCAGTATGAAACAAGGTTTTCCTTTTTTTTACTCTATTTACTTTTATTTTAAAAAGTTTTAAAATGCAATTCTTTAGCAATGCTGCGCGCTTAAGTCACAATTAAGTTGGATTTACTTACAACAAAATATGTGTTAAACTTGTAAAAGGCAAACATGCAATAAAAAAGAAAGAAACATTGCCCTTTCCTTTTGCAGAAAAACGGGTTCGCAGAGAGAAGAGAAGCGCACTCTGATTTGATGAAAAAGCTTCACTTTGCTCACTGATTTTGATTTGATGTGTCATTGGCTATGACCCTTCACTGGACCCTCTGAGGGTTGCTTTGCATCAAACCGCTGATTGGAGTATTTGAACTGGGTGATCTAATTGAGTGTCCATGTCATAACATATCAAACACTGTCTATTCTCCCGTAATGAACTAGTTCAGCTAGTGGCACATAACCGAAAGAGAAGAGCAAAAAAACGGAGAGGACCTTATATGTCTGTTTAGGTTTGGAGAGGCGATGCGTTATGGATATTTTCTGTTTTTACATTGTGGATATTTTGGTGCATTATCCGTTGTTACCGATGAAAAAGTTTTTAAAAGCACTCTAAAGTGCTGCATAGGAATAGGTGGGTAACATTTGCAGTCCACACTTAATGAAAAACCGTTCGAGTTGCCTGGCTGCGCTACAGTGTGTTGGCTATATATGCGCAATGCGCGTCATTCGCTGCTGAATGTCATCAAGAATCATTTCCACTCAAGCGCCGTTCAATTATGATAAGGCAGTAATCTTTTTGTGTAACAGGAAGGAATTTCCTCCAAAACAGATAAGACATTTCCCCAAATTTTAGATCGTTATGGTTGCAAGATCAGACAAGAACAAACGGAATGTATGAAAATTACTTTTGGCACTTGTAAGTAACTCATTAAAACGCAGATGGTGCCCCGGTAGACACCATAAGAAGTCTCTCTCTCTTTCTCTCTCCCATTTTTCCCCCTTTCCGTCATTCTGTCGTCGTGCAGAATCGAATTATTAAACAAGAATGTTCGCTGATTAAAAGTAAGCGACAGCGTGGACGTAGTTATTTCAGAATTTTTAATGGTGGCCTGGGCTATCTGTTTAGGCCGTCGCGTAAACTCTTCCAACTCTTGCTGCATGCAATTGTGTTTTATGTGTGCAATAATCACTTTTGAACGGGGATGTTGTTTTTGGCAGAAGGGATGAAATATAAGAGGAGCGCATTTTAATGTGGTGGGAGGGAATTCAGAACTGTTAATTATTTGGTGACCTTGTATTCGATGTGTTTGAGGTCTTATAAAAACGCAAATACGTGCAGAGGAACGAAAACAGACGCTTAATTAGACTATTGTATCTATTTGACTGATTTATTAACATATCGATTAGGTCAAACGTAATGTTATTTAATGTTCGGGTTATTTCTTCTAAATTTTAATTCAAATACAGAGGTATGGATTTTAGTTTTATTGATCAACATTAAAAATAAATCAGTTCTCGGCAGGCCAAATTAAAATGTGTCTGCATGTGTTTATATGTCATTTTGTTCAGGATAAAGGAAACCTGGAGCGATAATATAGTCTAACAATTTAAGAAAATTCTTACATACACAAGCCCACATGAATTCGCATAAATGCTTCTCATTTGGTCCGTCAGACAGATAAAAGGCGATGATAAAGTGCGACTAGGCCTCTGGATTCCTGAAGGGGAAAGAATGCATTAATTGTGCATTGTTCAACACGTACAGTATGTCGCTTTGTGTCTGGCGCACTCTTTCCCCCACCACTATTTCTTTCACTCACTATGGCTACCAGATCTCTCTTATTTGTGTTATCACCTGTGTGTAATAATGACAAATTATTTTGCAAAGTGTTCAAATGTTAGACATGAACGAATGATCATAAAAAGAAAGTATTTCCAAAAGGGGTTCAAACGCGAGATCATTTTGAGTTCAAAATATAAGTTGTAGATTTTAAAGGTTACAAATGTTTTCACGATGATTCCATAAGAACTTTTTTTATTCCTAAAACTTTTCAATGAACTGTAACTAAAATATTTATTTTTGTTGTTAGTGTGAACAATATTTTCTTAATGTAAACTCCTAAAGGAACTTTTTGTTGCAATGGAAAATCTCCATGGACATTAACTGTATCCCATCTATTCCAACAAAGAGCTTTATTTTTAAAGAGTTTGTACTGATACTTTACAGAACCCAGAAACCATGTTGATCTGAATATAATGTACAATTTTTGTTAATCCCAAAGAAACACTTGTAGTCAAAAAATGTTTCATTTTAAAAAAAGGAAAGTTTTTCGCACATGTGTTCAAAAGTTGTAACTCATCAACTTTTTACTCATCATTTTAACTCATCAAAGTTTTACTCATCAAGCAAAATTAAATAAAAATGGCAAAACAATTTGGTAGGCTGCTGCGGTTAATCTTTTTAACTAAACTTGTTTTATTTGGCTGGGTGCTCTTTTCTTTTTTCCAATGAAAAACAATGCCTAGTTTGTGATTAAAATATTTAACCATCCAACGTTTTATTTTTATGCCAATCTTATTTGTAATATGAACAAAAATTATTAAATGTGAGTTTACAGCAACCAAACATCATTTTAGAAAAAAAAAGTTTTTGGATATTCTGAACCACTGCGTCTTTATAATCTTCGTTTCTCCTTTTTAATTTCAGCCAGCTTCTCTTGTTCCATCTTGTGTGTATATTATCCCTTTATTAAACTAAAGGAAAGCCGAAAATAAGGTTTTAGGTTTTACCTGGCCTCTTTATGAGAATGTGAGTCACTTTAAGTGAATCTGACTGCAATTATTTCTCTTTATCTTGCAGACGATCTCACGCTCTCTCCTTTGCGAAGACAAACGTATCTGTTTGATGTTTCAACTCTCTCAGACAAAGAGGAGCTGGTCGGTGCTGAATTAAGGATATTTCGCAAATCGCCCGGGGATGTCCAACCGTCCCCATCAGGCGTCTACAACCTTCATTTACTCTCATGTCGATCAGAGAGGCCACTGGCCTCCAGGTCCATTGATCTTCAGGATTCCCGAAAAGCAGAATGGGAGGTTCTGGACGTTTGGGGGATTTTTAAACACAGGCACCAAGAGAATCAGCTTTGTCTCCAGCTTAAGGTTACATATGGCAAATCTGACACTGAGATCGACCTAAAGCAACTTGGTTTCCACCGCCACAGCCGGACGCAGCAAGAAAGAGCCATATTGGTGGTCTACACGCGGTCCAAGAAGAGAGAGAACTTGTTTAATGAGATGAAAGAGAAAATTAAGTCTCGCGGAGATGATGATGAGGAGGAGAGCGCGCTGCAGTTTAAAGCGCGGCGCAGACGGAGAACTGCGCTTAATAATCGGCACGGGAAAAGGCATGGCAAAAAGTCCAAATCGAGATGCAGCAAAAAGGCTCTGCACGTCAACTTCAAAGAACTTGGATGGGACGACTGGATCATCGCTCCCCTGGATTACGAAGCCTATCACTGCGAGGGCGTGTGCGACTTCCCGTTGAGGTCGCACCTAGAGCCGACCAACCACGCCATCATTCAGACGCTCATGAACTCCATGGACCCCAACAGCACTCCACCGAGCTGTTGCGTCCCCACAAAACTCAGCCCCATCAGTATACTGTACATAGACTCTGGGAACAACGTCGTGTACAAACAGTACGAGGACATGGTGGTAGAACAGTGTGGCTGCAGGTAGCGAATCACACACACAGCAGAGTATGGCACCAAGCTAACACTTGAACGATGCGTAAAGACGCGCTTGAGCCGCTCAAACTGCGCATTCTCACCTATGCAAAAGGGATTCTTCTTCATCAGAGACATTTTGGACGATATTAGTGATCTCCAACGGCTGCTGTTCACGGTTGTGCCAAGAGCGCGTGTATAGTTTCTCAACAAAAAATCTTGTTTTAGGAGGTTCGTCGTCATTTTTTAAACACGCATGCTGGGTTTCCTTTTTTGTAATTACGTGTCCAAAAACCCTAAATTTTCAAGTTGTCGGCAGGTAGAAGAAACGACAGATTTAGTGCGTACCGTCTGGACAGGATTCACTAAGGATTGTGTTACACCATTATCCGCGTGGACTCAGAAGAATGTGTAGACGAGCACCTGTTGAAACTCATCTGTTAGTTGTATGGATAATATTGAATGAGTAAAACGAAGTGCCCTGGACACGGTTTTTACGACCAACGGTGTGTAAAGAGGCATATTCTGCTTTCGGGGGCAAAGTTGAATGTACCAAACTCTAAATATGGCGATTCTGCTTCATCCCTACAGAGAGAAAGAGAGCGAGCTTGACTGATGCTTTTGAAGAGCACCGCACAAATTACTTTTGAAGTGCCTGGACATTTGATAAAAACCCACAAAATGTCGTTTTGTACTTTCTGAGATGACATAAAAAATGGATTTCCATCAACGTTTGCATCTTTACAAAATGCACTTCCGCAACTGTCCAAGTACTCTGGAAGGAGCGTTTTTTTCCCGACCTAACGACTGACAAGGAAAAAAAAAGACTCGCAAGCGAGATTATATTTAAATGCACATTAGCTTTGAATGCACTGTTGTTCATTATTTGAGCTGTAAATATTTGTAAAGTAAAACCTAAAAGTGCAACGTATGAAGAAATGCAAAACCACATTTCTTTGTTAATGTACATTTATAAATGCACTCAAATCGCTATAATTTCTATTCTATAATTATTTTATTATTTGTGATGTACAGAGTTTCATGATAATCGTGTATTTCTTACGCTGATAAAACAAAATTAATTTAAAATGTATTCATCATTGCTGAGGGTGGAAATACCATTATCGATGTCTACCTCATAATTGCATAGAATCTACGTACTGAGGTGCATTCAGCTAGAGTTTAAGGTTTTCCCAAATATATAAATTTATATATAAATATATATATATATATACAGTATATCAATGGATAACAATCCACACTATTACTGTACTAATAAAAGCAATAAATGCACTTTGTGTGGTGCCAGTGACTCCTCAGATCCATTCAAATTTTCTGACATAAACAATATGAACACATGGCCTACATTTCACATCCTCATGCACTATTTATGTACAGTGCTCTGTATATATATAAGTAAACCCTTACAAATCTGATTAGGTGAATATTTTTAATAAGAAGCTATACAGTATTATATTTGTGCATATATTTAGAGTACTGAAGCAAATCTGAAGCTTATCTAACTAAATAACTTACGATAACGGTACAGGCAAATTTATGTTATAGAAAAATATTAAATACAAATTTAA
Source organism: Danio rerio (assembly GCF_052040795.2). Lineage (NCBI taxonomy): Eukaryota > Metazoa > Chordata > Actinopteri > Cypriniformes > Danionidae > Danio > Danio rerio. Next base: position 44,803,840 of record NC_141036.1, on the reverse strand, counting down.
AAAAGAATAAATATCAAGAGAAGCAATACAATTTAGTTAAAATTGTGTAAGTTATACATATATATTTGCAATATTTTGCTTATTATATTATCTTTCAATTTCTAAAAATGTTTGGTGACTTAAATATTGTTTTAATTAATATATCCGTTAAATAAATCAGTTTTGTTGAAATGCACCAAAATGCATTGCCTAAATTCACTGAGAAATGGATAAAAATATTCGTTTTCAAAATGAGGTGTACTCAATTATGCTGAGCACTGTATATCACTGAAGTCAATGCAGGTCACAGGGAAAAAAACCTAATGTAATCTGTAAAATTCATCACATTGATCTTTTTTACAGATGTACAGTTAAAATACAAGATATAATAATAAAATGGATAGATAATAATATTAAAAAAGGAGGGAATATATGAAGAGTTCAGATGCATAAACCTTAGTGCCATCTGGAATTTTCTTCTACAATGAGCATTTTCTTTCAGCCTCTTATGTTCAAGTTATTTCATGTTAAAAGTGATGAAAATAACCCATTCTTTGCCATGAAAGTAACATTACTGAATCAAGACACAAGAGCCTGAGAAAAATGCTCATTTTAGAAGAAAATTTCAAATGGTACTTAAAGGTTTTTGCATCTGAACTCTTCATATGCATTTAAAGAGTGTACATTTAACAAAATACACTGAACACATTACAAGCGATGTGCTGCAATCTCCCAAATGCTTTAACAGAGAAATAAATTTTAGGGTTAAATAACAGGAGACGGTGACCTTATGGTAGCCATTATAGCAGCTGTTGACAACTATGAAATCCATGGGTATGTGGTAAGAATATATGGTGTATATTTTTGAATGGTCATACAAACTACAGGTTGATTTTCTTCATTTTGAATGAAATATCATTGAGTTCTTTTAGCGATTAAACCATTTTATAGGAAAAAACATGTTGAATAATTGTTTTGGGCCTGTGCAGATGACTTTGAGCTTTTCCCCTCATTTAGTTTCATTGCAATGAGTTAAAATGTTAGTTTCAGTCCAGCGTGAAGTCTAACAGTTCCATTGTTGTTTTCACTCAGCAGCTTCTTTTCATGTGTCCATCTTTTGTTTCCATTACTGACAGATCCTCTTCTGAGATAATCCAGCTCTTCACCTGATCTGTTTCACATTTTTATTAGCTCTCCGACGGTTTCAAATCCCCATGCTGTTTCTGTGGCTCATTTTCACAGTGCATTATTAGCAGAGTTTTTATCCTCGCATGCGTTTCTGCTCCAATAATCAGCTCGGTGTAATGGTGCTAATATGTCGTAGAGTAATGCCTTGCGCAGTCACCTCTCAGCGTTTAAATGGTGTTGAAACATGTGGACCACAGAGATTTAAGGAAATACATCTCCAGCGGGGCTCTGAGTGTTCGAGCAACAAGCGGTTTTTCAATGAATTGGCCCTCTGCGGGTCAAGTTTTTTTTTTAACACTGTAATGTTTCCCAATCTTCAGATGAAAAGGTTGAAGGCAGGGATTGCTTCCATATAGGCATTGGCCTTGGCCTGGAAGCAATTAGGAAATTGCTTTGAAATGCTATATGTTGTCCAGACTCTGTTACAGTATCATGTCACTCTACACATGTTTGTTCAAGGAGGGGGAAAAGGATGCTAATGTGCTCTTTAGCTGTCTCTACGAATGACGCTTACAATGATAATGTCTTTTAGAATGAGGATGAGACAGCATGTGCTGTGTCAGGTGGGATCTCATCACTCATTACAGGGCCTTTTAGAGCTGTCTAAACAGATGGATACACAAAAAAAATAACATATTGCGAAGCCTGCATATCCCTTTTATCAAATAACATGTCTCAATTTGATTTCTTTAGATAATTCAGTATTTATTATTTATTAATTTATTATTATAAGGTTTGCTGTTTATTTTTTTATCACCCATTAAAAGTCTTAACCATTTGTTGCTAATGAATATGTGGCTAGTATACATATTCATAACAAGACAAAACAACATTTAAAATATGGGGAAAAACTCAACATTTGGCTTACAAAAATAAATAATTCTAAATGTATCACAGTGGTTGGGTTTGTCTATTTACTAAAATATGGGTTGAAACAACCCAGCCTTTAAAGAATATGTAAAGCCCATATTTATATACTCTTAGAAACAAAGGATCTAAAGCTGTCACAGAGGAAATAGTTTTTCAAAAGGTCTTATTTGTACCTGAACGGCCCATATATGTACCCTAAAGTTATGTATTACCTAAAGTGTATATTAGTTGCTACAATGTAAAAAGTGTAGGGGAGAGTTGCAACATTTTCTGCATTTCCTTTAGTTTCTTAGAGACAGTTTGATGTGGAAAACCAAAGTTTAAATATAATAAATCCACATCTATTGGACACCCACCACATTGCTTTGTGTACATATGATAATATACGCAGATTTAAACTTCTACAGACAAAGTCAAACGTTGCAACTGACCCCGAGCAGGGCGATTGTTGCAACAACCCACAGGCACAGTTGCACATTAATTTAAAATGTAATAATAAAAAATTTTAAAACATCAGGTTGGATTTTATTTAATTTATTTTTTTTGGTAAACGGAGTAAATGTAAATTGGTTAAATTGGTAAACGTGTTAAATTGGCGATATAAATACAGACTATTAAATGAACAAGCAACAACCAATTATCAGGCCTAAACAAATTGAACAAAAATATGTTTTTACTGAAAAAAAAATAGATTGAAACTTTACTAAACTACTTCGTTAAACTTTGAAATGAATTAATCAAATAATTATTTTTTTCTAAATTAAATTACATTGAAATTGTGATTTAATATTAAAATTGTGCATTGGTAATATGGCAAGCTCATAAATAATGTTGTGATTGGTGAAAGTTGCAGCGGCATGTCTCAACTCTGTCAACCCTGATTAAACTGTCTATCCAAGGAGATACAATAGCTTTAATGCTTGATAGCTATATTTAAAGCTAAAAAGAGTGACTTAAATTATATGAATCAATAGATTGAAGGAGGGTCTAACTGAGAATATGTAGTATGAATATCATCACTCTAGCTCATTCCTGAATGGAGGAATAAGTCTTGATGCAACAGTTCTCTCTCTCCCCTACCCTTTGAAAAGGTAACAGCTTTTGTATCTTTATTTCTGAGTGTAGTACTGAGTTAACTCTTTAAATGCAGCAGGCCATATCTACATATACAGTACATGTTGTTTTAAAATATTATTCTATTTAAATCAAATTATATAATCATGTTACCTTCATTTAAGGTTTCTACTCCCTAAAAGGCTTTTTAGAGTGCACCCTTTGAGACCTGGATTATCTCGTTCTGGAAATGCTGCTTTTAACCCAGAGTAAACAAAGATTTCATATAATTTAGAAGCGGGTAGCAGCTCCTTTTTTCCCCCAAGTTCTCTAGCATTGATTTAGGCCTGTGAAGTGTCCAGTGTGTTCTGTGTAAGGACACAGAATACAAGCGATTCAGCACACAATCTTGACTGGATGCTTAACAGCCAGCAGCCAATGTTATGCATCATATTCACGTGATAACAGGAAACACTGCGAGTTAAGCACCACAAAGTCATGTAATTTCAGCTTCTGGGGCACTGAGACAGTTGTAATCATTATTACCCACCTATAAATTATTAAAATGATATGGTTTCACCGCTATTAACTGCTAATCTATATTTTTAGTGTGAAACATAAGGAAGGGTAAGTTTTTTTCTGTCATGAAGATAACGTCAAATTTGGTATTTTAAGCTACCACTATCACAAGGATATCTGTTGGCAAAGCTTGTTTGAGTTTATTTCTTCCATACAGTAGCCTATTAAAGTAATATTTAACCCATCCTTAATATTCCTGTGTAGGGCTGCACGATATTGGAAAAATCTGACATTTCGATATTTAGTTTTTCTGGATATATATTGCCTGAATGAATATACATGTAGTTTAACCACATGGGTTAATAGCTCTATTTGCAAAGAAATCATTAATTAGGATTGATTGAGGTGATTTTCTAAAAGTGTGAATCATGTATTAAAAAATAATAAATAAATTACAATGAAAAATAAATACAATAGAGCAACAAAAAAATAAAATAAACAGTTTTCCGAACAGTCAAGAAGTATTCAGGTGCAGAAATTGTAATGTAATATAAAATAACACTATAGTCTTCATTCTATTCGTTCAGTAAAATAATTCCACAGTAAAGTCTCAAATGTACTTTTTTTTGTTCCTGAATGCCTTAAACTTTCTTGAAAAGCCTTTAAAACACATGCATATGATAAACTTTCACTGTTATCATGGTTATACTTTTTGATGACTCCACAAATGTTACATATTCTTAACTGTTGTGCTCAACTATAATCACAATGTAACATGCAGATCCTGCGATGCGACTATTGCGGACACACGTATTGCGATATCGATGCTGAAGCTATATATTGTGCAGCCCTATTGCAGTGTAAATATTTGTCTGTTTTTTATGTATGGTCTATTAAAGGTAATCTGTTGATTTTAAAATGTTTCCTTTTGGCATTCGATGGTTGAAATGTGAAGAGAACGTGTTTTGTGTTTAGTTTTTAAAAACACTTAAGGCCTACTGAATTTTTACAGTTTAATTAAATTTACCCCTGTAATTTGCTTAAAGTAGGCTATCATAGGAAAATATGGGCCGTAGTTTAAGTATTTGATTGAAAATATAGAAAAATGAAAACATGAGGGAACAAGAAATAATATAATCCAAAAAGAACATTCAGGAAAAACTTGCTAGTAGTCTGCAACATATAAACGATAATTATTTATATTATTTATAAAATGTCCCATTAGTTGTGTTTTTTTACGTCTACCCCCACCTCAACCCTAAACCAACCGTCATAGTATTGTAAAAACAGATCTGGACCTGGAGTCTTCTCTATTAGTATAGCTGATTAACCACGAGAATTATTTATAATAAATATTTGAGAGTTCACACTTGGCTAATGATTGATAATAAAGCTTGTTTTGCATGGCGGTCCAGGAGAGAGCCCTGAGCTTATGAGATCCTCAAGCTTCCTTCCACTGCAGGGTGAGAATGGAGTTTGAACGAATGACAGATATAAGATGGCTAAGGAGAGATGTAAGCTTGCTAAGAGCTTGGCTATGGTATCATATGGGTATGTTCAATTTACTTAGGTTGCAAGTTTTTGGACTCTGGGAGCAAACCGGAGAACCCGGGGTAAACTCCGCACAGAAATGTCAACTGGTTCAGTAGGAACTTTAACCAGAGACATTCTTGCTGTGGGATAACAGTGCTAATCACTGGGCCGCCGTGCCACCCATCTGGAAAGGAGGGGGAGTAGGGGTAGAGTGGGTAGAGGGGGGATTCTTCAACATGAGATTAGGGAACAACATGAGAAAACTGATTATTTATAGTAAGTTAGGAATCATCTGATTTGTGAATCAATCGTGAGCTGATGAGGGACCAGCTGTGATCAATCATGAGCATGTGATTCTCTCGAAATTAGTTTATAAATAAACTTCACTTCAATTTCCCATTAATTGTATTTTAACATCTACCCTAACCCTAATCCCAACCCTCACAGTAAAGTTAAAACAGATCTTGATCTGGAGTCTTCTCTATTAGTATAGCTGATTAACCATGTGGATGGATGATAACCGCCTACTTTCTGCAGCCTACCAGTAGGTGCAGAAAGCCCATTCTGGCCCATATCTATCAGCTGAAAACTATGACAATGCCCATTCAATCGAGTGATAACATTCGAATCGGGTGCCACGAGAATGGTCAATGGAAATCCAATAACACTTCATGTGCTGTGCTAGTCCAATCAATGAGACTGACACTATACAAATATGTAAATATGTAAATAAGCAGCTTCTTCATCCCACTTCATGTTTCGACACATGATTTTGACAAGCCCATGGAAATATACAGGCTAGTGATGAAATACCATGTCCAAAGAAAACAATATGTGATAAACTAAGATGTGGTTATATCCCTTGAATCACATCCTTGAGGTTTTCAGCCACTTTTAAGCGTGAAACTGGTCAGCAATGGTTTCTGAATTCTTAGAACATCCGTGACCTTTTAAAGGGTGCAAAAGGAGACCGATCGCAGACCCGAGACTGTCTCTTATTTGATTATGATTTATGAAATAATGGCCGGGTTCATTGAAAGAGTAGATGGAGATCGGAATGCAGGAGATACAGAGGCTGTTTAGCAAAAGAGGAATGCAGAGTTTACCATTCCGGGTTCCTCAGTGCATTCCTGGACTCAGCGCTGCATTAAGTAAATGACTCTTCCTGGTCATTGGAGAGCTATCCTCTACTGTCGGGAATGCCTCTTGAGACATCACTGTTTATTTGAATGTTATGTCTAATGTGTGCGAATGTGTGTTTTTGTCTTTCATAAAATCGTACTGTGAAATGCCTGGCAGTGGGACAGATACCTTTCAGTGGAGATTTGGGGAATGTTCTTCATAAATAGCCTTGACACATCACATCTGTGCACGGTGCTATCAGACTGGATTTCAACTGCGGAGGGCTCTGGTAATGCTTCATCTCCAAGATATACAGTCTCGATTCTGGAACGCTCTCATCATTTTATAAATCAGTTGCTGATAATGGACGCATCAAACAGACTAAGACTGCATAAATCAAAAAATGGGACAAATGCATTTTTAATAGAATGTTAAAAGGGATGTTCTGGGTTAAACGGTGCCATTTGTGGGTTACTATATTTAAATGATTTCACCATTTTCTTGCAAGCAAAATCTTACTATTTTGAGTATGTAGATATGATTTAGTGTTAAATATGCTTAATATTTCTATATTGTTTTACCAGCTTTATCCATATCTGTCAACATTGGGATGTAAAAGTAAGAGATGCCCAACATAATAAGGGATAGAGCAATAAAATACGGGAGAATAATGGGAAAAACAGGAGGGTTGACGGGTATAGCTTTATGCCTTGTACCAAATGATAAAAAATAAGCGTTTCTTATCAAAGGGCCTACTCACACTATAATATCCGAACCATGCCCAGGCCTGTTTCCCGGATCGTTTGAGAAGTGTGAGTGCTTTGAATCGGGCTCAGGCACGGTTCACTTGGCCGGCCCTGGCTCAGTTGAAAGAGGTGTGAGCGCGGTTCACTTGGGCTTTGGTGCGGTATGCTTGTGTGTGAGTGCAAAACCCGCCTAAGCCCGAAACTGAAAGCGAGATGTGACTTTTTAAGGGACTGTTTCCTATGGATTAATTCATCATTCTTACTGTTCAATGAACGCAAACTGTCATAGTTTGAATATTTTTTCCCCGCAAACGAGGAGAACATGCAAACTCCACACAGAAATGCTGCCCTGGCCAGGTAAGATCTGAGCCAGTGACATTCTTGCTGTGAGGCAATGATGCTAACCATTGGGCCTCCGTGCTGCCCTGACATGGAAAGGGAAGGAGTAGGGGTGGAAGGGGGGATTCTTCAAGACGAAGATGGCTAAGTTAAGATATTCTGGTTGTTCATAGTGATTTAGCAATCGTCTGATTGGTGAATCGTGCGTTAGCTAATGAGGACCAGCTGCTATCAATCATAAGCACCTCGAAATTTGTTTATAAATAAACCTCACTTGTTTTTACTTCCCTTGTTAACTTTAGTGACCGATTGTCTCATTTAAATTTATGGAAATTTGCAAAATGTCAAAAGATAATCTTTAAATCTGATAAATCAAAATGATCTTGTTGAAATACTGAACAATTTCCCACAAATACATGAGTTGGGAAAATTTGCAATATCAAAAATCAACAATGCAATGCTAATTTTAACCAAACCTAAACCTTTAACCTAATTTTAAGTCATCAACCTAAAGTGACTGTACTAATTGTGAGTTGAATAGCTCAAACAATTTACAAATGTTAAATATTTAATGTAATTAATTAGAATTTTTACCATTGATTTTAAATCCTCCTTTCATTTACTTTCTCTGTTAAGTGCTTTAACCCAAAAGAACACCTATTTTAGCCATTTTACAAGATGTAAGATAAGACGTTTGTGTCTCCAGAATGTGTCTGTAAAGTTTCAGCTCGAAATACTCATCATATAATTTATTAAAGCTTCCGGAATATGCCCATTTTGATGTCTTAATGCATCGTAGCTGTTTTTGTAAAAATCACTGTGATTTGAGTCCTGTTTTAATGTCAGGAAATAAAAAAAAGAGACTTGTTGTGTTTACATCACTCTAATATGTCAGTGGACACACTATACCTACACACAGTTCTGTCCAAACCGCTTACAAAAGTTGCTTTCCATCATAGGTGCCCTTTAACTTTTAAATTATTATAAAAGTATTTATTTATTTATTTATTTATTTATTTATTTATTTATTTATTTATTTATTTGTTATTATTTTTTAAGTAAATAAAGTACAAGTTAAAGAAATTTTAGTGATAATTAACACTATAGCTTAAATTTAGAGATGTTACTATCTATGTTTTTAGAGTTAAACATGCCAAATTTACTTTTCTGTACATGTTTTAATGTCCTAAATGACAACTGATATGACGAATGAAAACTGAAAAAGCTTCAGAGCTCAAATAATTAGCAATTTAATGGAAGTTAAGTGTTTTTTTTAAGTATAAGCAGCACATTCATGCTTTAAAATCCTCCAAAAGTCCCCATTTATTTCCATTCATTTCCATTGATTCTATCAAAACTGAAAGAAACAAATTGATTAAAATATGGAAACATGAAAAGTGGCACATTTAAGTGTAAACGTTCAGTTGTTTACCACCTCTAATATTATTTTGTCTTCATGATTAAGGTTTAAGGTCTGAAGCAAGGGTGTCAGGAGCCTCTTCATAAACCAGAATGGCCAGAGAAAGAGAGCCATCAAAAGACAGTAAATCTCTGAGGAGACAGAAGGACTGGCGTGCACACAGATGGGAGGATGTTGGCTGCATGAGAGCAAGCTTGAAGGGTGGCAGATGCCTTGACTGACCCCCAATTCATCGCTGGACACAACATGAAGACAAAAGACTGACCCAAACAGTACATACACTTGCCCATGCCTGGCGGTCAAAGGTCAGATTATCTTTCATCTTATGTTGTAGAGCTGTTTTCTTTGAAAAAGGGGTTTTATATCAACAGAGGCCAAAGCAATTAGCAGCTGTTGATTTGCGGAAACAACATGATGGAGGAGGACGAATAAAAAAGGGGCATCTGCTGAGTTTCCACAATCACAGCCTGAGATGCTTTTGAGTAACACCTGGCTTTAGCTTATACCTGCTAATCGCATTATAACACAAGCCGTGGGCCTTTTTGAAAATGGAGACAGTGCTTTTATCTTATTAACGCTGGCAGAATGTTTAAAATCTAATAGTAGCATGTGGAGAATGTTTTAGGATTCAAGTTGGGGAGTAATTTATACTATTATAGTTGAACACCATATTTTGCCTAATTGTTAAATTAAAATATATTATTGCTGTTAATCTATAATAAAAAAAATCGAGAGATATTTGAATATTTGAGAGTTGCAATCATTTTGTTAATAATTTTGTGTTTGCTTCTCTGCTTATTATTGTTTCTCTTTATATTATTTATTTATATTAGACTTTTATATTAACACCAAGACTGCATTTATTCGATACAAAAAAAACTTTAATAATATTTAGCATCTTTATTGTGTTATTAAATTGAATTGTGCTGTTAAATTAAAATATATGATTGTGGTTAACATGTAATATAAAAATCTAGAGATTTTTTTACTTAATGAGAGTTGCAACTATTCTGTTAATAATGTTGGGTTTGCTGCTTATTATTGTTTATCTTTATATTATTTATGTTAGCTTTTTAATATACAGCAAGTATCAACACCAAGACTGCGTTTATTTTGAGACTAAAAGCTATAAAAATATTCAGTATCTTTATTGTGTTATTAAATCAAATTGTGCTGTTAAATTAAACTATATTATTGTGGTTAACCTGTAATATAAAAAAATGGTGAGATATTTGAACCAATGAGTTGCAATTATTCTATTAATAATGTTGGGTTTGCTTCTCTGCTTATTATTGTTTCTCTTTATATTATTTATATTAGACTTTTTAATATACAGTGAGTATTAGCAGCAGAACTAAATTTATTTTTTACAAAAAAACTTTTAAAATATTTAGCATCTTTATTGTGTTTTTAATTAAATTGTGCTGTTAAATTAAAAAATATATTATTGTGGTTAACATTTAATATCGTTTTTTTTAGAGATTTTCTGTCAATGAGAGTTGCAATTATTTTGTTAATAATGTTAGTTTTGCTACGCTGCTTAGTATTGTTTCTCCTAATATTATTTATTTATACTAGACTTTTAAATTAACACCAAGACTGCATTTATTTAATTGCATTTTTTTAAATAATATTTAGCATCTTTATTGTGCTATTAAATTAAATTGTGCTGTTAAATTAAAAATATATTATTGTGGTTAACCTGTAATATAAAACAAATCTCGAGATATTTGATATTTACTGCATTTATTTTATACAAAACTCTTGAATAATATTCAGCATCTTTATTGTGTTATTAAATTAAGTTGTGCTGTCAAGACTGCATTTATTTAATACATTCATTCATTAATTTTCCTTCAGCTTAGTCCCTTATATATCAGGGGTCACCACAGCAGAATGAACCACCAACTATTCCAGCATATATTTTACGCAGCAGATGCCCTTTCAGCCACTGGGAAACTGGGAAACACCTATACACTTTCACATTCACACACGAGAACATGCAAACTCCACATTGAAATGCCAACTGGCCCAACTGGGACTAAGCCACCTTCTTATTGTGAGGTGACAGTGCTAACCACTGAGCCACAGTGCCGCCTATATTTGATACAAAAAAAAAAAAAAAAAAAAAAAAAAAAAAAAAAAATATATATATATATATATATATATATATATATATATATATATATATATATATATTCAGCATCTTTGTGTCATTTATTTATTTAAGAAATCAATCAACAATTTAAAATTAAAATAATATTTTACAATGTTCATTTTTTTGTACATTTAATTTATTTTTTGTATTTTTTTTACATTGCTAAATGCTGCCTTGGTGAGCAGAAAATGCTTCATTTAATGATTTATTGTAGATTAAAAAGGTAATATTAACAAAAAAATGTTTAAAAAAAATACAGTTTGAGTATAGTGTGAATAGTTAAGTGTTTAAGTATAATAGTTTAAGTGTATAATAGTTTGTGTTTAGTTACAATTAATTTATTCTAATTAATTTGTTAATTCAATTATTTTGCTTATGTTTTGTGTTTTCTCTTGTTTATTGCAAGTGAACTTTACTGTTGACGCTGTTTAATTCTCTCCCAAAGGTGTAAATTATAACTTCAGTGTTTTCAATCACTGTCCAGAATCAGTTGTTCTTGATTAGGAAAGGGTGAGAACTTGCCGATATTTGCAGGGTGTCTGCAATGATGAACGTCTCACACACTTGTTTGACAAGATATTATTCTGGAAGCTGTTTAGGCGTTGTCACTCTCGTGGCTCAATTGAGTGTTTAGGGACAATGGTCTGGTATTGGTTACTATCGTTAAGTGTGTGTGCATCTTGTCTCGGGGTTTGGTTAGAGTGTGTGCTAAGAGCAGGGTAAATTTGCACAGCCGATCAGACAATAGTGGTGTTTAGTGGCAGGGCAGGGACGCGACCTCTTTGCCACCCTCCATCTGGTTGTTCTGATGGCCGTGTGCTTTGACTGCTACTCCTAAAGTCAGCATGAAACAGACATATAGAGAGTTTTTTTAAATTCTTTTGTGACATATGTTTGAATATTAAGTCTTCTTGAGCAAGAAATAATTGACTCTGCTATTGCTGTCAGCTTCTTTTAAATGCGTGTATAAAATTGTAATGAGGAACATCGCAACCACGGTTTGATGAGAGTGAAAACAGGCATGCTTAATTTGAGCATTGACTGTGTTCAATAGGTAGTACATTTAAATTAGAATTTATTATATGCCCATTAGAAAAGCATGTTCTATATATGAAGGTGGGTATAAATGGAACTCAAATGTACTACATCTGCCATTTGTCATTATCATAACCCACTGTTGTCAGTTGCATCATTTCACTCCCATTCATAAATTCTCTTGCATGGCATGATGGGATAGTGTAGAGTACATTAGATGTGCACTAAACAATCTCACCAGAAGTAATAGGTCATCATGGTACTTCTCACAACTGTTTTTCAAATACTATTTATTCAGACATACTGCTTGACTCCCAAATGGTACGTCTCATTTCGCATACTATCTGTTCTAAATAGTATTCGAAAATAGTAGTATATCCCTAACCATAATATGTTGAAAAGATGTCAAAGGTTCCCGGATGGTTTACTATTTCCTGTAAAAATTTTAAGTGTAGAACGGTCTATACTCTAACCGCTAATATTGGCCACAATACATTGTGCATTGCACATAAACTTGATTAGAACTAAAAACTCGGGTAAAAAGTGTAAATAAACTACAAACATGGTGGACACGCAATACCAGCTATCAAGTAGAGAGGCTTTGGTAAAGTTGTTTGAATGACTACTAGTTAATATCTAGCCAACTGGAAAATATTTAAATCGAAATGGGGATGATGTGTTGAGATGATTGACAGGGGACGTAATTGGCAACATAACGATCTGTTAACAAGTAAATAGTATGCCTTAAAGCTTGCATACTTTTCTTTTACACACTCAAAGGTATATACTTTCCCTTCACAAAAAGTACATACTTTTAAGGGTGTAGTATGAGTATGTGAATTGGGATGCAGCAATACTGTTTTTCATATACTATGTCATAGGGACATTGTGTTCTATTTTTGGTCCCATCTCATTCTGTTTTGTTTTTTGTTTAGGTGTTTTGGTCCGTATTGTGTTCAGATTTCTGTTCATTTGGAAGAGTTCATTTTGAAAGAGTTTAAATGAACCACACTAAGGCTGTTTATGCTAGTAGTTTTTTATTTTAACCTGTTTTAAAATGAAATGAAAATGCTAAAATGAAAACACTTCTCATCTATACTGCTGTTTTTTTTGGCAGTATACAAGCTAAAGCCTAAGACACACCAAACCGATGGGGCTGTAGGGCAGTGTTGGACCACCATTGAGTGTCTTTTGGGCTAGTTTGTTTGGTGCGTTCCACACATCACCACTTATCAAACTCAGATCAGAGGGAGATTGCTCAAATCACCATGTAGAATTGGCTTCAGCTACAAATCAGAGTGGATAAACAAAACATTATATGACGAAACCAAGCAAACAAAGGAAGTCAAAAGGGAACACAAAGAATCTGGCTGCCATTTAATCATATATTTTTTATTTTTAACTTCAAAATGCTTTATTGAATTTTTAGACCTATAACTGCAATTGAATCTTTCTGTGGTGAGTGAGGAGTATTGTGAAAATGATATGCAAACTCTGCTTTGTTTACAGTTTGTATGTGTGCAGCACTAGTTCTGGTTTCCCTTTGTTGTATGGCAATACAGACTACTGCCATCTGCAGGTCTGGAAAGATACTGTACATCCTTTCACACAGGCGCAGAACGAATGTTCTAGTTTCAGTCGGCTGTCTTCTGTTTGTTGTTTTCATAAGCAGCTTTTTTGTCCAGGTGGGACCAGATGCAGCCAACGCAATGTGACAAAACAGGTGTTTTTTGCAAAGTCTGCATTGGTCAGTCTATACTGACACAGAACACCAGTATTTCCAAACTAAAATGAGGTCTTCAGGATTTTCAGAATGATCCATTTTTTGCTGGTTGAAGATTCAGATTCAAAACATACATTTTAAAGCAAAAAATGTGCACGTGTAAATGGTGCCTAACAGCAATTACTCCAGACTGACTTCATTTTTAATTCAACCAAACCTGCCAAGTGTGCACTGCAGAGTATTTATGTCTGTTATGATAGTCACTGTGTCCGATTATATGATTTCCATGGACAAGAAGCATGTCAGTTAAATTGTTTCTTACCAAAAAATCATCCCATGCCATCTATAATGATGTGTGATATCATCAAGAAGGCAGAGCCAGTGAATAACTCCCAGAAACAAGAACATAAACAAGAAGTGCTCACTGAAGTGGTGTGCTTTGCTGACTTTTGTAGTCCCTCAAGGACACATCCTACTGTATCAGCATAATCTCCATTTCTGAATGCCGTGTGCCATGTAACAAAATCTGTCACGAAGGATCGTAAAGACTTGCTAGTATTTCTGTCAGGATGTTGTTAAGCATTCTAGACACAGCATTGGTTGCTGACCCCTATGACCCACTATACAATATAAAATGATCATCAGTTATTGCATTCCAATGTCATTGTCAATCATGAATTACCGCAACGCCCTACATTAAATGGATCGAGTCAAAATCAGCGAGTCTGAAATCAACATTACTGTTAGTGTTGACATGTTGACCATTCCCAGATGGCGGATGAATCAATCTGTGTATATACATCTATGCCTATAATAGTTATAAACACTGCAATAAAACAAAATTCGCCAAATATGATTCCAGAGTGACTTTAAAACTTGTCTTAAAGTTTGGGAAAGCCAGAGACTTACGAGCCTGCTTGATTTCATAAAAAACAAGCGTGCGCTGCCTGGAACAATGGAGCGTTTGGAGTTGTACTGTAAAGTGATCCACTGAGAAAAACAAACACTGGGCATGAGCAGCGAGCCAGCGAGAGCAGACCCTCCGCGAACAGGGCGGGCCAGGGGGACTGAGCTCGGCCACTTGATTGGGAAGTGGGCCTGATGGACACCTCCGGGCTCTGTAGATGGTGCCTGGGGTGTCTCAAAAGGTCACAGCCCCTTCTGGCTCGCACCATCCATTAGTCATGAGGCTTTGCAGCTTACCTGTCTAGCGTTTCAGCTCGGGACAATACAGTTAACCTCAATTGCGCTTGATTAGGAGGTGTGGAGAACAGCCACATATATAGCCTCCCTAAAAAAGATCAGACATCAATTATGCACCTCCAGGATGAAATCCGGGTGTCATCGACTCTTTCGGAACATTCCGTGAGCTTTCACTAAAGAAAAGGGGTTCAGCGTTGTTCCCGAAAGCAGCCGTGCCCCCTCCTCTTGGTAATTACCCCATTACGTGTTAGTGGCGGATGGAACTGTTACAGATGTTTTATGGCGGGGAGGCCTTTTCATTTTGTCTCCCTGATGAGGGACAGATTTATGGTGTAAGTCGACGATGCCATTCAAGAGTGCAATTCTGAAAGCACACACACACACCATCCCCCGCCACACAGACACGCACACAAACACACACAAACAACAAACAGATGAGTTGTTCCGGATGTGTTTCGTTTTTGTAGGCTCCCGTCTGGGAGACAGTCAGCCGGCGTTCATTCATGATGTGGTCTGACACTCTCAGCAGCGAGTGGACCCACATGCACTTCATTTGGACCTGGAGAATGAAGCGGGATCCCAGAAAGCACTTTTTCTCATCAGAAATCTCTATCTGTATGTGTAATTTCAGATACTTTCTGCTTTATTTTTTTCCAGAGTCACGAGAACTGAGTTTGTTTCAGTGGCCGAGCCTGCAAGGAGAAGGTGGTTATCAATTCAAGGTTTCTTTTCTTCCCTTTAGATATGTTTAAAGGTTTGCAGATGATGCAAAAACCACATTTGAGACTGTTAAGCTTTCACACAGTGTGCTGTTGTTGTCTCTAAAAGCAATGGAGAATTCTGTGGCCGTCTTTACTGTGCTCATCTTAATGATGTTGATTTCAGGCTCATTGCAATAGTGCATACCAGACTTTATTACATTTATAAACGCACAATGATCAAATAATACAAATAAAACATCAACCAGGGTGAGTTGCAGGCCATCTAATCTCATAAGTAAAAATATGAAATATAGTGAATTGCAATTTGTTCATTCATTCATTCATTCATTCGTTCGTTCGTTCGTTCGTTCGTTCGTTCGTTCGTTCGTTCATTCATTCATTCATTCATTTATTCATTCATTCATTGAAAAATGATTTTACCATAATTGTCTCTTTCTTGAAACATTGCAATTACTGCAATACCTTTTAATATCCCGTTAGCTGCCTGCTCTACCAAATAGTTGACCATATTTTGACCGTTTTAAATAATGGTTTACAAACACAGCATTGTTGGTTTTCAAAAAAAATCTAACAAATATAATCCTGTTGCACTACTACACTTGATTTTTGTTTTTATATAAAAACAAGACAATTAAAAAAAAGCATGTTAAATGTGAATCTGGAATATTTTATGGCATACTTCAAAAAATAAAGAGGATTTAGTATTCAAAAATTATTTAATTTAATTATGTTTTTAAATAAATTGGTCTAAATAAATTTCAGATTTTTCTAGCACATGTATTAATCTTGATACGTTTACTATAAAACAACTTATCAACCGTTAGGTAGAGGTTGATATTACAGAAATAATGGGATGTGTTGAAAAAAAAAATTTAAGGACGTAAAAATATGGTTTGCGCCATAGTGCATGGTCTAACAAGGTTGTGCCTATTCTCTTAATGAGTTATGGATGCGGTTTGAGAATAACGTGCATTAAACCAATCAGAGTCTCATCTCACATTCCCTTTAAGAGTTAGTTGCTATTTACATGGCGACTTTGTAAGTGGAAAAGCTGAATATAAAAACTAAACACTTCACTAGTGAGAAAACAGTTAAACAGATCATCTGCAGCGAGAATAAATAATGAGCCTCCTCCATTCAGCCTCTTTACTTTCTCTTTACTTCTTTACTTTCATGGATAAGGAAACTGTGTTGTACACATTGCAACACATAAGCACAAAGATTTGTTTCAAAACTAAAAACTAAAATTAGTTCTAATTTCCAGCAAACAAATAAATTAACAATAATAACGAGTTGTTGTCCAAAAACTATAGTTAATTATATCCAAACACGCATACTATTCTTATGCCTCAAATAGTGACGCATATTTCTCCAAAACCCAACAGGTGGAGAAATCTAAAGTTTTATAAAAACTAAAATAAATATGCATATAATCAATATCACTAAAATAACAACATTATACAAAAGCAAGTTGTCATGAATACCCTTCCCCCTCCCCCATGCAAGCAGTAATTTGTATATTTATGTAGAAAATCTTTAATTAATTAATTAATTAATTTTGTAATATTTAATTTCTTTAATTCTTTTTCATATATAAAGATATCTGCGTATTGCAGTACATCCTGTGTGTATTAAGCAATGTGTAAGCATTTACGGCACACAAATAATGTGCACTGCACTGGACTTTACACCTGCTTTCAACTGGTCAATTGTGCAGTCTATTTTAGTTTTGCAAAATAGCAATTCGAAACAATGCGCCTTAACACACCTCCTTTCTAGACCGGAACAGCCATGGGTCAACAAAACAGCTCAAATGGATTTGCTATTTAAAAAAATTCGGCGCAAAATGGAAAAATTAGGGTTGCGTTGGTCTGAAAATAGCAACACATTGCACCAGAAACACCTCTTACGCCTTATTGCGCTGGGTGTATGATAGGGCAGTTAAGGGGATATTCTAGAATATTTATTAGTTTTGATCATTTTTAACATTTCTGATAACATAAAAATAAATGCTTGTACAAGCAGCATATGGTTTATTTGCTGTTTTGTAGAAATCATTGTATTGTATTTATATATTACATTTGGATCATGGAAATACAATTGATCTTATCTGAAAATGTACTTAATTGTGTTTTATTTAGTGTTTTATCTTTAATTATATTTATTTTGCTTTCATATAGGCAAAAACCTGGACACCTTCACAGGTTTTGTGAGATTCACCCACCACATATATCACCTTCTGCTTGCGTTATCATGTAAGTTAATATTATACTTGTAATACATTTTATTTATACTCTGTAAAATTAGTTGGGTTAAAATAACTCAACATATAATCCAATTATAGGTTATTATAGCACCTACCCAACTATGGGTTATTTAACCCAATGCATTGGGTTATATAATTTAACTTAATGCATTGGGTTATTTTGATTAAATGTAATTTTTTAAATTACATGTTATTTAAATGTTAAATGTTATTTTTGTATATTTTATATAAATGTTAAATGTTATTTTGATTAAATAGTAATTCTAGTATTACTATTGCTACAGTTACTAGTACTATTAGTAATTTTATATTTATGACCGTGTAAATAAATAACATATATTTTAAAAATACTTAAAATACTTTATTTCCATTGCATTTCCAGTTCCAGACACTTTTATTACAATAAAATAAGAACCACAAACGATGAAGAAACAGAACAAAGTGCAGACAGTTATAAAATGTGCAAGCAGAAAATCATGTGCTGATGGAGCAGAGAATGGAGTTCTGTGTGCTGTAAAGACTATCCAGCAGCTGCAGCAGGCTTCACTTAGTGTCCACAGTGTCCAATACATTATAACCACATCCACACTTCTAAAAGATAGTCCTGCTTTTGTGCCACTCCTCCCATGATAATTAAGATTTTGTACTTTGGGATTGATATCTTTCCTGCTCCTACTCCTTAAAATACCAAATGATGCTTGCTTCAACCTTAAAACAGAAATTAAGAACATATTGTATAATCCTTTAATGAAGTTATATTAACATAGGTGTGAGCTTATAGACATAAATTAAGCAAATGGTGGTATTTTTTATTTTTTTTTTGAAGTTGGACACTCTCTCACTGTGACTGATGAGACATTTCTCCTGAAAGGGTTAAGAGTTGTCAGGTACAAGTCTTTTAACCAGCAAGGTCAGAGAAGGAACAGTTGACATTAATCATTTACCAGTGTGACACAATGGGGACCTGAGAGACTAGATAGCCTGGTGGAGCCAAACACACACTCATCAGGTCCTAGATAAAACACCACAGAGCAAATCAGCCAAAACAGATGTTCATTGCAGGGCCACACACTCTTAGTCTTTTTTTTTTTTTTTTTACAACATTGTCATCATTTACTTATATTTTTCGTGTGTTTCTTGACCTATAAAGCTTGTTTTAATAATTGGAAGATGAATCATGTCTTTTTTTAATTTTTATTTTGCGTCCAAAATTATGCACTATATACTATTTAATTAAACACTATTAGACAAGTGTATATTTAGTAAATAATTTAATATCAGGATAATGAAACATGCAGACTATTGATAATGTGGGCACTTCAAAATATTCAGAATCTGTCACTTTTATTATTGTTGCATTATTGTTGTTCATCACAGTACCAAATGGAGACTTGTAGTCAATTTTTTCTCATGTTAATCTGACCCATTAAAAATTCTGTGATCATATTTAGGCCTTTTAATCCTAAACTCTGTACAGTAAGGATCCATTTGTTAATTTAAATATCAGTTTTCCCTATCAGATAATGAAAGCTGCAAAAGCATTTATTACCCTTAGGTGATGTTAATTCCTTAATGCCTTTTTACTCATTAAAATCAGTCATTCATAATCATTTTAGTAAATGGAGTTAATAAATGTTATCAAAATATGGTTCTCATGTTCTCATATATGAAAATATGGTTCTCACTGTTAATTTAACGCATTAACTAATTTTTACTAATTAGACTTTTTTTTGTAAAGTGTTACCTTTTGTACTTTAGGATCCTTTTATTTACTCTAAAGATGTATATTTCACAATGAACCATTTCCTGTTTAATTTACCTGTGAAAGTAACCATTTTTTGCAGCTAATCATAACACCATATATCGCGATTAAAGCTTCAGCAATCAATAGCAAACAAGAACATTTAATACTGGCAGAAACCTAAACACTATTTACTTATGCTTTAGTGTATGATACACTAATTTAATTGAAGAATTGTCACACTATTTGCATTATATGTACTTAAAAATGAAGTCGATTAGTGCACAATAATGCACAATTAACAGAATCTCAAAAGATTTGTCACAGCATTAAACGTCTCACCTAAAATGCTGATGCCTCAAAATGTAAAAAAATAAAATAAAACAAAATAAAAATCAAAATGATTCAAGAGGATTAACTCAGGTTCATGAATAAATGAGTAAATTCACTCATTCATTTTCCTTTGGCTTAGTCCCTGATTTATCAGGGATCGCGGCAGCAGAATGAATCTCCTAAATGAAAATAAACATTGATCAGTGAACATAAACAGAAGATAAACAATATTTACTTAATATGAAAGAAAAAACTTGTGGTGAAAAAACTCAAACGTGTCACTTGCAAGAACGAATCTCATTGGTTCTCACACAACAAGCAAGCATGCCTAAGTTTTTATGACTAAACATGAATGCTGTAAAAATTGTTCACTAATCAGTGTTTAAACATAAAGTAAAAACCTAAATTATATCAGCTCATCTTGTCATTTAAGAAGTATAATCTTTGGGGTATGAATGTTTTGAAGGGTTTTATTCACATACAAACATTGATCAGTGAACGCAAACGGAAGATAAACAATATTTACTTAATGTGGAAGAAAAAAACTCTTGCAGAAATCTCATTGGTTCTCACACGTCAAGCAAACATGATGGAATTTTAAAGACTAAATATGAATGTTGTAAACATTGTTCATTGATCAGCGTTTACATGTGAAGTAAAACCCTAAATTATATCTGCTCACTATGTCACTTACATTCACCTTTGCATAAAAGACTGTTACGCCGGTTTCACAACCCATGAGCGGCGTTGCTATTTTTTCAGCATACATGTTCACAACCGGGACTTACACCGGGAGCAGAGCAGCATGTCAGCGTCAAGCAGGAGCAGTGTGTGAGGTCACAGGATTGTTTGCTTTTTGATTAAAGTACATTGCTTTCATCAGTGTTGGGATTACCACTATTATCGAATCTCAAAGCATTAACTGGGGCACGTGCCCTACTAATTAGGATCTACCGATAGGCATTAGCCCCTTTCACACATACAAAGGTTGTATGTGTAAACAGGTCCTTTTTGAAAATACCGGTAAATTCGTTCTGGCTATTTTCCGGAAAGAGAAGTTGTAACATTACCGGCAATTTGCCGGAATGCTGCGCTGTGAATGCAGAAGGAAGATTCCCGTAATAAGCGCGTGCACGTCTAGAACGTGCTGACGTGAGACGTCTGCTTTAGCCAATCACAACAGTCAGACGCATTTTCGTCCGCGCGGTTTGTGAGAATAAAAGCCTTTGAATATTTTTCCAGACACATTTAGCTGCTAGAAGTTAGTCAGATCACGTTTATATGTTCTTCTTAATGCCAACTGTGTAAATAATCATCGATGAGATGCTTATGATAAGCCGTTGTTTGTTTACGTTCGTGTGCCTGTGAAACAGCCTGTGAGCGCCAGCACACGCACATATTATGAACATCTCGACATGCGAAAGTGATCCTGAGAAAGTTGTTCACAATATTGATCATCCACAGAGTTTGTAATTTAGTCAAATGTTTACAAATACAAACGCAGCCATTTAAAGCTCATTTGTGGTAAATGATGTCAGAATTTACCGGTATTTTGGAATGGATGTGTGAATGCTCTTTTCCGGAAAATTTCTGTAACGTCCTCGCCTGTGTGAACAGCGCTTTTTTCAATATACCGGTAAAGTCTTTCCGGAAATTTTCCGGATATTTACCGGTATCACTGTGTGAAAGGGGCTATAGTCTCTCTTAACTTGGAAGAACAAAGCTCATTGGTTCTCACACATCAAGCAAGCATGCTTGCATTTTTGACTAAATATGAATGCTATAAACATTGCTGATCAGTGTTTACATGTGAAGTAAAAGAAGAACAATCTTTGGGGTATGAATGTTTTGAAGTGACAGAGCTTTGGATTTTAATTTACGGAAAAACAAATTCTGTAATAGATATATAAATCGAATACACAACATTCTTCACTTTTTGTCCTACTTTTTAAGACATTGCTGCACTTGACATGCATTGCTGCAAGTCGATTTTTCTTTTTTCAATGACTGCAGCCAATTTTTCCATTAAATTCTCAGTGTGCCACGATCTCCCAGCCTCAGACAGCTGTAACTTCATCTTCCTCTTTTGCCTTTTTTCCCTCCCCTGTCTCCCATCACCTAAGAATGAGAGTGTCTCTCCAGCCTGATATTTCTGTTTGCAGAAGTCTGACCTTTTTCTGAACTGTTCTTAAGTGAAAGGCACTTTCAGCTGTGGAATCAGATGGCAGTAACCATATGCTGCTCAACTGATACAAAGGTGGGAAGGGAGGGAGTTTAGAGAGAGTCTGCATGCTGTGGTGAAAAGGAAAGTGTCGTGCCACGTCTCTTTGTGGCGGTAAGGGGGTCTGTTTGTGCGTGTGTGTGTGTTTGACGTGCTGAGAAACACACAGACGGTCAGCTTTGCCGTTGAGATGGCGCTTTTACATGGATGAGTGCAGTGAGCAAACAGAATTCTTTCCTTTGTGGAGCACTTTGTAAGAGAGTGTTTGCATGGCTCTGAGTGTTCAATAGTGCATGTAAGTGGGTGGGTTTGCGTTTGCTGGCAGATGAGGGATGCTGAAATCTCCTGGTTTGGGTGTAATAAACTCCTCTTGACCCTTGAGTTCAGTGGATTTGGGAGTCAGACTTTCGCTCCTCTGGGCCGCTGACCACTCCGTTTGATTGGCTCACAGAGTGACAGAGATAGAGAACTAGGGCCAGCTGTGAGTGGTCAAATGCCACTGCTTCTGAACTAGCTACAATCGACCACCTATATGCTTTATAAAACATCAGCTTGTTGTTTGTTGTTAAAACGATTTAACTATTTAATTGGGATGTTTTGTACTTTTTAATGAAGTGTGATGTTTAATGAGAAACATGGAGGTCAGGAACTAATTGTACATGTTCAGATACAGAGTTAATTGAAACATAGCAATATTAGGCATGGGATGATGACCGTTTTCAAGGTTTACCACAGTTTGGAAAAGTCAGGGTTTTAAAACCGCCAAAATTTTCTGCTATAACGTTCCTATATGTGTACAATTTTGTTGTTGTTTTAAGGACAACAGTATTTCCAACAGAAAAGATATACAAAGATGCCATTTTAAATTAAATAAATCAGTGTTTTTGAAGCAAATGAAGAGCAGAAGTCAATGATTCATTTGAGTTATTGACACCTGACATGTTTACTGCTCCAAAATATTTTAAATGTTTCTGAAAATAAAATATATTGTGTTTAAAGAGGAACAGAGGTTTTGGATTTTTACCCAGACACACAAAAGTAATATATTTTAGAGCAGGAATCACAACACCGTGAAACCGTGATATTTTTATCCAAGGTAATCATACCATCTTTAACTCATACCAGCCCATGTCTAAGCAATATGCATTTTGGATCATAACTATAGACAAACTAAATTATTTATTATAGTTAACAAAAAAAAAAAACTTTAATTATTTTTGTTACTTACTACTTAACCTGAAAAAGAAAATCAGATATATAAAAAGTATTTTTATAAAAATTTAATTGGCTTGTTTCCAAAAATTTATCATTTTCCATTTATGTGTTGTAAAATTGACTAAAATTTAAATGATTACTGCAATACAGTACATTGAATGTCCAATCAAAAACTAGAAATCAATGAAAATTACGTGATAATGTGAAAAATTATGAAAATGAAATTCAGGTTATGAAAATTATAATCTAATTCAATCTAAGAAATCTGATAATAATCTCCTTTTACCCTAATGAAGGGTTGCATTATTGCAGTTTTAATGGAATAGCCATGCTAATAAAGACTTTTACATTTTTTTTTTTTTCACTTTTATTCGACTGCCTTGGACTTACAATTTTGCTGTTTGAAATGCAATCTTTATATAATGCTGCTGAAATAGCACTGGGACATTGCCTATTATTGTTATTAACCACATTCTAGAAATGATTTTTAGTCAAATAATTGTCAAATAAGTATTGTAAAATGGATTAATTTAATAAATACTGAAATAAAACTTTTGATTGTATAAAAACAACAAATCCAATCAAAACTGAAAATCAATGAAAGCTATATGATCTTGTCAAAAATGATGAAAAATATATTTAAAACATTGTAAAATCTAATTCAATCTTATCAAATTCAATAAATTACCATGTTTATTTAATGCTGCTGATATAACAGCATTGGCATATTGGCCATTTTGCTATTGTTATTTTTACAAACGTCTATAATTGATTTTCACTCAAAGAATGTTCATTTTTTAATGCATAATAACTCATTAAAATCAATTATTCTTAATCATTTTGTTTAATGGAGTTAATAAAAAAACAGTTGTATTTATTTTATTAACTTTAACAACTATATATTATGAGCAATTATGGAAAATACATTTAAAACAGAATGAAATCCAATTCAATTTAATCAAATTCAATAAATTACTATGCTTATTTAATGCTGCTGAAATAGCGTTGGGGCATTGCCTATTTAGGTGTTGTTATTAACACAATTCTAGAAATTATTTTCAGTCAAAGAAATGTCAAATAATTATTGTAAAATGAGATTTATTTAATAAATACTGTAATAAAACTTTTGATTGTATCAAAACAAAAAATCCAATTAAAACTTCAATCAAAAAAAAATCAATCAAAATTATATGTGATTGTTGAAACTTTTGAAAAATAAATTTATAACAGTATGGAGTCTAATTCACTCTATCAAATCCATTATATTACCATGTTTATTTAATGCTGCTGAAATAGCATTGGGACATTGCCTATTTAGTTATTTTTATTAACATCTAGTTTATGAAATTAATAAAATCCTGCTAGATTTGGCATTATGCCGCTTTGTTTACTGCAGTAACTACAGGCAACACCATTTATTTCTGCAGCTCTATAGGTGCAAACCTGCTGAATTAGCTACATTTAATAGATTTCTATTCAGAATATGAATAATATTTTAGTTTTCACTTAGTTTCTTACGTTAATATTTAGCTAATTTACTGTAAGTAAAAATTTTGCCAGTGTTTCTAGTTAATACCTAAAGTGGTTATAAAGTCTTAAAATATATGGAAAGAGTCTTAAAAAAAGGTCTGAAAAGGTAATGAATTTCACTCTCTGATTCCTCTATTTATTTATTCATTCATTCATTTTCTTGTCGGCCTAGTCCCTTTATTAATCCAGGGTTGCCACATTGGAATGAACCGTCAACTTATCCAGCACATTTTTACGCAGCGGATGCCCTTCCAGCCGCAACCCATTTCTGGGAAACATCCACACACACACACTCATTCACACTCATACACTACGGACAATTTAGCCTAACCAATTCACCTATACCACATGTCTTTGGACTGTGGGGGAAACTGGAGTACCCAGAGGAAACCCACACGAACACAGGGAGAACATGCAAACTCCACACAGAAATGCCAACTGACCCAGCCGAGGCTCGAACCAGCGACCTTCTTGCTGTGAGGCAACAGCACTACCTACTGCGCCACTGCGTCACCTTCCTGTATTTATTCTGATTTAAAATATTTAATATTTAGTGTCTTGCAATCATATTAGAACATTCTCAGAACCTAGCATTGACTAAACAACTTTCACATTATTTCACATTTACAAACCTGTGTGTTTTTATTTGTATGAGGAACACACCAAAATAATGAATAATTTGAATAACTGATTTTAAAAGCAGGGCTTTTTCTCATATGAATTTGAGAAACACCTTGTTCTAGGTTAAATTATTTTTTGAACTATGTACTTTATTTATTTATTTAGTAAAAAAAAAAAAAAAAAAACACCAAATCAGCATTGTAATTAGTTTTGAACATGACACTGAAGTATGGAATAATGATGCCCAAAAATCATCTTTTAATCAAAGGTATAAAGTTTAAAAATAGAAAAACATTTAAATTCAGGGTGTCCACAGGGTCTTAAAATTATTTAAAGTTGATAAATCAGTGTAGAGAAATTTATGTCCCTTAAAAAGTATTAAAAAGTCTTAGATGCTATTTTGCAAGGTCTTAAGTTTGATATAATTTTTGACTATGTAATATATAGTTGTATGCTAAAGTTTGCCTGAAATTAATCTGCGTTTACGAAATCAATAAAGTTCTGCTAGATTTGACATCATGCTGCTTTGTTTACTGCAGCAATCAAGGCAACACTGTTATTTCTGCAGCTGTATAGGTGCCGCCTGCTGAATTAGCAAGATTTAATAGATTTTTATTCAGTATATGAATAATGTTTTAGTTTTCGATTAGTTTCTTACAGCTTTTTCCTCATATGAATTTGAGAAACAACTTTAAATAGGTTAAATTATTAAATCTTGCGCCAGAAACTCTCCGATAACCACTGTACAATTCTGAAGTGGGCTTAACAAACCACATTTAAGAGACACACTGTTTCATTTCCATACGCACCATGCGTATGTCACTTTCATTTAACACTCTAGGACTTGTCATGCACCCGCACAATCATGCCTTTTTTGGCGTGATTTGTTGCTATTTTCAGACCAACTCAACCCTAATTTTCACATTTTGCATCACGTTGTTTAAATAGCAAATCTATTTGTGCTACTTTGTGGACTCATGGGCGCGCTGGTCTAAAATAGAGGTGTGTTAAGGCGCATCGTTAGCAGTTAAATTTTTTTAACTGTATACTTTTTATTTAGTACACCGTAAAAACCCAACAGTCTGTTTTATCAAATGAAATGAGTGTAGTAGTTACCTCAAAAGTTACTGAAAGTTGACTCCACTCATTTGAAAAGAGTTTTGAACTCAGTGTTGAAGGTAATGAGTTAATTAAATATAGATTAATTTTCAACTCAAATGGTTTGTTACAATCGGTTTGCTCAAACGGTTTGAGTTGCCTTAACTTATTGAGTTTTACAGTACTCAGTTGGGTTGAGTTCTCTTCATTTATTGGGTTTTTCTGTGCTCAAATTGCTTCATTTACTCAAATGGAGTAAGTTTACAGTACTCATTAGATTAGTTTTTGAACTTAAACCGTTTTAGGAAACCGATTGCAACAAACCATTTGAGTTACCTTAACTTTTTGTCTTTTACAATGTAATAGAAGCACTAAATTGTGCATATTGTAATTATTTTTGAAGTATCACTTGACACTGAAGTAATGTTGCAGAGAAATCAGCTTTCAATCACAGGAATAAATAAAAAAAATAGGAAAATATTTAAATTGTAATAATATTTTACCATTTTTACTGCATTTTTAATTTTATAAATGCAGCCTTGGATATTATAAGACACTTGTTTTGGAACAGTGGTGTGTTCTTTGTGGTACTACTGCATTGTAACGTTCATCTGAAATCATATCATAACTGCATTATGATTTCAATTAGGCTTAAATTAGTAACTGCAAATATTGCAAAATGCTTTCTTTCAACCTCCTCATAAAGATCAAGATTCCATACACACACACATGCACATGCACTATCATAATCTTCAATATGGAGAGGGCATTAGAGGAAAAGGAAGGATGTTAGTTACAGGAGCAACATTAATTCATTCCTCCAGCTCCTCTTTGAAGAGCACAGGCAGAAATGACAGGCTAAACGCTTCCAGAGATGTCACATTTCCAGCCAATTTTAAAGAGCTCGAGCCTGCACTCTTCCTTTCATGTTTGATTCTGTTTTCAAGATTCTATGATAAACAGACGAGGACGGACTGGGGGCAGGAGAGAAAGAGAGACACACAGACAGAGAGAGAGACACAGAGACAGAGGGCGACAGGGAGGAGGGCAAGTCTATGCTGTCAGGGGGAACCAGATGCCTTTGCAAATTGGCCCTTTGTCTCTTTCATAAGGGTTTGGAAACGCAAGTCCAAATTAAGACCTGGAATTTGCCTTCAGCCTTCTAGGATTGCAAGGACAGTGCGCCAAATTCAATTCATTTACGTTTTCAGGCCACCAGATTGTGATTGTTCAGATGAACAGTGGTCAGGTTAAACAATTCTTCACATGAAGTCAATTGTGGTCGCAAAGTTGAACTGGTTATGAAAGAGACGTCAAGTGGTGAACCAGTGCTCTTGTTTATTGTACTAAATAATAGCCACATCATCATTGAAATTGATTTGAAGGACAGTTTTTACTAACTTTTTAACTTGTTTTGTTTTTCTTGTTTAGTAAAAATGCAGGGCGGGGCTTGATTTGATCCATCAGGAGTTGAGACAACCTAAATGATAAGTGTGACTGATGCTGAGGATGAGGATCATAACTGAAATGAATGTATCAGTTGCCAAGACTATGGGATGTTAGAAATATCATGGTATTTTTGGAAACTATGCAGTTATATTTTTTTAAATACCCTAAAAAATACCGCATTGAATAAATGGTGTAGTAATAATGTGTTATTTTAAACATGTACCATGGCACTATTATTGCTATCCTTAACCTCCTAGGGCTTAGTGGCCATGAACGTGGACGGCACATTTTAGCTTTTAAGTGGCTATTTAAAATACTTTGAATGTTTTATATTTTGTTACAGACATACAGTGTCATCCTGCAACTGTTTTGAAGCATATGAAATGTCCCAAACTCTATTTTAACTGTGCAAAATGGGAAAAATGTTGTTTTTACTCTCTGATAATCAATACATGTTAAATAATTTAAAAACATTACATTAAAAACATTCAGTAAAAAAGTTTTTATGTAAATTTGGACCTCAAGTTCTCATATATGGACATATTTTTTCTCTAAAAGTACATCATATCATCATATTAGGTCCCAATAAGCCCAAATAGCAAATCCATATTTACCAGAGAGTTTCTTATAAACACTCCACATTTTGAGGAAAAAAAGTGGAATTCTGAGTGTGCATCACACAGGTGAGGGGGCTTGACAAACCAGATGTAAGAGACACCCTTTCCTCCTCATATGCACTAGACACTGTCTTATAAACACTTTATTTTTTTTTATAAAACATTGTGCAATTATACATGGGCTGGACAAACAATCAGTAGAATGCACACTCTTTCTTCTCCATATGCACCAAACACTTTCTTATAAACACTCCACGTTTTTAAAAGACAACATTTGAGTGAGTGTTTGAGTGAGTGAGCTTGACAAACCACCAATTTTTCTTCAATCTCTCTTTAGCCCCTTTCACATTTTTTTAATTATCTGCAATTTTCCGAAATGGGATCATGTGTGAATGGGCCCTTTTTTAAAATACTGGTAAATTCGTTCCAGAAATTTTCCAGAAAAAGAAGTTGTAACATAACTGGTAATTTGCTGGAATGCTGCTCTGTGTGAACGCAGAAGGAAAATTGCTGGAAAGGTTGCGTTCATGTTTAGAACATCTACTGTAGCCAATCAAAACATTCAAACGCATTTACATCCGCGCTGACTATAAATATTAAAGAATTGGAATATTTTTCCACTTTTAGCTGCTAGATGTTAGTCAGATAACATTTCTGTTTCTTCTTAATGCCAACTGTCGAAAAAATGATAGATAAATTCTTATGATAAACCGCTGTTTGCTTACCTTCAAGCACTGCTTCAATTGCTTGATGCGTGTGCACGTGAAGAAGTGCTGCGGTGAGCACCAGCACAAACACATATTATGTACTCTCGACATGCGAAAGTGTTCCTCCATATGTTTTCATCAAAGTTGTTCACAATACTTATCCATCCACAGAATTTGTAATGTAGTCAAATGTGTAAACATCTTCTGCGCTTCTGCCTTTGGATGTCTCTGGGACCATAATCTGCTGCATGAATGCTAACGCTTTAAATAAAAGTGAAACCATCAACAAAAGCTCGCCCCCTCTATGTTTGCAAATACAAGTGCAGCCAGATTGTCCTTGCCTGTGTGAACAGCGCTTTTTAGAATTAATCTGTAAAGTCGTTTTGGAAATGTTTTGGATGTTTAAAGATAGGGCGGGCAAGGAGCTTTTGACACAATCTTTCTTTTCTTTATGTACCAGATACTTTCTTATAAACAATCTGTTACAGAGAAAACATTGTGCAGTTATTTAGTTTAGCATAGATAGGAAAAAGTATATTTACGCAGGTGAGTGGGCATGGCAAACCACCTGTAAGTGACACTCTTTCCAATCTCAGCTAAACTAACTTCAAATTGTCATGTCATCAAATTATTTCTGCTCTCTGGGGATTTCTTTTATAAGTTGCTTTGGATAAAGCTGTCTGCTAAATTAACAAATGTAAATATCAATTAATCAAATGGGTTCAATCCTGCTGTGGTGACCCCTGATAAATTAGGAACTAAGCTGAAGGAAAATGAATAAATGAATGAATAAATGAATGAATAAATGAATGAATGAATGAATAAAAACATTTCCCAAATATAGAAATATGGATACAATTTAGCTTGTCAGTCATTGGTGTCTTTGTCTCACTCTCGTAATAAGCAGTTAGAATCAATCAGCACCCTTGCCTTGGATGTTTAGGACAGATGTTTTGAAGAGCTAAATTTAAAGTCCTCCTGCATATGTGACTGAGCAGTTAAAGGACTGAGATCCACGGGAAATGTTCCGCATGGCATTGTGCTGGAGTTTAGGAGTAAATGTGAGCCAGAGAGAATCATGTGGTGAGTTTAACCACATCCTTTTGACATCTCAAACCGACCCCCTCCTCTCCTGCTCCCTCTTTCTGAGGTCTGTGGAGGATTCTGTGTCCCAACACAGTGTTAGGGGGCAATAAAAGCCTTTGGGGAAACAGAGCATTTCCAGCCAAACTCCGGAAAAGAGGCAGTAAAGGGAATGTTAACCCAGGCAAAGAAAGAGAGAGAGGGGGGAAAAAATTTTGAGCACCCATAAAAATAAAATCATAAAAATACCAGAACAGTAGTGAAACATCTTTTCATTATTCTTAATAAAACCCCTAAACAAGCTCTCAATAATGGGTAAGGTTTCATAACAAGGGACTGGTTAAATGTCTATGAATCTTGTTAAAAGATATTGGTTAGAGAGAGAGGCCGTTACATGGTCAGTTACGGCGACGGGTCACTCGATAAATCTGCCTTGTGCTTCCTTCAACAGGACAGACAGAGCACATGTTCACCGTGATACTCTAGAAAACACGTGGAAGGCGAAGCAAAGACATCCAGTTCATGGGATCTCCTTCAAAACAGAGACGCACAGGTTTGAGGAACTTAAAATTGAAAGTCAGAGATGTCGACTGATTTTGGCCAAAATTTAATTCTGTCATCATTTACTCACCCTTCACTTGTTCCAAACTTTCATGATTTATTTATTGGTTCTCTCAAAAGAAGATTGTTTATAAGATTGTTTGCCACTGATATCCACAGTGGTTACAGCGTATATAATAAGTATTGAACACGTCTTGTTTTTTTCCTGGTA
Organism: Danio rerio; assembly: GCF_052040795.2. NCBI lineage: Eukaryota > Metazoa > Chordata > Actinopteri > Cypriniformes > Danionidae > Danio > Danio rerio. The sequence continues at coordinate 44,772,577 of NC_141036.1, read as the reverse complement.
ATAATATTTCTAAAGGAGCTATTGACATGGAATTGGTAAAAACCCAAATAATACAAGCATAAATATAAAACAAAACAAAATAAAAATATGAAAAATTATGTGAAATAACAATGAAATGACGTAAGGAGAAAATACTGAACTACTAAAACGTGTTTAATACTTTATATAAAAGACTTTTTTGGTGATGGCAGCTTAAAGACTCCTCTCATATGGAGTAATAGGAATTTCTCAGGTGTGAGTTTAACAGAGTGGTCAAATCTTGTTGGTTGTGTGTGCTTTTGTCTATCAAATCTGATCTTTAATTCGTATTTCATATTGGATTCAAGTCAGGTGTTCGACTGGGCCATTCTACAGCTTGATTTTCTTTTTCTGAAAGCATTTGAGAGTGTCCTTGGCTGTGTTTTAGATCATTGTCTTGCTGAAATGTCCACCCTGGTTTTATCTTCATCATCCTGATAATGTAGAAGCAGCTAATATTCATTTACTATGATGAAGGGCAGAAGGTTGCTGAAGAACTATAGAGATTGCAGCTGATGCCTGGGCTTTCACTGCCTTTCTACAACTCCTTTTTTCATGTGTTTAATACTTTTTATTACTCATAACTTAATTTATAAACTAATTAGATTTGTTTTCTTTGTATATATGGATTTCTTTGGTTGTTACCAACATCTGGGGAAAATGTCAAGTCAACGCCAACTTTAGGAATATGTTTTCTGAGAAAAATTGTGACTTGTTAAATTTTTCCCGCTGTATCTATGTCAATGACTGTCAGTTTCCAACATTCTTCAAAATATTTTATTTTGTGTTCAAAAGAATAAAAAAACTTTGTTAAACATTTTAAACCACTCAAGGGAAATTAAAAGATAATTAATGGGTAATTAAAAAAAAAAAATAATAATAATTCCTTTTATTTTTAAATGCTGCCATTCTGGGCACCCAAGGTCGTTTTAAAGTGTGAAGATTATCACTGCTCCTTAGAACCAGGGGAAGCGAGTTCCATAGTCAAGGAGCCAACTGTTGGACAATTTTTATACCAAAATTTTTTTCTCTTTCTTGCTTATTTGAACTTTTGTCATTAATGTAGATCAACTTTTTATGATTGTTTTAAATTCGCAAAGCTGAAAACACATTTATGTATGCAAGCTGGATCAATCACTGTCAATCATTTTCATTGGGTTTAATTGTAAATATTATTGTCTGACAAACTATGTTATACACATCATTTAATTTGTTTTGGCAAGTATTACATTTTTGTGCCAAAAGAAAATTGTTGGATCTTGTAGCAGATGTACACAACTTCATTCTTTGGTTTTTATGGCTGTTTTCATGCTGTAGCCATTAACAATTATTTTAAATAGACGTCGAAGTCTAAAATGCTTTTGGTTGTTCTTCGCTGTTTTGAATGTGTACTTTGTCTGGTCTACTTTGATGAATTCACACACTCTAAAAAAAAAAAAAACACTGGGTTGTTCTAACCTAATGTTGGGACAGATATGTAAAAAACAATTGTTCAGTTAAAAAGGTGTAATTTAAATTGAATTGGAGCAAATCTTTTAATCGAAAATGGGATCAGCAAATTAGATTACACAGCATTTAGTGTACATCACTAGTTAAAAACATGTGGTCATTACTTACGGGAATACTTTTAATATTATATTGCTACATCTGAAATCGCATACTATGTTAGATACTACATTTACATATCTAATTAATTCTATATAATTCATCATATTATCGATAATAATACATATTAAAACATTTACAATACTTAATACCACAACAAAATGCACTTGGCCCACAGCATCATTTGCATTGCGTAGAAATAGATTCACAAAATCACATCATGTTGTTTCTGTGTGGAGTTAGCATGTTCTCACCGCGTTACGTGGGTTTCCTCCAGGTGCTCCAGTTTCCCCCAGAGTCCAAAGACATGTAGTACAGGTATATTGGGTTGGCTAAGTTGTCCGTAGTGTATGAGTGTGAATGAGCGTGTATGGATGTTTCCCAAAAATGGGTTGCAACTGTGGCAACCCCAGATTAAAAAAGGCAACTAAGCCAAAAAAAGATCATTAATTAGGATGATTTTGTAGGGAATTATTTGATATATAGGTATGATATATTGAGCATGTGCAAACAAAAGTGAACGGAATCTCCTTGGATGGGCTGATAGGGTGGTGATGTAGTTCCCAATGCTGGCAGAGGTGATTGAGTTCCCACAGGCTGGTGGTGTGGCTTATCTCAGGGTTTTTGGCAAGTGCCTGGGGGCTCCTGGTGGGTTTGGTATGAGGAATTGGCATTCCAGAGTTCCAGCCAGGTCGATCAGTGATTGCTACTCCTCTTCTCTGCCCCGAACAGCAGGATGCCCTCCTGGCAAGTCTCATTAACTGGAGTGAGGGGTGAGAAAACAGGAGACCGGCCCAATTGAAGTCACTTTACATGCTGAAGGCTCCTAGCATTGTGATTCTTCAGGTGTTGTCAGCGATGTAGGTAAACTAGATGCAAATATACAAACAAATGGGCACTTAGAGGTCAAGAAAGGACTTGTAAAAAGGAGAGAGCATCTTTGACTGAATGAGTAATGTGCAGTCTGAGAGGGACAGAAAGCAGCTCGCTGGCTCCATCAACAGGCTGATGATCTGAATGACGTGCCCTTGGGCCAATTGCATTGCTTAGTGCAGCAGCCATTAGCAGCAGTTTAGCTGTAAAGCTCCACTGACCTCTGGAAGCAGGGATGCAGCTTGAGAGCATATGGCACGGTGTTCAGTGTCTTTTTGAGGATGTAATGTAATGATTGGAGAGCTTGATTTTGTTTTATTTATTTATTATTCCTTTTTTATTTTTTAAAATAAATAAAATGTAGTTTTATTTCAATTCATTTTTTTTTTACTAAATATGGTTTTAATATGATCACTAGTTGCTGTGCTAATTTATGTAATTTTTTTGCGAATTTTAATATTTGTGGTGATTTTTACAACTTTGTTATTATTATTATTATTATTATTATTATTATTATTATTATTATTATTGTTATCAAATTTAATTTAACAATTTTTTATTTAATTTTTACAAACATGGTTTTTAAATTATTTCCAATTGCTATGATAATATGTGTTTTTGTAAACTTTAATATTTATATGCTTTTTGCAACTTTATTTTTTAATTTAATTTAATTACATTTTTAAAATATGGTTTTAATATAATCACTAATTGCTATGATAATTCTTGAAATGTGATTTTGTGAACTTGGGGGCTTTTAGCAAACTGTAATTGAATTTATTTTAATTTTAAAAACTTTTGACCAAATATGGTTTAATATTATCTCTAATTGCTATTATTATTAAAGTTTTGCCTTTTTGTAAACTTTAATGATTGTGGGCACTTTATGCAACTTTATTTCACTTTTATTTATTTTTTAACTATAATTTTATTTTATTTATTTTACAAACTTTTTGCCAAATATGGGTTTAAAATGAATTCTAACTGCTATAGTAATTAATGTAATGTGTTTTTGTGAACTTCAATATTTGTGGTGCTTTTTGCAACTTTATGTAATTTTTAAATTAAATTAAATTTAATTATTAAATGAAATTAAAACGAAATATGGTATACATGTTAATATAATATGGTATTATAATTTTAATATAATCTCTAATTGCTATTATAATTAAGGTAATGCCTTTTTGTGAAGTAATGGCTTTAATGATTATGGGGCTTCTTGCAACTTTATTTTATTTTTTTTAATTTAGTTTAATTTAATTTAATAAATAATGTAATATGTTATATGTAATATGTAATAATAATTTTTTTTATTATTTTATTATTTTTACTTTAATATTTGTGGTGCTCTTTGCAACTTAATTTTTGAAATAGTTTAAATAAATTAAATTAATTTCAATTTTTGCCAAATATGATTTAAAATAATCTCAAATTTTACAATAATTAATATAATGTGTTTTGGTGAATTTTTGGTGTTTTTTGCAACTTTATTACATTTTTTATTAAATACAATTAAATTAAACTAAATTAAGTTTTATTTTATTTTATAAAATTTTTACCAAATTTGGTTTTAATATAATCTCAATCGCTTTGATAATTAATGTCTTTTTGTGGACTTTATTGACTGTTAGGCTTTTTGCAACATTATTTTAAATGAATTTAGTTTTTTATTTTTATTTTATTTTACCAAATTTGGTTTCAATATAATCTCTAATTGCTCCGAAAATTAATATAATGTCTTTTTGTGAACTTTTTGCAACTTTTATTTTGATTTAATTTAATTTAGGGCATGACGGTGACTCAGTAAGTAACACAATCGCCTCACAGCAAGAAGGTCACTGTTTTTCAAGTCCCGGCCAGGTCAGTTGGCATTTCAGTGTTGAGTTTGCATGTTCTTCCCGTGTTCGCGTGGGTTTTCTCCGGGTGCTCCAGTTTCCCCTACAAGTCCATAAACATGCAATTGGCCGTAATGTATGTGTGTGAATGAGTGTGTAATGATGTTTCCCACTGATGGGTTGCAGCTGGAAGGGCGTCGGCTGCATAAAACAAATGCTGGAAAAGTAGCCGGTTCATTCCGCTGTGGGGACCCCAGATTAATAAAGGTACTAAGGTGAAAAGAAAATAAATGAATGTTTATATTATTTCTATATTTGAGATATGACATAACATTCATTTAAAATTTCAGCTGTAGTGCTTACAATTCAGTAGCTCTGGAAAATCTCCATTTTAAATGGTATATTTATTTAATGAAAAAGCTATTTCTGTTGTAATTCATAGGTTGCATCTCTTAAAACATTATGATTTATAAGAAATACTATAGTTTACACACTTTCATAAATGTCTAATATCTAGAAAAAATGTATATTGTATTATACACAAAAGTATTTAGTTGCATATTTTTGTGGTTATCAGTTATGTTTGGTGTCCACTACACTAAATATTTAGTGCTTGGCATCTTTATGTTCCTCATGCACACACATAATATCCTCCCACAATCATTTCAGTTCAGAATTTTTAAAAATCTGTTTTCCAGCAAACTCCCTGAAGTCACTAAGTTTAAAACCATTTTATTAAGTCCATTGTGTATCCAAAAAGACATCGGCGGAGCAAAGAGTTCACGTTTAAAGCCCTGAATAATAACAGACCTGAAACGGACAAACAAAAGCTTTCCAGCACACAGAACTGTGTCAATAAAAGCTTGGATTTACAGACATGTCAATTTTATGAGTTGGCAGTCGCAGGACCAACACTCTTCTCTTACTGTGTGCTGGTCACATAAAATGGCTCAAGTGTTTATGTAGCCTGTGGCAAAGCTCTGCTCTTGGTTATAACATTGCCGGCATGACAAGATGTTTCCGGATGAAGTTATGTGTTTGATAAATGAGGAGCTTCACATCCCACCGGAAGGAAAGATTACAAATGAAGTCTTCTTGGTGTATCTAAATGGTTTTAGGACAGAAATTTGACCAGAATTTTACAAAATTCTTTGGAAATAGTGGCATGTTTAGTCTATAGGCATGTCATGCAATTTACTTGATAATCAAAACAATAACGCAAAGACTATAAAACTGTATGTGTGTATAGTGTTTCTTAAAAACAGACATTGACAACTATGTTCCTGTCATGCAAAACAGCATTTTTAGTTGTCTGAGTTATTTATTTTAGTGTGTTATTGTCTTGTAAACATACCGTTTATTTATTTAATTTATTTTTTACATTCTGGAGGTAACTAATGGTCCTTTTGGCTTTTCTGAAGCTCATATTATTAGACCAATAATATAAACTCAAACATTTAAATTTATTCTTTTTTGAAGTGATAGCTTTAACTAGCATAAGATGGTTGCTGGTCTTAAGTGATTTAAGCTGGTTTAATTAACCAAAACCCTTCTAAAATCAGCCAACAGTGCAGTGTGACATACTGGAGTCAGCAGATTATTTAGGCTGGTTTAAGAATACATTTTTATTATGTATGATTATGATTACACAGGCATATCACCCTGCAGCCCAAGACCGGTTACTCACTAAAGCTGAGCAGGGTTGAGCCTGGTCAGTACCTGGATGAGAGATGGCTTGGGTTGCTGTTGGAAATGGTGTTGCTGAGGTCAGCAGGGGGCACTCAACCTAATGTCCCAAAATAGTGAAGGGGACACAATACTGTCAGTAAGCACCATCTTTCGGATAAGACATTAAACTCAGGTCCTGACTCTCTGTGGTCATTAAAAATCCCATGGCACTCCTTGTAAAGAGTAGGGGTGTAACCCTGGTGTCCTGGCAAAATAATGAATAAAAGAGTGAGGCTATGATCAAATAAATAAATTAATGAAAAAAAAGTGCGACTGCTGAGATTGCAAGCAGCTAGAAACACTGGCCATCGCGGCTAAAAAATGGACCGGCCCACTGGGAACTCTCCCGGTCCTCCCGATTAGCCAATCCGGGCCTGTCTCCACTCCATCTAGAGCTGTTGTCCTGTGGCTGCCGTCACATCATCCATGTGGATGCTGCACACTGGTGGTGGTGTGGAGAGATCCCCCTCTTAATTCTGAAGCACTTTGGGTATATGGCCATATACAATAAATGCACTATATAAATACACATTACTTACTTACTATGATTGGAAAAAATTTACTGCTGGTTTGACCATGCTGGCAACACAGCACTGTTTTAAGGCTGATGCCAAAAGCATCATAAAAAACTCTAAAAACAGCTAACAGAACAGTCGGATTTACCAGCCTAGGTTTAAGTGTATATTTTTTTAAGTCTTTGTTCAACAAATTTGATCTTGAAAATGAGATAACTGACTGGTCTTGGCTGGTTTATGCTAGTTTCAACAAAACCCCTCTAAAATAATCTGGAAAATTTGTCTGAACAAGCTGCAACCAGCAAATTAGTTTAACCCTTTATTTTAATCTGCGTTATAATAAAACGGTCCTAGAAATTAGATTGCTGGCGTATCTTTGCTGGTTTAGGTGGTTTAACTCTTTATATTAATCTGCGTTATAAAAAACGGTCCTAGAAATTAGATTGTTGGCGTATCTTTGCTAGTTTAGGTTGTTTAACCCTTTCTATAATCTGCGTTATAAAAAATTGTCTTAGAAATTAGATTGTTGGCGTATCTTTGCTGGTTTAGGTGGTTTAAACCCTTATTGTAATCTGCAATTTAAAAAATGGTCTTATAAATGAGATAAATTAGATTGTTGGCGTATCTTTGCTGGTTTAGGTGGTTTAACCCTTTATATTAATCTGCGTTACAAAAAACGATCTTAGAAATTAGATTGTTGGCGTATCTTTGCTGGTTTAGGTGGTTTAACCCTTTATATTAATCTGCGTTACAAAAAACGATCTTAGAAATTAGATTGTTGGCGTATCTTTGCTGGTTTACGTGGTTTAACCCTTTATATTAATCTGCATTATAAAAAATGGTCTTAGAAATTAGATTGTTGGCGTATCATTGCTGGCTTAGGTGGTCCATGCCCCTCTAAAATCAGCCAATAAACTCTCTAAGCTGGGACCAACAAATTAGTTTAGGCTGGTTTAAGTGCACATTGTTAATGTCAGTTCAACAGATTTTAAATGGTTTAAGCAGGTGGAAATTGTCCATACCCTTCTAAATATGATGCCAGTAAATATAATATTTTCTAGGTTTCCATCAGTGTTAATTAGAAGAAAATGTCAAATATTTAATCAGATATATCAAATTTAGCTGTGTATTGTACGAATGAAAGGAAGCATTGTTGAAATCTCACCTATAGCCTCTGGGAATGTACAGTTTTTAAAATGAGACAATTACTGTTAACATTTTATATCCTAATATAATACAAACTTTAGCATCTTTATAAGCATCTATAAATATATAGATACAGTTGAAATCAGAATTATTAGCCCTTTTGAATTATTAGACCCCCTGCTTATTTTCCCCCCCAATTTCTGTTTAAAGGAGAGAAGATTTTTTCCAACACATTTCTAATCATAATAGTTTTAATAAGTCATTTCTAATGACTGATTTATTTTCTCTTTACTATGATGACAGTAAATAATATTTGACTAGGATATTTTTCAAGACACTTCTATACAGCTTAAAGTGACATTTAAAGGCTTAACTAGGTTAATTAGGTTACTTAGGCAGATTTAGGTAATTAGGCAGGTTATTGTATAACGATGGTTTGTTCTGTAGACTATTGAATTAAAATATAGCTTAAAGAGGCTAATAATATTGACCTTAAAATGGTTAAAAAAAAAAACTGCTTTTATTCTTGACGAAATAAAACAAATAAGACTTTCTCCAGAAGAAAAAATATTATCAGACATACTGTGAAAAATTCTTTGCTCTGTTTAACATCATTTGGGAAATAAAAAAAAATAAAAAATAAAAAAACAAAACTGTATATAAATAAATATATGCATAAGCTAATCTATAATGTAAACAATACATGGACTATAAATGGATATTTGTCATGCTACAAGTTATTACACAACAAAAAAGTAAATATTTAATCAGATATGTGACCATTCACAAATTGTCTCCGCTGTTTTTTTTTTAGTATGGAAATAAGTGTGTTAGTTTGCCACCCGTACATGTCAACATTAAATGTAATTTATTGAATTAAATTTGTTGGCAAAACATTAAAAGGTGTTCTCAAAACCAGCTGAGAACCACATGAAGTGTTTTTAGCTATAAATTTTCCTCCGGGAAGGAAACCCTTTAGCTTTTGAAGCACTTGATGCTTACCCCGGTGATATGTTTTTTCTCTTGCTAGGAAAAAAAGCGCACTTGCCAGTATATAAAAGCATTACACACAGCATTGCTGTAAACAACATTTTGTACCAGAAACAGCTCTGGCTGTATACATGGAACAGGATGGTGGCAATCTGCTTTAAGTGATGTCATGTTGCGGGGATGGGGTCTCCCACCCCTGCGCAGCGGGGAGATTTTACAAGGGACACTATGATCTCACACACTGCCCTAGGATCAGTGCTCGGCCTGTGGGGGAGTTCTGCAGTGCGCTGTGTGTTTCTCTGCCAAGCACAAGTCTAAGTAAATAAACAGTGGAACATTAAAAGCCTGGCCCATTCACCTCTGCACCGCTGCATTAGATTGTGCAAACATACATTCATCCACAGTTAGCGCTGACACTGTGCTCTGGAGTTTGATGATGATCTTTTCCTGCAGTCTTGACAAACCACTCTTTGCTCTTTTGAAGTAAAAAAAAAAAAAAGGTTTGACTAAAATGAAAATTCTGCCATCATTTACTCACCCTTATGTCATTCCACAGCGCTATGACTTTCTTTTCATCTTGAAAGACAAAAGGCAAACTTTTGAAGGTATATTACCGGGACGAGCAGTGTAAAAAGTGGTCATTGTGACCTGGACACTCCTCAGAGTCTTCTGAAGCTTTGAATCACTTTATAAGCTTTATTTCATTAACAATTAAGCAAATCGAATGAAACAGTGAATGAAATAGTGTTTTCTTGTAAAATGTGCTCTAATATTCTTTCATTTTCAACTTAACTTGTTTTACAGTGCAGCTTCACATAAAAACAGGGCATTATGCCACAAAATGTGACCATAAAATACTCGTACATACTTTTGTTTTTTTTTTACATAATATTTCCTTGTCATTATCAGAAACATGTCTCCGTATATTCATTTATATGCATAATAATCACATCATATATGCACTGTAAAACCTAAAAAGTTAAGGTAACTCAAACCATTTGAGAAAACCGATTGCAACAAACCATTTAAGTTCAAAAACTAATCCTAATGAGTACTGTGAACCTAATCCATTTGAGTAAACGAAGCAATTTGAGCACAGTAAAACCCAATAAATGAAGAGAACAAACCAACAGAGTACCGTAAACCCAGTGAGTTAAGGCAAGTCAAACCGTTTGAAGAAACTGATTGCAACAAACCATTTGAGTTAAAAAAAAACTAATTTATATAAGTACTTTGAACTTACCCCATTTACATTGAAGTAATGAGGCATTTCATTAACTCATTACCTTAAACACTGAGTTCAAGACTCTTCAAATAAGTAGAATTTGTTTCACTCAATTTTGAGTTGACTACACTCAATTCTTTTGATAATGTTGACTGTTGGGTTTTACAGTGTACTGTAATTAATGCTGGTGCTGTTTTAAATCCTTTAATAAGTAATACCATCACAAGTACAACAAGCTTGTTTTGGATGTTCTGTAAGCTCTGAAGCAAAGTAGAAGTCAAAAATGCATTTTTAAATTGTTTTATAGGCTTAGGTTTTGGTTTGCACAGTGTGAATTAAAAGTAAATAAACAAAAGTAAATGTTGTTTTGTTTTCAGTCAAAGCCAGAGAAGCAAAAAGATATATGAATGATTATTTTCAGCCCATCGTTTAATATAAGTTTAAAAATTTGGTTCTCTTATCAGAACGGAATCAGCTGTTATCGAGATCAGTTCATCACATAAATCTTGTTGAAGATGAATCATGATCAAGTTCCTCGCACTTAAATGGCTTTTTCAGAAAAGTGTCTGCCCTGTCTGCACTGCACTGTGAAAGACACTCTTGACACCCTTAAAAAAAAAACAAACAAACAAAAAAAAAGCAGTGCATTAAAAAATGTAATACAACTGTGTTCTACAATTCCTTCATGTTGTCTAAACACAAATTAAGTTAACTTAAATGTTTTTACAAATTAAGTTGATTGTTTATAAAACAATTACTTTGTCCTAAGAAAACCTTAAGAATAGTGTTGATTCAACTTATTTTAAATAAGAAATTTGAAAAACCAGTAGGTTATTTGAGTGCACTTTAAAAAAAGCAGGGTTCCCAACACAAATCGATTAAGTTAACTTTACAAATTTAAGTGGATTGAACACAATCTTAAATAAGTAAATTGTTCCCAAACCATTTTACGAATTGTGTTGCTTCAGCTCATTTTAAATAAGTAGTTTATACAAGAAGCACAATACTTTTTGAGTCTGTGGAAAAGCGAAGGATTTTTTTATTTTTATCAAAAATGATTAAAAGAAAAAACAGGATTTCTTTTTAATTATACAGTCTGAGGACAAGAGAGTCTGAAGCTACTTTTAAGTGCATTTCAAGGCATAAAATACACATGTATAAAAATTGGTTGGGCTCTATGATGGTCTTTCAAAAGACAATTTCATTTCTGCAAGTTCAGTAACTCTGCAACAATGTCATCTCCTTTAATTGCTCAGAGTACTAACACAATACTGGACTAAAACTTTACTAAAACACTTCTGTGACATGTAGTTTTACTTATATACTCAATCAAAAAAGCATCATTTTGATACATGTTTGATTGATTTATAAAATAAAGGATAAACCTAAAACATAAACCAAAAGAATTTTATTGTTTACTGACCAATAAGGTATCCGCACATGGACTTTTATTTTAGGTCAGCTAGCACTGGGCTTCCGGTGAATTGTCATGCCATACCAAATCGCGCATCTAAGATCTGATTTCTTTAAAAAAAAAAAAAACAACGATCATCACTGCCTGGCTGAGATACGATATAAAGTGGGTATCAGACCAAACAAGAAGCACTGCATTAAATAATATTGTTTCCGTGCCATGTTTTCACAATATGGAAATAATATTTACTTTAGTATTTTTAATAAAGTTTTTGCGCTAGCCTGCTGCTAATGACGGTGCCTGCTATCTTTCATCACTTTTTATGCCTTAACAACCAAATGGATGCTTAAGTCTATTTAACTGATTATATTTAAATTACATTACATCTGTAAAAGGAACCTTATGAAATTTAAAATAGTCACATAAACCTTTCACTGGAAGCTCATCACTGACTGAAAAACACTAGCTGTGTATATAGCCCATCGGGATGTTAAAAGCATGATAGAAATTCTCCATCTACATTTGCATTTCAAAAATGTTTAATTGGTAACACTTTAAGTAAGTTACTATGTTTATACTTTGGTAACACACTGTAAGTAACTTTGCAACTGCATGTAAACTACCAATCAGAGTGGTTGTAGTAGTAAACTGCTTTTATTATTTCTGACAGCTTTGTTTAATGGTCCCCCAAACATTCTACAGAATACACATGACTTCACAAGTACATACTGCATCAACTTGTTCTACAAACCATAACACTAACCAAACACAAATTTTGTTCACTAATACTGTAATCAGTGTGTCCTCGGGGTGTTAAAAAGTATTAAAAGTTGATAAATCAATTATGAGAAAATTAAGGCCCTTAATTACAAGGTCTTAAATTTTGTTCAAGCGTTGTTCAAAGTGTCTGACTCCAAAATAAGAAATGATGTATATTTATTTTCCTCTTAATATTAACAACGGCATGCTCAATCCACATGATTGGTTCGGGCCAGGGCGCATCTGGCCAAACTCCTCCGTCCGTGTGATTTCACGTAATTTGCAACAAACGCGAGAAGGTGATATGACGCTCTCCACTTGTAGCGAAACTATACAGCAAAACAGACAACAAACTGGGAAAATGTAAGTTTGTGACTCCTGGTTTGAGAAAGACTAGTGTAAACAGTGGCTGAAGCCTGTCACTGAAAGCAACCAAGTAATGTATTTTTTAAGCTTTTCCTCTGAGCTTATCTGAGTTTTGTTGCATGGTTGTGCTCCATTGAATTATTTAACAACTGTTCATTAAGGTACAGGGTCGAGACTGATTAGAACTTGAAGTGGCGATGAGGTCTTAAAATTTTCTGAAAAGGTCTTTAAAAAGTCTTTAAAAGGTATTGAAGTTATTTTTAGGATCCCTGCATATACCCTAGTAATGAAAATTGATATATAGTTGCAAAATAACTTATGTAGGCTTAGAGCCAAGGGAATCATCAAAATAAACTTCAGCCAAGAATTTGTATCTATTTATTTTATTTAGTAGCAGTAGTAGTGTAGTCAATAAAAGGTTGTTCTAAGTGTTACTACTGAGGTTATTTTAACATCTTTACTTGTATACCTCAAAGAGAAAGACCAAAAGATTTTACTAAGTGTATTTAAAACATTTGGTTTTTATTGACTATCTGTGAGGCATCCATTTCCCTAAATCACCTAAGCAACATAGCAGTGCTTTGGAAAACCAAACAATCCTGTTTCCAGGTAGATCCACCAGCATTAGTAAATGGAAAGCTCTCAGCTCTCTAATTGCAAAGCATACCCGCACGCAAAAGATTATTTTTGCTGCTTGTTCTAACCACTTATCTAAAACGAACTGATTCAACACAATTCTTGAGGTTTATTTGGGACATTATATCCACTTAAAATTGTAAATATTTACTTCATTTAATCGATTTATGTTGGGACAACATGAAGGAATTGTGCAGAACCCAGCATTTTTTACAGAGTGTATGCGCAGTGACCACATCATTAAAAGTAGATGCCGAACATGCCCTTACATATTTGTGAAAGGTGCAAGCATGTGTTTGTGTGTGTGTGCATATGACCTGCATTACCTCCCCAAACCCTGCTTACAGTCTTTCGTGTTTTTGACTCATGATTTGCGCCCCGAGGCAAACAGCAGGGGTTCCATTCTTAGCTTCCTGTAAAAAATACCTCCCCACTCCACGTCCTAATTAATCTGAAGGGCATGCCCAAGATCCCTATAAAATCATACGAGACTATACCAATTTCCTGGTAGCTTGATGCCCTACATGTGCTTCTTGTACATGAGTATAAGTTTCCTTTCCCATGACTCCACAGAGATTTATGCCCCCTTTTGTTTAATCTTTTATGTTGGTATTTATTTAAGTTTTCCCTCAGCAAGATTAAGGTGTTATATTGCACGATTCTCTAAAAATTGCAGATAACAAGCGTACGGATTATGCAGAAACATCAGAAACATGTGGCTCTTGCTGTTTTTAGCATTTGATATGGTTAGCCATTCGAATGTGTGTTTGAGAAAATGAGGGATAGCATGGAGTGTGTGTGTTTGAGAGTGAGCATATATGCATATTGAGTTACACGAGGCCTAAAACAGTCACGGTCTGACATGTAAAGAAACATGCATTGATTTCTGCAAGTGCTCCACCTCCAGACAAAACGACAAAGCCAGTGAAAGAAATGTCTGCGTGAAACACAGCAGAGCCGCGGCGCACATGCTAGAGCCGTGTGTCATGATTACAAAAGCCCAGCATGCACTCCCTAAACTACTTAATTTAGCGAAATGAACGCAGGTATTGCTTAAGGAATAAAAATGCAAAGAGGTTGAAACAAACCAGATTCAATGAAAAAGCATTTATTAAATAGGATTTCAAATACAGCAGATGAGTATTGTATTTAAACATTCATCATTATTATTAATAGTTATTATATTATATTATATTATATTATATTATATTATATTATATTATATTATATTATATTATATTATATTATATATTGTACAGTGCATCCGGAATGTTTTTCTACATTTTTTTGTTTTTTTGTTACAGCTTTATTCCTAAATGGATTAAATTAATTTTTTCCCCTCAAAATTTTACATACAATACCCCATAATCACAATGTGAAAAAAAGAGTTTTTGAAATTGTTGCAAATTTATAAAAAATAAAAAACCCAAAAATTAACATTCTTACAAGTATTCACAGCCTTTTCTCAATACTTTGTTGATGCACCTTTGGCAGCAATTACAGCCTCAAGTTTTTTTGAATATGATGCCACAAGTTTGGCACACCTGTCTTTGGGAATTTTTGCCCATTCCTCTTTGTAGTACCTCTCAAGCTCTATTAGGTTGGATGGGAAGCGACGGTGTACAGCCATTTTCAGATCTCTCCAGAGATGTTCAATAGGATTTAGGTCTTAGCTCTTGCTGGGCCACTTAAGGACATTCACAGAGTTGTTCTGAAGCCATTCCATTGATATTTTGGCGATGTGCTTTGGGTAATTGTTCTGCTGTAAGATGTCTGAGTCAGTCTGATGTCAAGAGCAGTCTGAAGCAGATTTTCATTCATCTTTCCCTCTATCCTGACTAGTCTTCCTGTTTCTGGTACTGAAAATCATCCCCACTGCATGATGCTGCCACCACCATGCTTCACTGTAGGGATGATATTAGCCTGGTGATGAGCAGTGTCTGGTTTTCTCCTAACGTATTGCCTGGCATTCACTCCAAAGAGTTTACTTTTAGTCTCATAAGAGCAGAGATTTTTGTTTCTTATAGTCAGAGATTCCTTCAGATGCCTTTTAGCAAATTCTAGGTGGGGAGTGGCTTCCGTCTGGCCATACAGGCCTGATTGGTGGACTTTCAGAGCAGCAGACATTTTTCTGTAACCTTCCCCAGCCTTGTGGCTCAAGACAATCCTGTCTTGGAGGTCTACAGACAATTCTTTTGTCTTCATGTTTGGTTTGTGCCTTGACATGCACTGTCAACTCCGGGACCTTATATAGGCAGGTGTATGCCTTTTCAAATCATGTCCAATCAACTGAATTTACCACAGGTGAACTCCAATTAAGCTGCTGAAACATCTCAAGAGCTTTTATTTTTAATAAATTTGCAACAATTTCCAAAAAAACTTTTTTCACATTGTCATTATGGGGTATTGTGTGTAGAAGTTTGAGGAAATAAATGAATTTAATCTCTTTTGGAATAAGGCTGTAACATAAAAAAAAAGTAAAAACAGTGAAGAGCTATCTATACTTTTTTGGATGCACTGTATATGAACTGAAGAAGTATTTGAGTCACAGAGGAGGTAATCTGAATAAAAGATTATTACAAAGAGAGGGGTTCTGGATTCATAAATTAAAATCACTTGCACAAAGAGAAATAAATAGGGAGTTGGACCTTTCTGTGTTTCTTTAATGGTTTGTTGTTTAGCTATAAGGTTGTCAGTCATTGATTTTGAGTATGTAATGATACAAATAATGAGGTAAAAATGTCTTTTTTAATGCTTTGGACTGTCGTAATTTCATTGCATTAATGTAGACATGAATAAGTGAAGGATTATAATTGATATGTTATTTTCCTGTGAAATAATGTTTTTAAAGGTGAAGGTAAAAGTTTTTTTTTTTAAAGTAAATTTTTTTAACTATTGAGTGGCTATTTGAGTGGAATAAAAAAGTGGACCGAGAGGATTGTCGCATACTGAGGAAGGCATTTTGCCCAAATTTCTGTGTTTTGTATCACCTAAGAATCTAAAATAAAAAAATAAACTAGTATGAATGCAAATCATGATCTTCTGAATAATATTATTGACAAGATTATTGCACCAAAAAAGTAAAAAAACAGTGAGCAAAAAAAAAAAAAAAAATCATAATTTTAACACAGTTAAAAGTCTTCTTTTACTTCTGGTAAACATGTTGAAAGATGGCAGAACTGAACTTCAGCTGGTTTAGTTTTTAAGTGCTTGGCTTTGCTTTATAAGTGATGGAATAAAGGTGCAATGGCGAGATATGAAGGTGGCCTAAGTGCTGCTAAAACAAGAAACACTTCCCTTCCTCTGCCCTACAGCATGTGACGCAGTCCAGATCCCTTTTCCCGAAAATGTGTGTGTGTGCATGCTTAACTTGTTGTGAACCAGCATAGACTGCTGCCTCTTATCTGCGCTATCCCTCAGAAAAGAATTAATCCATCATGTCTAGACTACAAACCCAATTATTGATTTTCATCTTTTCAACTTAAAGCTATAGTTTATCCAAAAGTTAAATGTAATTTTACCTTTTACTCACCCTCAAGGAGTTCCAAATGTTTATGAGTTTCATATTTCTGTTGAACACAAAGAAGATATTGCGAATATGAAACCTAATATATTGCATGAAAAACAACTGGAAGTCAATAGCCATTGGTTTACAACATTCTGAGGCCTAAATCTGCTGCTTTACAACATTCTGAGGCCCACCAAACTCAAACAGGTCTAGAACGAGTTGAGAATTTTCAGAGTCCAGTCTCAGTATTTATTTAGAAAGTAATTCTTTGTTTAAAGTCATTCGTTGAAGTTATATCCGAACTGCAAAGCGCGACACCTTGAAGAGGGTTTCATGTAACTGGAAGGTTTTTATTGGCCTCAAAGCAAGAAGCAGGAAAAGAAGGAACCTCAGCCAGGCCTTAGCAACAGACTGCAGGCATGAGGAAACGACTGTCGTTGGGTGAAGGCGAGAGCTTTGTGCTGACTGATGGATGATGGAGGTGACGGTGTATTGATAAGCAACAGTTTTGGCCGCAGCAGCAAAAATGTGGAGGGAGAACAATGTCTGTGGTAAAAAGGAGGAAACCGGGATGTGCAGTCGTAAAGTTGCTCGGTGGAAAATAGAGCGTTGTATTTTCACATTAGTTCTGTGTTGAGGAGGATTGCAATAAGTAAGATAATTTGTTATTAGAGATTATATCCAACAATTGTCACTTGATATCTCATAATATGGCTTCATTTCTTTACAGTTTTGAAGCTATGATGAAAGTGTGACTTTCAAACTTAGGTACAATCAGTTGTTAAATGAATCCACATGTAGTAAAACTGTAAAACCTAGTCTTAATATTCTTCTTCTTATTATTGTTATTATAGGGGCTTATTGTTTTCTTCAGCATTCCTATTATTATTATTCAAGAGTTCACACTTAGATAATGCTTGATTATAATAGTAGGTTTGGCATGCTGTCCCTGGAGAGAACCCTGCGCTCAAAGATAGATGAGCCTAGGGTTCCCACCTGGTCAATGTAAGCATTAGGAGGGATACGAGATCAGGTATTTCTCGAGAGCCCCCAGTTAGTTTTTTTTTTTTTTGACCTATACTTTGGCTAATATGGGGGTTCTATATGATTCAGTAAGTATGCGTTAAGTGCGTGTGGCTGTTATTACAATTCGCTCATGTACATGTTTTTAGACTGGGAGGTAACTATGGGAGGTAACAATTGCCAATTAAAACGCACCATGCTGACCAATAGTTATTGAATTAATTTTTTTTTAAATAATGTATTTATTAAATATTCAGGCAATACAGACACAACAACAAACAACTGAACAGAACATTTTTTAAATAATAATAATAATAATAATAATAATAATAATAATAATAATAGTTAAATAAACAAGAAACAAACAAACAAACAACAAAAAAAGAAACAATAAAGCAGAGATATTGCATATTCATGCATCACAATCCTTCACAAGATCTAACCTCATTAAATCAACCCTCTGATGAGTATGGAGGTTATGTTTAAACCCATATGCAACAAAAATGGATCATCTCTCATGAAAGAAAACATCTTTGCTGTGTAAAACACAAGTAGTCCAGTGGTACTGTAAATATTCAAGTATTACCTTGTGCCATAAAGACTTTGTTGGAGTTTTGTCCATTATCCAGTTCAGGAGAATACATTTTCTTACACAAAATGTCAGGAACTTGCAAAGTGTTTTTTTAATTTTTTATGTTTGTTTATATTAATCTCGTCGTTTATCTCAAGCAGCATATGCTTTTTGGTCACAACCAATATTAATAGATAAAATACCATTGATTTCTTGTTCAATAATGGCCCAGAACTTTTGAAAACTGTGAACAAGGTTTCCCTTCTCTGTTTTACATTTCAAACACATTAGTGACAACACCTCTTTAAACTTGTGCCTCTGTGAGGGAGAGATGTGAGCTTGATGTAGAATTTTCAGTTGCATTGCTTTTATACTGTTGCATACTGTACACTTAGGGACATTGCATTTTTCCAAGCTTCCTCCCATTGATCATCTGTGATTTGTATATCAAGGGTCCTTTTCCAAGGTCTCTTTCAAGGAGCCCTTATTTGAAGGATCACAATCCCTGAGGACTTTGTAGAAACAGCTTGTAGAATTGTCCCTATATGAAAAAAAGTTGTCTTTTCATAACTGAAATTTTCAAGTATTGTAGTGTATTTTTTCACAAAGTCACAAAGTTGCAAGTAGCGAAAGAAAAAAAAAACTTGTCGGGGAATGTTATATTTATTGGTCAATTGGTCAAATGACATTAAAATATTTTCACCAAACAAGTCGACATCTCCGCAATTGTAGGACATTTTAAAATACGTTAAAATACGTTTGTTTAAAATTTGCAATTTTTTAAGTACTGTTTGCTCATTTTAAATAAGCTAATTTAATCATTTAATTGAATTATTACTCAATCCATATTTGTTGAATTTAAATAGTAATATTGCTTGTAATCTGTTACCTCAATTTTGTTGAGTAGATATAGGGTATTATGTTTTTACAGTGTGGCTCAGCATTGCTTGGCCTCCTAATGGCTGCTTGCAGCAATATTTATTTATTAGTATATTATATTATTATTATTATTATTATTATTATTATTATTATTATGACAATGTAATATTAGAAAATGAACATTTTAGTTATTAAATATTATTGAATTATTAAAATTTTTTTAATAAATCATATTCAAATAAAAATACATTATTAATAATAATAATAATAATAACATTCATTATTATTATTTTAATTATAGTAACTATATTAACTATATTAATAAATTTATAGTAACTGTATTAATTTATTTTTTAACTAAAATTTATTTTTAAAATTTGAATTAATGTATTTAAAAATGATTCATTCAATATTATTTAAGAACTAAAATCTTAATTGTCTAATATTTTAAACTGTCATAAACTGAAAAAAATAATAATTGTATTTACTACATTTTTTTTTTTTGTGGTTGCAAACAATTTCTATGAGTTGAATTTTATTCATTCATTCTTTTTCTTTTTGGCTTAGTCCCTTAATTAATATGGGGTCGCCACAGGGGAATGAGCTGCCAACTTATTCAGCAAATGTTTTACGCAGCTGATGTCCTTCCAGCAACAAACAACCCATCTCTGGGAAACATCCATACACACTCATACACTACCGACAATTTAGAAAAATGGGTTGAATTTAAACAATCATATTACATTTAGTTAAGTTGTTTGTTTAAATTAAGTCCATATAAATTTTTTGCTACCATTTACCTTACAAAATTGTAGTAAATCCAATTAATCATTTTACTCAGGGTATCTTATCCTCATCAAATAAAAGGGATTAGAATTATTACACATGTAAGTTCACTGCAAGCACCTCCATCACTAATAAAGCTTTTTTTTAAACAGGCTGAATGTGACTAGTACTATTATAAGTAAAACAACAACGTGGAACCCTTATATTACTCATAGGTGTGCTGTGTTTCATGATATCTAGTCACTTGTGTTTTAAACAAAAAAACTTGTCAAAAAGTCTTGTCAAAGTCAAAGGTTAGATATTTCAGAGGGCACTAATCAGGCCGTGTTCTCAATTTCCTCGCCATCGTTTCTTCCTCTCACCTATAGCAGCTGCGATCTGTAAGTCTAGCCTTGCACTGTAACGCTGCATCCCTTTCATCTCGTGTCCTCATTAGCATTGCAAAAACTTGTGTGTAGTTAAGACTGCTCACGGAGAAGGGGCTGGCCAGGCAAAGAGGGAATACTCGTGTAGCAGTCCAATAAATATCAGGTCTGCATTTATTGGTTCTGAAGCATATTTGCTGTTTGTTGGGAACACTAAACCAAGGAAGGGCCCTGGCGAAGTGCTGGGGTGGTGCTCCTTTCTGGGTCAGTGAGAACACTGAGGAAATCCACCATGACATTAACAGGCTGCTATAGGAAGTGTTGTTGGATTAAACCAACGTAGCGCTGGCGGGCCGGCTGGAAAGGCGGGGGTTGGGAAATCATGGAGGTTGGGGCGAGGGTTTGATCTCGGCGAATTTTGGCTTGGATGCCTATGATGTTAATTTGGAAGCCCTGACCACAAGGGTCTCTGTTAGCGAGAGGTGACTCATAGGTGTGGCCCGGTTCCTGTCCCTCTTTGCGGCACAATTATGCCCCAGGCACAAGGCGGGTCATTGAGTGGAGACGACAGAGTGTACGGGTGAATCACTGATGGCTGAGTGCCGAGTGTCTGCTAATCTTGCTTTCAAAAACCTTGAGTTTTCATAATCTGTTTCTCTAGAATAGAGATGCCCAAACTAGGGCCCGTGGGCCAAAGTTGGTCTGTCGTAACTTTGATCTGAATAAAGTGTTGGTAATCAATCAGATTTAAAATACTCGAGCAAATCAAGGTCCAGCTTGAATAGTGTAATCAACATTGAACTCCCTTGTGTTATGAATGGGATTGATGATGTTTTTACTGTAAATTCATGATAACAAAAACTGATACTGCATTAGTCAACACAATTTAAAGTAATGTTTTCTAGTTATTTTTAAATATTCAGAAATAGATTTTGAGATTATCCATGGCAACTTTAATGTAATACAGTTTGTTATATTTGTACAGCCCTCAGTTAAGTTTGGATTTGGCCCTTTATAAGCAAAAGGTTGGGCACTTCGCTTTAAAGCTTGTGTTACCCATACACAATGTCCAGTGCCACTATTGTTTTTAAAAAAAATTTTTAGGGACTTTTTTTTTTATAGTTCCTAACTATTATCTGAACAAAAAGGCTTTTCGGCATGTTTTCACCTCAGCATGATGTTCGTTTTCACAAATATTTCTACTATTGGAAGGAATGCCACCTCAAAGCCTGCGGGCCCTATCATACATCCCGCGCAGTGTGGCGCAAAACGCTGCGCAATAGTCTTTTGGTAGTTTCAGCTTGGCGCAAGAGTCGTTTTGAGGCGTTGCGCTACGCTGTTTAAATAGCAAATGCATTAGCGCTCATTAGTGCACCCATAGACGTTCTGGTCTAAAAAGAAAGGCGTTCTGAGGCGGACCACTGGCGCGTTGCTATTTTGAGAAACTATAATAGATTTTTCATTAGACCAAAACTAACCCAGTCTAACTGCCTAATATGCACAAGAGAGCAATAGGCAAATATCTTTACATATGAAAAAAAAATAAATATTAAGGATATATATAGGATATAATAAGAATAGATATAGGATATAAATATAAAGGATTAAAATATTACAAAACATATTATTTTCTAGCTTACATAAATATGAAAATCACTGCTTTTATGTCTTCTTCATCTCGGGAGGCTTTTTTAGTTCATTCATAAAAATTTGCTTTTGTATAATGTTATTATTATTAGCAGTATTATTTAACATATCCATATTTATATTTGTTTTTATTAAAAACAAGCTTAGATCTGCCCACCTGTCAGGTTTTAGACCATATGGGGCATGGCAGGTGTATTTGAAAATAACTCAGTATTTTGACCACACTTGGTCATTATTGTTCACTTATTCGTTTGCTAGAAATTAGAACTGAATTTAGAAATAGTTTTGAAACAAATCTTTGCGCTTAACAAACGAAATTAATTATTTATTGGCTAATTGATGTCTGTGCATAAAGGTTTCCCTATCCAAGAGTGAATGTGAAAGTAGTTCCAGTATCTCTCATTCTCACGCAGTAGATGCTCTGTTTAACAGTTTTCTGTTGAAAAACTGTCAACTGTTTGCTTGTGAAATGCTCATTTTTTCCACTTAGACTTACTTTGCGTCCTGTAAATAGCGAATGCGCTCTTGGCGCGACGCAGCTGGGTCTTAAAGCAAATGGGAGATGAGACTCGAATTGGTTTATTCTCAAAACACACCTATAACTCATTAAGAAAATAAACTCACCCCTATTAGCCCATGCGCCTTGGCGCAAAGCGCATTTTCTCGTCCGTAAATTAGCAAAAATTCGTTCTGACACGCCCTGAATTGCGCCCTGCGTTTTGCGCTCTGCGCATGGACCGTCAAAATAGAGCCCTGGGTCTTAGTAGGGCTGTGCAATTAATTGAAAATTCTGTTTTTATTCTGATTTTGGCTTCTTACTATTATGAAAAAAACATTACTTGAGATAAAACGCTTATTGCATTATATACCGCCCCCTTTCTAGTTGTACACATTTGTTGCTCTGCAAAGCGCAGTTCCACGTGAAAATGACTAAAAGCATGTAACTTTTGCAGCGCGAGATGCACATCATTCATTAATGTAGCCTACATTCGAATCATTCATGTTTTTAAAAGCGCGAAAGAGATTACATGTTGTTGTTAGCAGTCAGCGTCAGAGACGATTAGAGCACATCTAAAGCCATGTTAATGTGAGCGATTTAATGGTCAAAAACATGCAAATTTGCGTCAAAACACTGTGTTTAGTGATTATTTATATTGATCCTCATTTATGTTATATACAAACGAGTTGAGAATTAAAAGACACGTGAAACCATAAATCAGAACGGTACTGCTCTTAAAGTGACAGTGTGCAATATTCCTTCTGCCAACTGTATTAAACATTAATCAAACAACAAAATGAAAAAAATCAATCAGACGCTAAAAGCACAGTTTGTTTCATATTTTTATTCTATTGTATTTATTTCCCCTTTCTAATTTACAGGGAGGAAAATAACTATACATCTACAGTTGAAGTCAGAATTATTAGCCTTCCTGCATTATTAGTGGCCCTTTTCCCCCAATTTCTGTTTAACTGAAAGATTTTTTTCCAACCCTTTTTTAAACAATAGATTTCATAAGTCATTTTTAATAACTGAGTTCTTTTTTATATTCCATGATGACAGTAAATAATATTGTATTAGATATTTTTTAAGATACAAGCATTCAGCTTAAAGTGCAATTCAAAGGCTTGATTAGGGTAATTAGGCAAGTCATTGTATAACAGTAGTTTCGGCTGCAGACAATCAAAAACTTATACTGCTTAAGAGGTCTAATAATATTAAAATAGGTTTCAAAATATTTAACATTGCTTTTATTCTAGCCAAAATAAAACAAATAAGACTTTCTCCAGAAGAAAAAATAGTATAGAAATACTGTGAAAAATTCCTTGCTCTGTTAAATATCATTTGGGAAATATTTATCTAAAAAAATTCACAGGAGGGAAAATAATTTTGACTTAAACTGTAATCGTTTTGAGTACTCTGGATTCCAATTATGACCAAAATAATCATGATTAACTGAAAATTGTGTTCTCGATTGAACTAATGACTAGTTCATATAGGCAACTACCAAACATAAGTGGGTACAAGAGATGCTTTTTTTGAATGCATGTTAATACCAGGTGGTATAATGATATATTTAGATGACCACTTGTTATTGGATCACTGAAAATGCATGTTACTACAAATAATGCGTACAATTTCATTTTCTAAATATTTGAGATGTCATATTTTAACTAGACCTCATCCATCAAATAAAGTGATTTATTGTTATTCCATATTTAAGTTTAAGCATAATTCAACTTTTGTTTAAACAGGCTGACAAATCAAATTTAGTTCTCAGTTAACTAATGGCTTGTTCCTATATTGCATGGTTTCTCTAACTACCAAACACAAGTGATTACAGAAGATGCTTTTTCTTTATACCAGGTGGGAATGGTAAGGTTTTTCAGCTTAATACTTGCAATTAGATCACTAAAAATGCATGTTTAATACCAGCTGGAGACAGGCTGTTAGAAACCAGTTTCACCTAATATGTCAAAAATATGTATGCAAAGCCAACATGATTATTTGAAACCCCATTCATGCACAGGGTTTGATAAATGATGCTTAAAATGCTAAGTGACTCTACATTTTTAAGCAAAATGGCATCAAAACCTAGTGTTTTCTTCTGCTTCCCCTGTGTTCCCCTGCATTCTTTTAAAGGCAAACAAATAAAAAGAGCTGGATATGGAATTGAAATGGGAATAATAATCATATGTTACACTGACAGATACAGTAATTATGTAACCAAGGCTGTTGGATTAATAAACCATACTTGCATAACTTCAGTTGTGGCTCAAATACCACTTTTTTGGAAATCTCCTGTTCTATCAAACTCCAGGGCCTTGTTGAAAAAAAAAAAAAATCATTCATTCATTCATTTAAAGGGACTAAAAGAAATACATTTATTTATCAAGTTTCATAGATTTCTAGTAGGTTACACCTACCAGCATTCTTCTAAATATCTTATTTTGTTCCAAAATGAAGAAGAAAAACTCTTAAAGATAAAGGTTTAAAACCAAATGAGAGAATAAATGACGAGGTTGCCAGTTTTCATTTTTGGATGAACTCTTCCTTTACGTTGCTCTTTGTCATTTAACTTGGTCTCAAAAAACTGGAATGTTCCGGAAGGAGCTCACGGAAGCGAGGCTATCAACTCACCAGCCCCTCCACAGCCTTTCTCCCACCCGGCCTGCTCGCCGCCCAGCATCCGAGGTGATGATTTCAGTTTGATAAGGCCCACGAGGGTCCGGGGCTCTGGCGAGAGAGTCTAGAGGGAGAGAGAGCATGGGGGCCTGTAGGCTTGAGTAGCCGCCCCCTCATAGCTGTCTCTCATCACGCCATTGACCCCCCAGGAAGCTTTAGATGCCAGGAGCGGTTTCATAATTCTCTTATCCCGACGAATCTGCCAGATAAGCTAGGAGGAGTTGAAAGTGTAAACGGAGCACCACAGACCTGGAATCCTGTTGCAGGATCATTCTTTACCAGCCCGCCAGCAGCGTTTACAGCCGGCATCCTCCCCCTGTGTAGACATAGAAGTACGGCTGCAGGTCTGCGCTTTTCAGTCTCTGTGTGTGTGTGGCGGGCCTCTGTCCCTTCGGCCGTTCCTACAGCCCTCATCAGGACCTTTCCGCTCGCCCTGCTCAGATAGTCGGAAATTTGATTGATCTGTGAAAAAAAGAAAGAGGGAGCGAAAAGCTTTGGTCACATCCTGTGACCGGTGCTGATTTCCTTTGCCTGAATGCAGCCCTGGAGTATATCTCGGGCTCAGTGTCATGTTTGTATATGTTTCTAAAGATCACTAGGAAAAGTGAGTGGTATTGGGGGGGTGGCGAGGGCAGACCTGTGCTAGTTTAAAGCATGGCCCTTTCTCTGACATAAATCTGTGTCATGGAGAACGGATGTAGCTACTGGGGAATGCGTTAATTGATCCACAGATCACATGAATCGTACGATGGTTTAAAACCTTTAAAACCTAAAACCTTAAAAGTACTTGGACAACTATTGTGTACAAAATGTTATAAATGAGCATTTAAATGTACAGTCTGATAGGCATTATAATGATTTTAGCTTTGTTTATGGGTCTTCTTTTGGATAAGTGTCTGATTAAGAAGGTACTTTGACTGCACAGTTCAAAAAATCCTTGTTTCCTTGCTTAAAACAACCCAAGACATGGGTTTTGCTTACCTAAAGCCCTGGTCAGATCACAAGATTTTGGAGAGGCGTCTGGCTAAAGACCTGGTGCCGTGCAATCTGGGCTGCATTCAATGCTTTTTAATGGGCTCATCTAACCCCACCCCTAACCCTACCCGTCACAGTGACGTCACTAGCTCC
The DNA here is from genome assembly GCF_052040795.2 of Danio rerio. Lineage (NCBI taxonomy): Eukaryota > Metazoa > Chordata > Actinopteri > Cypriniformes > Danionidae > Danio > Danio rerio. Next base: position 44,746,376 of record NC_141036.1, on the reverse strand, counting down.
ATTTGAGTGTGTTGTGTCTGACATTGCATCGCTGGGTGATGCAGTCTCAGCTTGCACCATAAAGGCTGCATCCAGATACTATTGAGATTTTGTGATGATTTCGGCACAATTTCCTTGACATAGGGTATTGTAGGGAGTCGTAAACGGCAAATGTGTGTCGTGACACAAGATTCAATTGTTTCTTCTCGTGCAACGTGGCATAGTTCACGACAACCGATACTTTAGCCTCTTTCACACATACAGACCTTTCCAGAAAATTACTGTAAATTTTCAGGAAAGAGAAGTTGTAACATTACTGGTAATTTGCCGGAATGCTGCGCTTTGTGAACGCAGAGGGAAATATGCTGGAAAGATGTGTTCACTTTTACAACTTGCTGACGTGAGACGTCTACTCCAGCCAGTCAGAGCATTCAGACGCATTCACATCTGCGCTGTTTATAAAAATAAAAGCCCTTGAATATTTTTGCAGACACATTTAGTTGTTAAATGTAAGTCAGATAATGTTTACACCCGTCACCCTACACCCGTCTCACGGCTCGGTTCTGTTACGATTATCATGCCATCCATTCGATTTAATTTGATATCTCGTTGCTCTTCTTCTGTAAGTGTCAGTGAAAGAATGTCCGGAAAACACACACGCAGTGAAATTGTGCACAGTTTCTGTGTTTTCAAGTAGTTGGGAGTGTTTTAAATACTCGTGCTTGCTCCCTCGCCATAGTAAGCTACCGTGACAAACCGCATATAACATAAATGACATCATACATAATAACCGGTTATGATCTATTACAGAACCGATACAGAATTGTCTGCTTCTGCATCGTGGTGCACCAAAGAAACAATTAATTTTGACACCCCAAGTTTCTATTTTCCTTCCTAATGCCAACTGTGAAAAAATGATGGATAATATGCTTATGATAAACCACTGTTTGTTAACCTTCAAGCTCTGCTTCAGTTGCTTGACGCATGTGCATGTTAAAGTTGCAGTAGGTGATCTGCGGCAATGCTGACCGGCTAGCATAAATGAAACACAGTCCCACTCCTGCCGTACAAAACTATGCCTCCTGAAATACAAGCGCACCTTAAAGATGACAGCAGAACCCTTACTCATCGACTAGTTCTTGGCTGATGGCGTGCAGGAATTACACTCATTACTGAGCCATACTTACATGCTATTTCTGACGGAATATTCAGAGTAGCATGGTAAACAATATAGGTATGATATGATAATGATAATTTCTCAGTTATTTCTGTGGGTTTTGCTGTTAATTCGTGGATCAAGTAATCAAAAAACAGGCTGCATATTGACTAATGGGTAGGTCTTGGGTGGATAAGATTAATCATTGGTTAAGCAAACTTTAACTAGCTTCTCTACAATATTAAATCTGAGTTTACACAGGAATCAGAGAGTGAAATTCAACACCTTTTAAGACCTTTTTAAAGACTCTTTCCATATATTTTAAGACTTTATAACCACTTTAGGTGGCAACCAGAAACACTGGCAAGATTTTAACTTACAGTTTATTTACTAAATATTAATGTAAGAGACTAATCCAAAAATAAACATTAATTATATACTGAATACAAATATTTTAAATCTACTTAATTCAGCAGGTCTGTGCCTATAGAGTTACTGGTTACTGCAGTAAACAAAGCAGCATGATGTCAAATCTTAAAGAATTTCATTGATTTCTTAGACTAAACAGCATCCTGATATTCAAGGGTTAAATTTGGGCAAACTTTAGCATACAACCACACATTACATAATCAAAAATTATAACATATTTTATACTTTGCAAAATAGCATTTAACCTTCCTGTCATGTTCGGGTCAAATCCGACCGATTTACAACCTAAAACACTCATAAAAATTGTGTTTTACATCTGATTGCTTTAAAGGGCCATGAAACTCCCTCGTTTCAGCAGGGTGTTTTCACACCTCTACTTTGGAAAAAGGCAGAAAAGTGGGCGTGTCCAGCTATGTTTAGGGGGGAGTGTCGGAGGAAGAAAAGAGGCACGGTGTGGGAGTGTCTATTTGGGCACGCGACTGTGTTTACATGGGCATCTGTAGTCGAATTATTTGCCAAATTATTAAATGATGGACTTTAACTGTCTTTCGTTTAGAGAATTCATTCATGCCCCTCGCGACAAACGAAATATTTGATTCGAGGAACTGCTGTAAGTGTTTATTTTTCATGCAATGTTTGATACCACATGGCGAATGAGAGAAAAAAAAAACTCATCATTTCCCGGAAACTTAGATGCACGCGGCAGGTAGCGTCAGAAAGCCGCGTGGGTTATTCCAGTCACAAAATGTGGTAAAAATCCTACACGAGGTTAAAGTTTGTTTGTAGTGCTAACATGTTTACACTCTGTGCAATAGTTTCTTCGATACGAACAAACTGAATAAACAAAGAGCACTGGTCGCTCACTTACCAAATCTGTAGAGACAGGACAATCACCAGCAACTAGAGCCGCGTCTTTATTAAGAGGAGAGTACAAGCGAATCTAGATCTCAGTGTTTGCAGATGAGAACAGCTCTCAGGTAAACAATAATCCTCCTTAGACACGTAAGTTAAGTTATTGTTGTCGCGCGTCGCGTACACTGTTAATCCACACGTGAGTCTGAGCTCTCACAGAGAGAAAATGAAAACAAACTTAACTGCAGCAAACTATAAAAGCAACACTTCATGCTTGTTTTGTCAATATAACCTGGCGTCTTTGTCAACTAAACACTGTGACAGTAATGAATATTAATGAAGTTGCACAATAGAGCGCGCTGATTGGTTTGAACCAAGCCTTTCTCATGCATTAATGCAACACACTGTAAGACGTAATAAGACACACTCTGGCACAGACGTCCAGTCTGCACGCTGGAATACAACGCTATTATGTCATGACCGTGACGCAGCTTCAAAAATTCGTTTCAAACCGGAAGTACGAATTTGCTTGAAATAACGCAAAAACAACCAATTTACACTTTTTAGTGAAATATAGGTGTCCTAATAGTGTTTTTAGCAGTGTGGGACACATATACGACTGTCAACAGCTCAAAAAATGTGTTTTGGTATTTCGTGACCCTTTAAGTCTTTATGATATCCTCCACTCTATGCATTGAACATATAAAAGGGATGACCACTGCTTTCATTGAATTGAGTGTTTTAATCAACCTTTTTACACTTGTGGTGTTCCCGGTCAAAAGTGACAGTCATAGAAAATGAATGGATATCCAGACTATATTCATTCATCAAACCATACAAATTTTGATTTTGATTTGATTTGATTTGACGGAATGAAAATTCAAGCACTCGGTACAAAGGAAAGCATACAGTTAGTTTGAGCTTTGCCGGTTGATAAATCATTCAAATGGATTAAATTTTCTATTTCTTTGTTGAGACCTTGAGATAGTTTTTTAGCGAGCAGTCTCTTGATAATAAAAACAAAGTATTTTGATTTATGTCTTCTATTGTTCATTTTGTAATACATTTTCATGGCATATTTGTATTTTCACTGCAGTTATTTTATGTCTAATTCTATAATCTAATGTTAATCACTACTTTAAAACATTATTCACAGCTAAGAAATGTTAAATAACAATTTGGTGAAGAAAAATATTTTTTTGTTCTCATTTAAAAGAAGTTAAAACAGACTGGACACATTTGACCGGTTACACTAAAGTAAGGGGTAAGACGTAAACATGAAAGGAGGGTTAAGATTTTTTTTCTATAATTTTTAATACTTTTTAGGGGCCTTATATATATTTAAAAAAAATGCTGGGTTCCACACAATCCATTCATGCTGTCCCAACACAAATTGATTATTTTAACTGAACACTTTTAACAAATTTATGTGGATTGAACATAAATATATAAAATTAAGTTGTCCCAATGAAATCTCAAGAATTGTGTTGTTTCAGCTCATTTTATTTAAAATGTTATTAAAAAGTTCAAAAAATATTTTAAGCAATTTTATTTGACAGACTGGCACAAATATGCAGACATCATTCTCACAACGAGTCTCTGAGTTCTCTCAGCAACTCTTGTGACTGCTTTAGGAAATAACGTTTGTCGTTGACGTCACAAGTTGACTGATCATGAAGGAACTGGCACATGCCCACAACAAGTTTATTAAGACAAAATCACATAATCTGACATGGTGACTTCAGTAGGTGGTTCATTCCGCTGTGGTGACCCCTGATAAAAAAAAAAGGGACTAAGCCGAAGACAATAAAAAAAAATATATTGAATGGTTATTTTAGTAACCGACAATAAAAATCATGTGATCATGTGATCACTAATACACAAATGGATCATCAAAATAAAGTGTTACCATTTTTTTTTACTGCTGCCCCTTTGCCCTCAGTATAATGAATGCTTCCTCGAAATTCCCACTTCTCACTCATCACTCCTCCCTCTTCAGTCTGATGTAAATGTGCTCCCATAACATTGCAAAGTCCGTTTGCGTATGATGCTATGGGTAATAGGTGGTTCCTTATGTGGTAATTGGTGTTTAGAGGTGTAATTTTAGATGTTCTTCTGTTACAGCATGTAATTAGCTTTTATACCACCTGAGGTAATGTGACTCACCTCTTTAGAAGCCGCTGATGTGTTTGATGAGTCGGAAGTTGACAGAATCCTCCACAATCAGAGCTTTACCTTTATCTGCTGTCCAAACAACTCGTGATTCACAAACAAACCTTTTATTGTTTTATTGTTCACACATCTGACTATAGATGCCAATGGATTTGAGTTTTGAATTTCATTTTTTCAGATGTCCTTTTCCAATGCTCTTGTACTTTGCTGTTTTAGCAGGCCTAGATTATAGAGTGTCACATTTCTTGGATATCACAGTAATACAGTAATGGCTTGGCATGAGAGGAGTCTCCCTTTAATTATGCTTTCCCAATTTTGCAAGGGCTGTGTTTTTTTCTACTCTTCTCTTTATCTATTCTTTCAGAGCTGTCGCTGTCTCTTTCCTTTCATCTTTGTTCCCGCCTGATTGTGGGCTGGTGTGAATTTGAGGGTACGGTGTGGAGCAAAGCTAAATAACATGCTTGGAGTCTAAGTCTCTTACACGCTACACTCTTTATGTAATGAGACTTCAAAACCAAAGTTTCTTTTCTCCCAGGCATACACACAATGTCTATCTGGTCATCCTGTGATTCATTTGGGACGTGTCAAAGCAGTCACCTCTTCTGGCCTGGGGATTATCACTAACAAATTCCAATCTGATGTGTCCTCGGTTGGTTGGTTGGTTGGTTGGTTGGTTGGTTGGTTGAGTTGGCTGCAATATTAGTTTTGTGGACTTTATTTTATGGTTTTTACATTTTTTATATGTTTATTAGTTTCCATGATGGTAATGAAGAAGATTATTGGAGTGGTTTTAAAGTCATCTGGCTCACTCTTGTGTAACTACATAAAAATAAACACACACTGCTAAATGGGACCACTTTAACCATTTTAAGTGCTACGTTGAACTTACAAAGAACCAGTAAATGGATCTTTAGGGTGGTTAAAGTACTACAGTTGAAGTCAAAATTATTAGTCCTCCTGTGACAATTCTTTTTTAAATATTTGATGATATTTCACAGACCAAGGAAATTTTCACAGTATTTCCTATAATAGTTTATCTTCTTGGAAAGTCTTACTTTTTTAACTTGGCCTGGAATAAAAGCAGTTTATAATTTTTAAAACAATTTTAAGGTCAATTTAATAACCCCCCTCAAGGTATATACATAGTTTTAGATTATTTTGTCCAATAACCTAATTAACCTACCTTGCCTTGTTAACTTAATAACCTAATTAAAACTTTTAAATTTTCATCATCGTAAAGACAATAGAAATTACTTATCAGTAATTAGTTGTTAATGATTAGTGGTAACATATGTTGAAAAAAACCTTTTCTTCGTTAAATTGCACTTGGGAAATATTTCAGTTTTATTTTTTAAATATTTAAGTTTAGTTTAAAACTTTATTAATCCCCTTGAGGCAATTCATTCCTAATATTTCTCACTAATATATATATACATAATTTTTTTAAAAGAGCTCCCTGCTAAAAGGTTCTTTGTTGTATCCAAAATGTTATTTCATGCCATCTCTACAAAAACAATTTTGGAAGTTAAATTTTTATTTTTAAAAGGTTTTCCTAAACCAGGCAAGTCAACTGGTGAGATGCTCGGGGATCAACCGGTGTGTTTCCCAAACAACGACATGACTCGCGACTGAGCTATCATAATAAACAGTGACGAGTGTTTGCCAAAACTGTAGTAACTGTCGCAGATCATTTGAGTCAAGTTAGTTATAATGTAAAACGTCCATAATGATGCTCCAAATGGGGTGGAGTAAGAACGTTAAAAAAACAACAGTTCACCTATAGCTTTTGTCATGAGTCACGTCTGTGTTTAAAATGGCAAATGATTTCAAAGTGCACCGGAGGGAGTGCAATTATCAATATTAAGATCGCTAAAACTGAACTCTAAAAATACTTTGAAAGCAAATTACACCTAAGAGAGATTACTATAATTTTTAAATTTAAAACAAATTTTAAATGTTGGAAGGTTCGAAAAAGAATAGTGCATCGTGGGGATAACTGGAAATAGGACACAACCAGCAACTACGCTTTTAACTACAGCTCTAGAGGTGTAGTTGCAATTGTACAAGTTTGCGACGCAATTTGCGAATGTTGGTTGAAACGATGGATTTGGGAAATGCCAAATTAACAAATTATGTTTGTAACAATGCAACTTGCGACCTTTCTTGGCTAATCATGGTTTTTGGAAACGCACCCCTGGTCAGATGTTTCTTACTGCTATCTAGGAGAAACCGGAATCTAAGAAAATCTCATGTTTGATGTTCTGGTCTACAGGAGGGCTTTACCTCACTCTAACTCACAGTTGATGAGCCAGTAGAGGAGGAGTCTTCTCTTACACAAGGGATGTCTGAGGGAAGCTAGCCTCATTGGTAAGACTCCTACTCTTTTCTTGTTCCAGTGAGAGAACATTGTGACGGTGTAATTCTGTTTGGATAGAAAAACCTGGAGGCCTTTCAGTAAAAAAAAAATCAAACAAATCATTGCCTAAGCATCTATGAGGATTGGCCAGCTCACCTCTCTCCAAAAGGTTGATCTGTCCTGTCTTAGAATGTACATTAAAATAATTGTCTTTTCATAAGGGATCTACTTCAATTAATCTCTTCTTTTATATGTAAAATCCCTTTCCTCTAGTAAACGCCATTCCAATTGTATGTTTACAAAAACAATTATACCTTGACATTAAGTGTTCGTCATTCACTTTCACATACATCCGCACTCTGAAGTAAACTCTGAAGTTTGTTACAAAGCGAGTAATGCACATACCTCCAAGACCCGAGTGCATATGGAGCCCAGCAGCCCCATTAGGTCATCTGCACGACCCTGGGCGAGTGAGGGTCTGCTCTTGATCACATGTCCATCTTCATAAGCTTGTCTGCTTATTAAAGCGTTTTAGCGGCTGTGTTCAGAACCGATAAATCAGTGGTGTAATATAGGGGCATGTTAGCACAGATAGTAGCCTTCTCAGTTACCTCCCTTAGGAGGGAACAAGCCCATTCCTCAGGTCTTAGTTCAAATCAAAAAAGCTGTTGCAAAAGGGGGCCCTCAGACCTCAGTTAGAAGTAATGCATGTTGATCAAAGGATAGCTGGCTACAAGATTGGTTCATCCGGCCGGGATCAATTTTTCATCTGGGATGCTGTGATGTATTCGCATCTGCATGTGTGTGTGAGCGAGCGAGTGAACGTGTACCGCCGTGGCAGGTGTGTTGAAGTGTGTACTCCGAGGTGGAGCGGAGGGCACTTTTTCATTATGAACCTGCACATCTGTGTGTATGTGTGTTTTTTTGTGTGTATGAGCTTGCATGTGTTTAAGCGAGCCAGCAAGAAATGGACCGGGGGCCATTTTTGGGGTGAGGTCTTTTTGTTATTGCTTAGTGGATAGTTCCTGCTAGTACTGGGGCTTCTTGTGTTTGCTTTGGGGAGTGCTTCCATATGCAAGGCCCCGCCGAGACATCTGGCTGAGAGCGAAGGAGATCAGCCACATTTGGACACCTATACGCGGCCTCTTTGCTTTTGTGGAACATCTCCAAAAAAGAACTGCACCTGCCTTCTCGATCGCCGTTGTTGTGTCTTGCACATGCACAGCATTCACGGTTTAATTTCCACAGGGGGTTTTCTAACGCAAAGGATTTTTACATTGGTGGGGAAAGTCTGTTCCATCATGTTAAGAGTACTTATTAACACTTCCAGACTGGGGGGAACGTTCCCTGCAGGATGGAAAAGGTCTTTTAATAACCTCTTCCCACTCCACGTAGGGCTCTCTGGGGGAAAAACAGATTTAAACAATTATCAGGCTACTGTACGAGCCCAGCGCCCAGAGAACAGCCCTAAATTACAGTGCTTAAACTGTCCAAATGTATGCTGCGCTACCTCAAGGAAAGAACATGTTATGCATGACATAAATAATTGATATCAGTTCTGCTCTGACAGCACCGTTCTACGTTTAGTTTCAATCGCTTTCCCGGACTCTCCCAGATCTAAGAAGAACAATGAAACCGGTTGCACAAAACAACACAGAGAAAGCGCTGGAGAATTGTGAACTTTCTACAGATGAGACTTATGGCAAGTCACTTTTTTTCTGGGGGCCGTTCTCAAGGTTTTACTTGGGGGTTTGGAGAGGTTAGCAGGTTAAAGGGAGGCCGAGGCTGCACTGACGGACAAGAGCAAATTGATTGCATGTGGGAGGGGAAGCCTTTCTATTAAAGGTATTTATTTTAAAGATGTATTGCCGTGCCTGAGCCCATGCGCTTGCTTATTGTAAGAAGTCACTTCCAATCAGATCCCAGTGCTGGGCCTGTGGTGCGTGCCACGGAGCCATTGTCACCCAATCGCCAGGTCCGAGGCCCAATAACGCCAAATTTTCTGGCCCCTCAGGCCTCTAACTTCTTCTCCCTTCAATTCTTCAGGGCAAGACACTGGGGGGTACTCATGCTGTTGTTAACCTGTGTTTCACACCTGCTGCTCAGTGTGGGGGGGTCACAGTTCAGGCTCCTCTGAGTTTAATTTGCTTCAGGTGCCTGTACCAGGCCTCCGCTGCCCCGTGTCTTAGCCAGGAGAGCTTGGCTCTAGCACTGAAGCCTTTCGAGAGGTTTGAGGGAGAAAAGGGCTATTCTGAAAGAAAATATCATGTTATCATAAACACCGTTTGCAATTGTATCTTACCTTGCGGTCCTCTGAGGTGTTGTGTAATTTTTGCCTTCTTGGCATGCAAGGTGTGCAGAAAAGGTTTTCAGAAAATGGGTGCATGTAGAGGCTATATAGAGAATGTATAATGACTACCAGGCGCAAAATAAAAGGTCCAAGTAAGGTTGAAACTAGGGTGAATTAAACTGAGACTGAAATGTTTATTGTCTAGATTTGCTTCATATCTACATTATGGACTGATTGGTGTGTTTTCTCTGTTCAACATGGTCTTCTACACTTTTCAACGAGTGTGCACCAAACATGTGTATTACAATTAGTTAAATGACATCATTTTAAATAAAACTTTAGATAATTAGTGACTTTTTGGGTTTGATTCTGACTCTGAGTCCTAAAAGTTCCTACTCTTAAACACAATGTGCCTTAAATTTGTCTTTTTGTTTGACATATTCTTTTTTTAGGAGGTTCATCTATTTAACAGTGGTATTGTCTAATTTCTATGGAACAGCTGTGTCTATATTTTCAGTGAAAGATTATAAATTGAACAAGTCGTCTTGTCATGTTTACATTTCATTCCAGTATAAGCAGCCTGTCCATTAAATCAGCACATTTTGTCAAGCCTCTCGATATTTCTAAACTTAGAGCTGAAATTCCTGTTGAAAACGTCTCCAATTTAGTCAGCCGTCTGTGCTTGGGGCTGCAAAACATTCATCTTCATTTCACTTTTTGAATTATTCTTGCATCAGTCTGTAAGTGCTGTTTTTTTTTTTAATTTTGCCTGGAATGTCAAACTTGGTCAAGAGACTGAGACCACGCAACACAAACTTTCCTGAAATACATAATCATCGTTGGTAGGAATTAATTGTGTGGGTGTGTTTTGATACTCTGTAAGCAGAGGGAGAGAGAGAGGAAGATGAATCATTGACCTTGGAGATTAGAGCTCTATTATCTCATCTCTGATTGTTGATTGATCTGAGAGGCAGTGTCTGAATTCGGGGGCTTTTTTTCCCATGGAGATTAAACCATACTGTTTAAAGTTGTGTCAAACAACACGCTCGCCAGAGGTCAAAGGGCAACCACATAGTGGTGGCTAATGGTAGCAAATAATGTCAATCATGTCAAATGACCCGGTGGTGAGACTTGTGCCTGCCTTGAGCTGGAATGCCAGGAATGAACTCGCTAGGTGTGCGTTCATGTGGGAGAACCGTTGTCTGTTAATCTTTCTTTCTTTCTTTCTTTCTTTCTTTCTTTCTTTCTTTCTTTCTTTCTTTCTTTCTTTCTTTCTTTCTTTCTTTCTTTCTTTCTTTCTTTCTTTCTTTCTTTCTTTCTTTCTTTCTTTCTTTCACACAGAATAGATCCCTCAACACCCTGCACTCTCCATCTTAACCTAATTAAGGTTATATCACTTTGAGAATTCTCCATACTATCTCAAACCAGGTCTGTTTTTGGTATGGAGCTTTTTTTTTTCTTTTCTTTTTCTTTAGTGGTGGATTTTGAGAGAAATCGAGTTCTTGGCATATTATTAGAACAGTGAAAGATACTGTAGGCTTGCCACAGACTGGAAAACTTAAGCCTGATTTGGGGGCAGATTTGCAGGGTGGCATGGTCCAATTTGACACTTTCTGTTATAAACATCCAGCTCCATCCTGCAATGACACCTTGTGTGTAATCTTAGGCCTCTTTTAGAATGAAAACGATCCACGTCGAACTGTGATTGAAACGTGATATTTAATTAATCTTTTTTGTCATTATCTAATGACACATTCCCCGATTTTTGGTCTTTTGAATGTATTACTTGTTCTCAGGCGTGTTTTGGCTGAGCGCAAAGATAAGTCAATATATTAATTTATGTAACCATGTACACTGATTCTGCTTATTTGATTGATCGCTTGCCTTTATTTCCTATATTGTATAAACTTATTGTACGTTCTACTTTTATAATGGCCATTATTGATTATTAAATCTGATATTCAGCAAAAGAGAGGTTATGTTTCATATTTTCAATGAAAGTGAAAGCAGGCAGTTACGTCATAGGCTCCGTTTTGTTAAATATGCATACAGTGAACATGACGATCATAAAAAATATGAAGCTACAGGACGCCTCAACATTTTTGGTGTCTGTCAAGTTGTTAATATCAAAATGAAAATAGGCAGGGCCTCATATATGTTTTCATTTTATTGTTAAGATAGTGAAACAACATTGCTAGGGTAATGTGTATGATGTTATGAAGTACACTATTCCTTTTAAAGATTTACAAGATTTGTTGAGTTTTTTTTCCAAATCAAACTTGCAAAGTCTAAACTTACAAGGAAACAATACAAAACTGAACTTTGTTTAGGCTACTTAATATTGAGCAAAAAGCCCCAGTCAGATCCTCTGCTTTTAGATGTCTCTGTTTTCCCCCATCCACACTAACACAGAGCAGCAACATTTTAGAATGAAAACTGCCTCTTCAGCGGCCTTTTCAAAAAGCCCCGTTTTTGGCACTCCAGCATAGCGTGGATGGAAGGCGTAACCGTGGCAAAACTTATGCATTTTAAAATTAAACCACATTAGTGTGAACTACGGCTTACTGTCTAGTTAATTTATTTAAAGTGTTTGTTTTGAAGATTATACTTATACTAGGGCTTATACTCTTTGAGAAGTAGAAAAATACTGGGAAATGTTGTGGATTCACTATCAGGAAACTGTCATTTAATTTTCATTTGACTTTTGACTTTTTGACCCTCAGTTGAAAGTCTTTTCACCAAAATTACAGATGCTTCAACAGATTTATCAAAAAATAAATCTATATGAATCATGTGGTTTAATCAAAGTCTTCTAAAGAGGTAGAACTGCTTTATATGGTGAACAGATTAAATATATGATGCTATTTGCATATCAACTTTAATCAGTGAAAAATGTTTACATTATTCATATCTGCAAACAATGGACACTGAAGCATTCTCGATCAAAGTTTGAGAACCAATGAGGCTTATTCTTGGCTTATTTGAGCTTTTACAAGAACTACTGAGATTTTGTCTTAATTATATGTTTAATTCAATTGAAATTTATCTGTGTAGCGCTTTTTACACTTATCATTGTTTCAAAGCAGCTTCACAAAAGGTGCACATCTTTACATTACAATAAAATTAGGTTAAAGTTACAACTAAATATCAGTTATTATACATAAACATAGTTAACCTACTGTTTTATAGCATATAGTTGATGTCTATGTATACATGTTTAATGAAGTGTATTTGTGTATTTAGTGCATGTGTTGTCCTCGAAGTCCTCAATGGTTGCCATAATCTCTTCAGGTCTGGGATCTCATAAATGGTGCTGCACAATCTCTAGAGGCCTCGGGATGGGTATCTTATATTTATTCTTATATATACACACACACACACACACACACACACACACACACACACATATATATATATATATATATATATATATATATATATATATATATATATATATATATATATATATATATATATATATATCTAACAAAATACCTGGTGTATGAAGACAGGAGGAGTGTGTCCTATCCTACAGGTGGTTTGTCAAGCCTACTCACCTGCATGGACCACACTCTTGCGTCATACCGTTATGTGATGCATTGTGTATAGTTTACTAAAAAGATAGGTCTTTAATTCAGTTTTCAGCTTAGAGTGTGTCTCTGAGACTTAAGAAGTCTATTCCAGAGTTAAGGAACCATAAATGAGAAGGCTCGACCTCCTTTAGTAGACTTTGCTGTTCTGGTTTCTACCAGAAACCCTAAATTTAGAGATCTTAAAGAGCGGTCTGTATTGCAGAGAGACAGAAGGTTATATAAACAGGAGCTAGATTATTTAAAGCTTTATAGGTAAGAAGCCATATTTTATAGCCACCTTCTAAAGCAGTTCACTATAAGAGATGTTCACCTTATAAAGCAGAATTCAGCGTTAATCTTAAAACTGACCCTGTGAGCTGGATTCTGTCAGGTATGTCATCTTAAATGTTTAGCTATCCCTATGTTACTCGGGATTTGTAGATTTCTGGTTACTAAGCAATAACCTGGCAGATACGCAAATAAACACACACAGCCATGTTCCCAGAGTACCTGCCCTTCTAATAAGTGCATGACTGCAGGAAGAAAAAGGCCCCAGGTTTGAGAGGGAGAGAGAGGGAATAAGAGTGCATGTATAATGTGAGTGTGTGTGCGTTCTTAAAACTCAAAGCAGCCCCCTTGTCATGGATATGATGTATATCAGTATCACCGTTGGTAAATGGCCATTGGTATTCAGCCCATGAAACTGGAGATCAGGTGTGTGGCACACAGTTAGGATGTTAGTGCCCGTGCACACACACACACACATAAAGCTTTCATCGACTGACTACACTAAACACGGGACCATTGTACCGTCAAGCTTGTGTCATTTGAAATATGCACACTTTATTAGACTTATTTTGTTATTTATACACATTAATGAGCAAATTTGCAAATAAATTCAATGGCGTCCAGCATAAATCCACAGTTTCCTGCTGGGCTGAAAAGACTTATGGGAAGAGGAAGTGTCCCGATCGACAGCCAGAACAACAGCTCATGCACGCAGGTGTGAAGTGACAGTTTTATAAGTCAGAGAAATACCTTTCTATCTATATGTGTGTTTGCATTAGGGGGAGCATGTGTGTGTACCCAGATGCAAAGCTCAGTAAAAATTCCTTCACATCCACATGGACAAACGCACATACACATCCTACTATGTTTGATCAGTTTATGGCAGACCTTTGGCACTGAGTTAACTGTGACAGATTCATGTAAGAGAACCTGCCAGCGGCCTGGAGATTCACCACCCGACGAGAATTCTGTGTGTGTGTGTGTGTGGGTACGTTATGACACATGTGGTAAATTAATAGTCTCTTGCTTTCCATACTCTGCTAACCTGACAAATCCAATTACAAGACGAATGATTTTGTCTTGAAGTGTTTGTTTTTGTTTGCTGGAAGTTGGCTGGGAGTGAGTTCGCTTTATGTTCGTGTATGCTTGCGGTGGTCTTCCCGTAAGTGTTTCCCGTATCGGTGCTGTTTCTTGAATCAGCGGGAGATGGCTTTATTTCGAGCATTAATCAAAAGGGCTGCTTTGTTTGCCTAGAGAAAGATTTGTGTCGCTCCTATTTGAGCGTGGAGTCTTTTAAAAGACATATTTTGCAGCACGTTCATAACTAACGCTGACTTGTCTAAATAAAGCCACTACATCTTCTTTGTTGGCCGGCCTTGTCCTTCCAAGTTCCCCCATTGTTCTCAATGACAGATGGCTACTTTATCACATTAAGCCACAATGACACTCAAAAGCAAGTATTTTTACAACCTGCAAGCATCAGTGACCAAATTTAAAAGATTGCTGAATGCCGCTGTTGACCTGATTATCGGCCAGTGGACGTGTCTTCGCCAGGCAGCGGTCCTTTTAAACTCAGCGAGGTGCCAGCGAGAGAAGTTAATGAGCTTTAAGCTGCAGTGCTATGCTCCGCTCGCTCGCTCTCCCCAACTCTAACTTTCATGTCGTAGGTTATTCTGAATTTCCCAGTGCTCAGCTCACCACATGATCAGCCAGCTCAGTGTTTTTACACCTGTTAAATCTACTGAGATGTTGAAAGGCTTTTTTAAGGGCGGCTGTTTTTCAGGGAAAGGCTTTTTGTTGAATTCGGCATGGTAAAAAGACAAGGGTTTTCTTGTCTGACTACTTGTTTTGCTCGCCTATTTTGTTATTAATTTAAATCTATAAAAGTTATAAATTAAAAAAACATAATGTCTACAACTAAAACAATAGCCTGGAAAAAAAAAAAAAAAAAAAATATATATATATATATATATATATATATATATATTTTTTTTTTTTATTTTTTATATATATATATACATACAGTACACCAATCTTTATTTTGGCTAGTTGCCAAAAAACTGTCTATTTTAAATGTGATTTAAAGGGATAGTTCACCCAAAAATTTAAATTACCTCTTTTTTTAAATTCATGTGGTTTTAAACCTTTATGAGTTTCTTTCCTCTGTTACCAAAGGAGATATTTTGAAGAATGCAGATTGCAGGCACCCATTGACTTTCATACTAAGAATGACAATGGAAGTCAGTGGCTGTTTCTCAACACGGAAGTAGGCAAAGTTTGGACTTGTGTCCTTGGAAGTTCAGACTTTCCAATTTCACTTTCACTTCTCATTCTAACAGAGGGAGCGATTTGTTTGTGAATGAATCTCTGTTTTGAATGACTTGTTCAATTAGATGACAATAATAAAAGTTTCTGGAACCGCAGCATCTTGTTGTTATATTTTATTTTCATTAATTCATTCATTCATTCATTTGCTTTTCGGCTTAGTCTTTTTATGAATCTGGGGTCACCACAGCAGAATGAACCGCCAACGTATCCCGTACATGTTTTACACAGTGGATGCCCTTCCAAATGCAACCTATCACTGGGAAAATTTCATTTACATTTTTTGCTTATTTTATTCAACATAACTTATAGCTTAAGCCCAGTATTTAGTGCAAGTTGGTGCTACTTTGCTTTATGGTGAATGAAGTAAGTGACTGTAGTATCTTTAATGCACAAAAGTTCGTAACACAAAATCGTAAAGAAACTACATCTTACCTATGAAATGTAATGCCTCCAGGGGTGGACTGCCCCCCCCCCCATCCCCCCATCGCGCTCACTTTTGCCAGACCTTTAATAACTTTTCCCTGTTGAAAATGCTGCCCCTAGATGCCTCCGTGTTTTGTTTTCTTTGTTTGCTCAAAACTACACCTGTACACAGTGCTGAAGTCCAGCATCTTCACATTGGCTTTAGTCGTGACTAGTGCGGCTAAACGATATATATCCTGGGAGCACTGTACAAATGTGGCGGCGCTTTTGACGCATGCTCATGGTCCGTATACGATATCAAGCGTGTATATTTATGCAAATGGAACGGCAGTGTGCTTTATAACATCACTTACCTCACCATGAACTCACCGGTTTTACTGTACATTAACAATAAAATGATTGAATTATATAAAGCACAGCCTGATCGTTATTACTATATTGATATTAAACATCAATATTTTTGATTTAAGAAAATGTCAACATAAATCTGAAGTAAATGTGCTCTCTGCGGGAGAGGTGATCATGAAGTTGAGGCACATCATCAAAGACATGCTATCTTTGTGAAAAAACTGCCGAATGATGACTTAAACAACTACATTCTCACCTGAAAAACTCTTAAGTTTTTTTGTAACACAACAGAGGAGTATTTTTAAAACCATGTGGGTTTCCTCCTCTGCCATTAACAACCAGCATTTTTCAAAATACCTTTTGTCTTCAACAGCCTAAGTAAATGAGAGCAGAATTTTCAGTTTTGGGTGAAATATCCCTTTAAATGCTCTCAAATTGCATGACCTCATAAAATATTTAGCCACTTTGAATAAAAACATCTCCAAAATGCATAAACATTAATTGACATATTTATTTAAATTATATATATATATATATATATATATATATATATATATATATATATATATATATATATATATATATATATATATATATATATATATATATATATATATATATATATATATATATATATATATATATATATCTATATATATATATATATATATATATATATATATATATATATATATATATATATATATATATATATATATATTTATTGATTGACAGCCCTAATAACTATCATTAAATATGTTTCAGCCATATGTGGGGGTAAAGGACTGGTCACAGGAAATGAGGTAATAGTGATTGTACAGCTAGTCAAAGTGTCTAAAATGCAGTGTGTGTGTGCTTGTAAGTGTGTGTGTGTGTGTGTGTGTTGACCTGAGGGAAGCCACATGAACCCTGGAGGGGAAGAGGAAAGGAGAGAGCGAGCGGTGCAGAAAAAAGGGGGGGATTTGGCTGAAGTACGTTCTAATCCTGTGCTCAGCCAAGCAATCTCATGATGCAGAGGGCTTAGCCATGGCAGTGAAAGCAATCTAATGGCCAATGAGTAATCAACACTATTGCCTGTCCTGACTAATATAGTGAAACGGGTCTGGAAGGAGGTAAAGGGATGAAACGATTGCTGTAGACTGCACACGTTTATAGACCGGTGCTCTTACACACAAAAAAAAACAACAACAACATGTTTGTCAAGCCTATGAGCTTTAAAATTAGCTTTAAAATGTTGTTTTAAATTATAGATATTTTTTCGTTTTTAAATATCCTAAATTATGTTTAACAGAGCAAGGAAATTTGCCTGATAATATTTTATCTTCTGGAGAAAATAATATTTGTTTTATTTCAGCTAGAATAAAAGCAGTTATTAATAAAAAAAATAAAGCATTTTAAGGTCAACATTATTAGCCCCTTTAAGCTATATTTTTTCGATAGTCTACAGAACAAACCATCGTTATGCAATAACTTGCCTAATTGCCCTAACCTGCCTAGTTAACCTAATTAACATGGTTAAACCTTTAAATGTCAATTTAAGCTGTATAGAAGTGTCTTGAAAAATATCTAGTAAAATATAATTTACTTTCATCATGGCAAAGATAAAATAAATCAGTTATTAGAAATGAGTTATTAAAACTATTATGTTTAGAAATGTGTTGGAAAAAATCTCATCTCTGTTAAACAGAAACTGGGGAAAAATTAAACAGAGGGCTAGTAATTCAAGAGGGCTAATATTTGTGATATATATACATATATTTATACAACAGTTCTGTCTCGTTCTCAAATCTGATTGGCTGATAGCCGTGCAATATTCTGCAATATCAGAACTCCTACAGCCTCTTTACCCTTTGTGAACTACTCCGCCCACATACAGCCAGCAAAAAGCAGACACTACACTTTTACTTTTTAACTGTCAGCTTATGATTTGAATCCAATGTGGAAGAAAGTAGTTGCACATACAAAAGGGTTTTTGAGACTCTTCGTGTTTGATTTAGTTTTTATATACACAATTATGCCGTCAAACTGTTGTATAAAAGCAATATCGCACTGCTTCGAGTGTGATATTGCTCATATAAATGGGTTGTTAACGTAACATTGTGCATGACAAAATGCATATAATAAGTATTGTCATCACTTAAATGCAGTGAATTGTTAAACATTTCGGTCCCACTTTATATTAAGTGTCCTTAACTACAATGTACTTACATGAAAAAATAAATACAATGTACTTACTGTGTTTATAATGTATTTGAGAACACGTGGTGCTTTTGAGTTGGGATATAGGTTGGGTTATAGACAGGTTTCGTGGCATGGGTAGGTTTAAGGGATGGTCAACAGTGTATTTACAAATGTAATTACAAAACTTAACTACAGATGTAATTACATACATGTATTTAATCAAGCATAAGTACACAATAAGTACATTGTAACAAACTATTAATTCCTGTGTAAGTACATATTAGTTAAGGCCACTTAATATAAAGTGGGACAAACATTTCTTTATCTTCCACAGACCTCTTTATATAAAAAAGCTGTTATTACTTTCATTAATTCATTTATTCATTCATTCATTCATTCATTTCCTTTTCGGCTTAGTCCCTTTATTAATCTGTGTTTGCCATTTTACAAGATGGAGGCAATTTTCACAATAGAGATATAGTACTATATTCAAACTCATTATCTGCATTAAACGGTTTTTACAGTGATTAAAAATATCATGTTCAATAAAGAACTTTATGTATGGAATCTGTACAAAATCTATAGTCACAGAGAAACACAAGTTACATTTTTATGAATGCCTCCTCATGTACAGTAGAGGTGACGGAGGTGCAGAGAAGGGACTGATCCATTAGGCCTGTTGATGGAATGTGTGCAAAGAAAAGACATGCTGCCTTGTAAAAGTATTGTGTAGTAGTATTTTCAAAATACAAAATGCAGTAATTTATTTTGATACATTTTTGGCTGCTGTATTTTGTAGTTTATTTTGATACACACATTATGATAATTAGGCGACGCAGTGGCGCAGTGGGTAGCACGTTCGCCTCACAGCAAGAAGGTCGCTGGGTTGCTGGTTCAAACCTCGGCTCAGTTGACGTTTCTGTGTGGAGTTTGCATGTTCTCCCTACGTTCGCGTGGGTTTCCTAAGGGTGCTCCGGTTTCCCCCACAGTCCAAAGACATGCAGTACAGGTGAATTGGATAGGCTAAATTGTCCGTGTGTGAATGACTGTGTGTGGATGTTTCCCAGAGATGGGTTGCGGCTGGAAGGGCATCCGCTGCGTAAAAAGTTGCTGGATAAGTTGGCGGTTCATTCCGCTGTGGTGACCCCGGATTAATAAAGAGACTAAGCCGACAAGAAAATGAATGAATTCTGATAATTAAAAAAAAAAAACATTTAAAAAAAGTTGTGTAAATGATGACATAAATGTTATATTTGTGTGAACCTTTCCATTCCTCCTTCCTTTTTCTTTTTTTTTTGTTTTTGTTTTTTTGATTATTGAGAATTATTTTATATTAAGAAAAAAAGGAAAAAAGAAAGAATGAATGCGATGGATCACCCAAAAATAAGTTATGTCTAATGTTTTACATCAGTTTAAAAATGTTCTGTGTATATATATATATATATATATATATATATATATATATATATATATAGTGTACATTGTTATAGATTTTCATAATTTTTGTAACTGCATTCTACAGACACACATTTGACCAGCTCTGTGGCAGGAAGCAGCTCTGGCAAATTAAATGAAGGCAAAAACAAGGAAAAGTACTCATTTGATAGGATTTATGGAAAGACATAAAATGGCATTTATTTTGCTGGCAGGGCATTGTGGCGAGGGAGCTGTGAAACCATGCTTCACCCCAGCTTTAATTTAAGAACCCGTCCCACCCCTGCTCGGATGATGGTTTGATCCACCTGCCAGAGGTAAGAAGCGGCCAAAAGAAAGGATCACAGAGAGAGGGAGAGGGTCAGTCATGGATTGTCAGTACACAGAATTTAAAAAGCAGCAGTGAGTACTGTCAAGTGGAACTTGATGGCCTGGAGGTATATTGAATTTGTATTGTTATATATTTTTATAAATAATAAGTTGCAATGTGTTACTGTTATTGACAATATATAAGCACATGTAAAAAGCTGAGGAGACACCGATGAGCCATGATTTACTCTACAGTTTTAGTTTTTGGAAATAGTCTCATATTACAAGTATAACTCAGTTTACCATTTTTGTGACCTTTTTTAGCTTAGCTTAGCATAAATTATTAAATCGAATTAGACCATTAGCATCTCGTTAGCATCGGCCTACAAAATAGTCACTTTTCATTTTCATATGTAAATTATCAAAACTTTTTTTCCCCGAATAGTTTAATTTGATATATTGCTTTATGACAAATCAATTTATTAAATTTTTTTATTTATTCCAATTTTTTATTTATTTTTTTATTTATAGCCATTCATTAACTGTTGAACTTTAGGGGAGTTGTAAGATAGTAATCCTACTTCTAAAACAAAAGTGGAGTGTAACTTTCAGGTATAGGTGAATAGGTGAATTGGATGATCTGAATTGGCCCTAGTGCATATGTGTGTGTGCGCAAGAGTGAGTGTATGGGTGTTTCCCAGTACAGGGTTGTGGCTGAAATGGCATCTGCTGAGTAAAACATATGCCGGAATAGTTCATTCCACTGTGGCGACCTCTGAAAACTAAAAGACTAAGCCGAAGGAAAATGAATAAATGAATACATAATCTAAAGTGATTTGCCCCATCAGATGACCTAACAAATACATGTGCTGCTGGTAGATTGGCTACTAAACAGTCCTAACAGTAGATTGGCTCAATAAACATTAATGTGACCACCTGCCAAAAGTCAGAATAACCACTACTTTCGCAGTGCAAATGGGCAGGAAGAAAGTCAATATGTTTCTATAAGGTAGTCACAGGTTTGTGGAGCCATGCCGACTCCAGTTCTGTGGCCAGCTGCCCTAGGTTGCGCAGGTGATGATCCATTGTGCAAACAACCCGATTGAGTTGGTCCCATA
The DNA here is from genome assembly GCF_052040795.2 of Danio rerio. Taxonomy (NCBI): domain Eukaryota; kingdom Metazoa; phylum Chordata; class Actinopteri; order Cypriniformes; family Danionidae; genus Danio; species Danio rerio. The sequence continues at coordinate 44,725,141 of NC_141036.1, read as the reverse complement.
GTTTCTCATCTGTGTTTAAGTCCAGAGAGTTTGGTGGCCTGGGTAGTATAGTATATCCATCATGGTGCTCTTCAAATCATGTGCCAACACTGCAATGTTTATGCCAAGTCACATTATCCTGCTGAAGGATGCCATCGTGGTGAGTAAAACACAATCTGCAAATAGGGGTGGAGATGGTCTGCAATACAGACGCAGATACTTCCATTGATCCATTGTGCCTTCCACAGTGATAAATGCACCTAGGGAATGCCACGAAAACATTCCCCATGCCATTTTGCTCTGACATTGAAAGTAGGCAGTGGTCAAATCAATGTGAGTGGACTGCATACTTGCACTGTTTCATGTGTTTAAATTTAGCTGTTTTCCTCAATACATAATTTCTCAGAACCTGTTGTAAAATCATGAAAATAGTTTATGTTGCTGTCAGGCATGCATGAGAGAAGATGCACTCAAAAAAGACTTTTGCTGCTTGTGTAAACTACTTTTTAAAATGAGTTAAAAACATAGTTAAGTTTTTTAGGGGACAACATATTTGTTTTATTTTCAGTCTACTTAAGTTAACTTAATGGATTTGTGCTGGGACAACATGTAGGAATTATGTGGAGCCCAGCATTTTTTTTTACACTGACTACATTTACATGGACATCAGTAATTGAATTGTTTGCCTCAATATAATTAAGACAATAACAAGATTAAGGTGTATGCATGAGTTGCTTTTCAAGTTACAGCACATAATTCGATATTAAAGTCATTGTGTCACCGAGCTATCCAGTTTTGCAATGGAGTTTTATGTAATTTCGGGTGTTTCATTATTAATTTGTTGACTTTAACTGCAGTTTGGCACTTTCACTTTCATTCAGAATCCTTTCCTGCATGCCCCCATGACAAACGAGATACTGGATGCAACTATGAATTGCTGGAAGAGTGTTGTTTTAATGGAAGTTCATACGGCATGCTGAATGGAAGAAAAAAAAAAACTCTGCATAATACAATGCAGGTGTCTGTGGTCTGCACTGACTCGGTAGGTGCAGAGACTGTCAAACAGCCGTGTGTTTGTGTGTGTGTGTGTGTGTGGACTATCCTGTTGCAAAACGCTGAAAAAAGTCCTATCATGATTGTAATAATTCGATTGCGGTGTTTACATGTCTGTACTGCACTTTAATAATGCGACTAAAATCAGCATACTCCACATGTCTTAATTCGATTTCTCTTTAGTTCGATTATGACCTTAATCTGATTAATCAAAAACCTCTGTTTACATGGTCAACTCTTAATCAGAGTATTGTCATAATCGCATTAAAATCTTATTATTGGTGTCCATGTAAATGTACTTAGTGTAAATTGTTCGTAAATGATGACACAGTTGAGTCAAATGAGCCCACCCACAAGTCACAATGGAATTCTATCTCTAGATATGCCTTGTTCCTCATTATAAGTCTATTTTATCATTATACTTGCCTTAGCCAGCATCTCTAATTGCATTACAATTACTCGCCAGACGTTATTAAAACGTACCCTTACACTAAATTCAATTTTACAGTAATTACCGGTTCTGTGAAAGTTTGTGATTGCGACTGACTGCCTGTAGTATTATTGCTGAACCTCGAACAACGAATCTGGTTTCCTTTTACAGCACTGCTCAGCAGGCATAATTTATTTAAATATTTTTATTAGCCAGTGTCTCGTCATGCAGATGTTTATCCATCTTATTGAGTCAACTGAAATGTTTCACTGTGGTCTCTGGAAGTATTTTTATGCCTCCCCAACACACTGTGGTTTTGGAGCGTATGCATTGTTTGCGTAACAGGTTGTTTTTTTGATACAGAGGAAAACGCTTGAAGAACGGCAATTTTGGTCACTCTTAATAGCACGGCCATTTTGTGTGGGCGGCTTCAATTTTGCGGTGGGCTCCGGTGTGTTATTCTATGCTATTCATTGACTTTTCCCTAAATGAGTTTTGACGATTTTTGGCCAGAACGCCGCTCTCCCACTTGATCTCTCTCCGCGAACGCCATGACAGGAGCCATCTCTCAAAGAAAAGAATGGCAGTGAGAGCGGAAGCCGGCTAACCTCTGTCAAAAGCTCCATCCATCACTCGGCTGTTTAACCTTGGCCACACTGAAAGAGGGCCCAATTACTCCACCTAATGAATGAAATAAATATGTCCTCACATTAGGACCCATTATGATCTCTCTCACTCTCTCCTGTTTCGCTGCATTCACCCGCAGAGGGGAGACTGGAATGGTGCTCCAAGGCCAAACTCCAGAGCTCAAAGAAACAGCACCCAGAAGTGGCCTCCTTGACGGTATGATGCGAGATGTGGTCCGTCTGTCATTTTTTTATTTGATGGAATCCATAGGGTATAATATTATTTCATAATGAAGAAGACTGTTTTTGCTTCTTTGGCCTAGCGATTCTCACACATGATGCTCTAACATGATAAGTTGTGGTGCTCATGTGGGAGAGCTCAAATCCAATTTTTGTCATTTCCAATTTTTCCATTATTTTTATCATTTTGATTAAAAACGTTGTTAAATCATCTTACTTTTGTCTATTTAAACAATTACTATAATGATAATAACAGAGCACAAGAGTTAAGTCCTGAAAAAAATAACAATTACTTTAAAAACCTTATAAGACTGACCTGTTTTTAGCTCTGATTTTGTTAATTAATTGTGCTTTTCATTCATTTTCATTGAAATTAAGGTGTGGACCCTAAACAAAGTGACGATTCACCCAAAACTGAAAATTCTGTCATGATTTACTCACCATTTTCTTGTTCAAAACCTTTATGAGTTTCTTTCTTCTGTTGAACACAAAGTATATTTTAAAGAAGGCTGGAAACCTGGAACCTGTATTTGTTCTTCCTATTATAAAAATCAATAGCTACAGTATGTTTCCATTCATCTATTTTTATGTGCATTTTGGAAATGCACATAAAAAATGGTCGATAGAAACGGCAAGATGCACGTAAGTTTTGAAAAAGTAGGATAAACTTTTTTTCGATAACTTTTATCGAACAAGTTCCAGCATTAAAAAAGTAATGTGATTTTGTTATAAGAGATCATATGATGATAAAAATGTGTGTGAATGGACAAATCAGCAGGCTGAGCACATTGTAAAACATCTGTAATGTTGTTTTGGTCATTCTAAAATGCTTTAACCATTTCAGTATTAGTGATGTTATATTATTAATGACCTCCAGAAATAACAAGAGCGTCTGTGCTCCACGTCTCATGCCTTCAAACGCCACCATGGGATCTTTGTGTTTCGGCATTTGTAAATTTGGGTCATTTATAGCTTCTCTTATCGCATCAAATTCCATTTTTACTTTTGATATTTGCCGCCAGTTATTCAGAACGTCACGATTTTGTTCTCTTTGGCTTATTGGATCTAAACGTTGCTTTATTCGCACTTCTTTTATGCAATAATCCAGTTTTACGCATGAATTTAATTCGCATTTTGGATGGAAATACCTGATTACAGATTTGCAGCTTTCTGTAATATACACTACCGGTCAAAAGTTTAGGGTCAGGTTTTTTTGTGTGTTTTTTTTTTACCATTAATCTGTATCAAGGTGGCCAGTTACTACAGCTTTTATTACTACTACATTAATAATAATAACAATAATAATAATTAATATTAAAATGATTTCTAAAGGATCATGTGACTCTGAAGACTGGAATAATGAAGCTGAAAAGTCATCTTTAAAATCACTGGAATAAATTATTATTCCATAACTTATTAAAAGATCCCAGACTTTTGACCGGTAATGTATCTTCTTTTGGGTTTGATAGAACAACGATAAAGAAACAGAAAAACTACATTACCCAAAATGCTTTACTGAAAATTCCTCCAATCGAAGTGAGTACAGCACTCCAAAACATATGTAGGCCAGGCCACATATGACCTATAACAGTATGTGCCTGAAGTGATTAGATTCTTAACAAAATATTGGAATGCTAATAAGAGATTTGTCCTTTAGCCAAATTTTGTTATTCGCCTCATAGCTGGTTAGTTTTTTGTTATGGTGCTTAATGCATCAACAAAGAAATCACAAAAAAAGTTTTGACTTTTTCTTAATATTGTTATTATTTATATATTATTTATTATTATTGCCTTTGCTATTATCTTTATCCTGTGGTGAAAATGGTTTTCCATTATATTGACTGGTGCATTTTTGCTTTTTCGTTCTACTGTAGTTGGAAAGGGGCTCATCAGTTAGAACTGTTGCCTCACAGCAAGTAGGTCACTCGTTCAAGTCTAATCTGGGTGATTTGGCATTTCTGTTTGGAGTTTGCATGTTCTCCTAGTGTTCACGTGGGTTTCCTTCGGGCCCTCAGGTTATAGGTTAATTGGATTAAATAAATTGACTGTAGTGTATAAGTATGTGTGGATGTGAGATTATACGATTGTTTCCCAGTACTGGGCATCTGCTGCATAAAACATATGCTGGAATAGTTTGCGGTTCATTCTGCTGTGGCAACCCATGATAAATTAGGGACTAAGCCAAAGAAAAATTAATGAATGAACGAATGAACGAATGAATGAATGAATGAATAAATGAATGAATGAATGAATGAATGAATAATTGTATGAGGTTTGAAAGAAAAAGACTACCGCAACTTCCTTTTCACCTGTTTTAGTACTGATGTGTAAATGACATCTGTAAGAAGTCAGATTGCCATTGCTGTATTCACAAGTTTCTTTATATACCAGAAAACTCAATCTATAGCAATTTAACTAATTTACTGGATTTACCGTGTGAAATGAGGCTAATATAAACCATCAATCCCTGAACAAAATTTCTCTCATTTTGTGCAGTGTCATACGCCTGTGTGCTCAGATGACCTCTCCAAACCACCTGCAGTCCCATCCGCATCCCCTCCTGCATTCCAGGTGTTCAGACATTTTACAGACATTTTCTATCCTTTAAAGCACAATAAAGAGTTAAAGTGCTGGGGGTGGAGTGGAGGGGTAACCCTCTGTTTATTAGACAGCAAATAGAGGGCCAGCAGCTTTATGATGTGGAAGGTCATTGTTGGTTAATAAATGGCCACATGAGTGCAGGCAGGTGCTGTGTTAACACCTCCTCTCAACGCTCCACCATTCATCAGCCCCGTGTTAATGAAGGTTGGAGCATTAATAGGTGGGTGGCAGAGAAAGCCAGTTAATCAGTGCAAGTCCTGGTCCCGTTTGAAGTACCACAGAGAGACACGGGATGCTGGCCTCTAGGGGGAATTCAGGGGTCGGGGTAAGTCAGGCCTTTGTGTGGGATAGTTTGGTTGCTGGGAAGCATTTCCTCCAAGGTGTTATCTTTTTTATATTTATTTTAATCACATATTGTACTCGTAAGAATTTTTTTTCTTGATGGGATCACAAACGTTGACCAAGAAAGTAACAGTTTCACATGTTTGTTATGGGTTCTGTGAGCATTCTGAGATATCACATAATGTATAAAAAAAAATATTTGAATAGCTTCAGGGTGGGTAGTGGGGTTAATGCTGTTGCCTCACAGCAAGAAGGTCGCTGGTTTGAGCCTTGGTTGGATCAGTTGGAGTTTGTGTGTGGAGTTTGCATGTTCTCCCCGTGTTTGCATGGGTTTCCCTTGGGTGCTCCGTTTTCCCCCACAAAAAGTGGAGGAACTATGACGTCACCTTGTAGGCTAATCGGCTGCTAGCATAAAACTGGTTCCCTCGATAAAACCCCTATAGGATTTGCATAGTCTTTTTGAAGATTGCAAAAAATAAGCTCCGTGCTCAAACACTGTTCATCACACATAACGTTTTGTCCAGCCGGATAATCCTCTCACGAAAATGCAACTTTTAGCACTTTTAGATCTTAAATGCAAACGCAAGAACTGAAAAGCTAACATTAGGCAATAAACGGCTGGTCTGTGATGTCAGCACCACTCTGCTACAGACAACTTTTCTAGCTTAATTTTGGAAATAATGTCTATGACAAAGAGTTAATCTCTTTGTTTACTATATTATAATCCACGCTATATATTATAAACAAATACCTATGCAAATACACATAGACCTACATAGACCTGCAATTTTGATCATTTTTACGTGAGAAATACGTCTGTCTTGCTTTACTGTGGTTCTAAAAGTTTTATGTTTAAATCTGCCTACATAGTATTATCATAAGACATATTTAAGTAAGTGTATCGCTCGTGTGCACACCGCCTGCTTACCTTAACAGATGACAGAAATGAGGTGTGAGGGACGAGTCTATAAAATGCCTGCAAGTTCCATCATGGACACAGAACAACATTTAAGTTTCCTTTTTATGTCACGAAGTACAGTAAAAAGCAGCTCATACAGTCACAAATGCTATACATTTTATAGAGGAGTGTAAATATTGCAGATATGACAGAGTTAAATGTGTTCAGATGAAGAAAAAATGACGAAAAATCACTTGATCATGTTAAAATGACAGTTAACATGCATATATTCTTACACATTTATTGACACGTTTGCATTACTGAAAGCAGGAAAGAAATTGTAGAGCTTGTACATATACCTACATTTCTATTATCGGATGTTTTCTTGACTGCTGTTTTGTCACCACTTTAGTGTTTAACTTATGTTGTCTCTTTGTAACTATTTAGTTTAAGTACCAACTCTCACTATTAATTTGCAGGCTTTGATCCAATTGGTGCCCTTTTGGTGACTGTCGCTTTAAATTCAAATTCAAATGAGATTGTGTCTTTTTAAAACAGGGCGGGGCTTCAAATGCCTATGTGTCAGCATAGAGGCAGAAAAAAACACAAAAAGCTCTATGCTAATGAGGGAGAGAGCATCACTAATGGGTGTGGCTTTCTCCCTCTGATGACATACGAAGAGTGAATGTCAATCAAAGTGTTTCTGCAGACTGTTTTTATGAAGTGTGCTCATAAAAATTATCTAAAATAATCCATTTTTACCATTAGAAGCTGATTATATTCACAGACTGTTTCCACACAATTGTGTTTAAACCCTTTATAAATGTGATTTTTGCATAATAGGTCCCCTTTAATGGCTCTTAATAAAGCAGAAAATTAGAAGTTTATTGAAGCAAAGTTATAGTTAATTTATTATTTGTTAAAATAAAGGGTGACTGATTCTTAACTCATTTACTAGCCTTAATCAGTGTTAATTTTGACAATAAATTTTGACTTAGTTTTAGTTCTCTTTTGACTAAATTTCCATTTTATTCATTCATTCATTTTCTTGTCGGCTTTGTCCCTTTATTAATTCGGGGTCGCCACAGCGGGATGAACCACCAGTTCATCAAAGTTTTTTACGCAGCGGAGGCCCTTCCAGCCGCAACCCATCTCTGGGAAATATTCCATTTTAGTTTTAGTCATATTTTAGTCTTCTGAATCATTTTAGTTTTAGTCGAGTAAATTTCATTAGATTTTACTCGACTAAATCTGCTTGAGATTTGGTTGACTCAAATATATTTGGTTTTATTTAAGTGTAATTGAATTAAATATTGTCTACATTTATTTATATAAAATATTCTAACTTAAAATTAAATAAAACAGTCTAATTAAAATTTGGATTATAGCTTTTCCATTGAAGACCAACAATTAGATATGCATTGTTTATTTATATAATAAGTAATATGTAAAATATGTGCCGGCAGTCAATCCACATCTAAGAACAGCAGCCATCTGAAAATGAAGGAGTGTAAAATTATTTAGCAAACGGTTTATTTTAACGTGGTAAACTACTAGTCTTGAGTCTGTTGAACAGTTTTAAGCCATTAAATCTTTTAAAGGGCTTAAAATAGTTTAAGTCCACTTTGCGATGTCAGTGTATAGCAATAGTGTATAGGAGTGTACAGCTTTACTGTTGTAGTTGGTGCTACAGTGCACAGTGCTTAGCTATAGCACTGATTAAAAAAGTAATGACATATGACTGGCAAATGATAAAGTGTTATCTTGTAAAATGTGCACTCAGTCCCATGGCTGTGTTAACTCACATAGAGGAATTCTAAAGTGAAATGTACGTAAAAAAATTAAAGTGCACTTCACATTAAGTTTCGTTATCTTGTATGTTGTTTATGACTCCCTGATAAGCGGAGATTTTTAGCACTACAGTATCATTACATCCTTACAGACCTAAACAATTACATTAAAAAAAGCTATACTGTTTGAGTTAGGCAAAAGCACACACTCGGGTAAATAAAAAAGATCAGAGTTTACTTTGTGTGAATCTCGGGATGATTCTCTGGCATGCTGATGTTGCTTTAGATTTGTTGTTTTTATCAGATATTTTCTCCCGGTTTGCGGTCGTTTTGTCCTGACATCAAATATGAATCGTCTTTTTCTCTCAGCTGTTGCCATTTCTTTGTAGTTTAATCAGACTGACACCCCTATGAAAGATGATGTAATCGCATCTTGCGTCTACTGTGGATCAGTTACTTGACAAATGTGTGTGTGTCATGCATCACGCACCAAGATTAATTCGGATTGAATATTTAACAAAATACGTCTGTCAATTTACATTCCGTCTCGTTTTTATTAGTCAACGAAAATGTCAGTATATTTTTATTATAGTTGTCGTCATCATTACTTCAATTTTTGTTTTGTTTACATCTAGTTTTCGGCAGTAGAATGTTGTACGTCACAAAAAATATGACAAATTTTTCATCAACGAAATCAACACTTGCTTTTTACTAATTATTACTAGTTTGACACACACAGGTGAAGTTCATTAGAGTCAAAAGAATGTCTAAAGGGGAACATGTAAATAAAATAAAAATTTATTTGAACCAGTGTTTTTTTTTCCATAGAAGAATCGTTTGAAGTTTATTAAGAAGAAAAATTACAATTCGAGCTCTTGTAAGATCCTGTTAACCTAATTATAACTCTATGCTGATCTCATTCCTTCTTATATTGAGTGTTTGCTTATGTCTCTTTTATTACTTTCTTGAGTAGAATACTGTCAGTCTAACGTTTATTTCCTTGATAATAAAGCTACTATATAATACGTTACCTAATAAGACATATTTGTCAACTAAATAATGCAATGCATAATCTTAATAGGTGTTTTCTGTAAATGGTCCATCCCAAGTGTGAACTGCAGGGCAATGTTGTGAATCCCTACAGTATAAGCAAAAGTAGGCTTCAATCCCAAACATGTCCCAGGACGTGTGCATGAACGTGTGTGCGCGCGTCTGTATCTGTGTGCGTGTGTGTCCGCGGGGAGGCGGGTGGGGTGTTTTGGGGGTTTGCTGGAGCTTAGCAAGACAATGTGCTTTGTGAGGAACAATTCAGAAAAAGGCCAGGTCAGGAGAGAAGGTGGGGGGTGGGAGCTGAACTCTTTTCCACGCTCAGTGAAGTTACAAGTGGCCTAGCAGGCTCTTTCTTCTGCCTGAGGAGTTTGATGCATATCACCGAGCTCCTCTTTCGTCCTCAAAGCGAACGCTTCAGCGCTGAAGCCGTACCGCTTAAACGAATCCGAACAGCGTGGTGATTGCACACCGGCTCGAGGTACACAAAGCAGCCCTCAGTACCTCCGAAACGCTACTAAACTAGAACCAAAAGTGACGATAACAACTTTATCCTTTGTAATTCTTGAAAAAGCGATTGAGGATTTTGGGGCAGGACTTTCAAAGAGTTTTTTTGTGTATGAGTTTGATTGACTAGCTGATACAAATATAAATTGTCTGATGTTTCAGCGCACTTGGTTTTCAGACATGCAGTCTGAATAAAAATTTAACAAATTGAACACATTTAACTGTTTAACATGGAAGGGGCTGCAAAGAGATTATACTGTATGTCTTGAAAGATTTATTTAAAGTAGCCTAAATATATTGTACTGACAGTTCTAGTTTTAGCAATACATAAATAAAATTGTATAAAATATTTAATTCAGGTAACATTCGCTTAACATATTAAACATAATTTTGTATTGAATTAAGCATTAATTCACCTAACAGTTTTATTATATCTATCTATATATATATATATATATATATATATATATATATATATATATATATATATATATATATATATATATATACATATATATATATATATGTATATATATATATGTATATATATATATATATATATATATATATATATATATATATATATATATATATATATATATATGTATATATATATATATATATATATATATATATGTATATATATATATATATGTATATATATATATATATATATATATATATATATATATATATATATTTACATTTACATTTACATTTAGTCATAGCAGATGCTTTTATCCAAAGCGACTTACAAATGAGGACAAGGAAGAAATTTACACAACTATAAGAGCAACAATAAGTAAGTGCTATAGGCAAGTTTCAGGTCTGTAAAGTCTAAGAGGTAAAGTATTAGTAATTTTTTTTTTTTTGAGTACAGTTAGTGGTACATCCAGAGGCAATTGCAGATTAGGAAGTAAAGTGGAGACTAAATAGTTGAGTTTTTAGTCGTTTCTTGAAAACAGCGAGTGACTCTGCCGTTCTAATGCAGTTAGGGAGTTCATTCCACCAACTGGGCAGATTGAACGCGAGCGTTCGCGAAAGTGATTTCTTCCCTCTTTGGGATGGAACCACGAGGCGACGTTCATTCACACACACACACACACACACACACACACACACACACACACACACACACACATATATATATATATATATATATATATATATATATATATATATATATATATATATATATATATATATATATATATACACACATACATACATACATACATACATACATACATACATACATACATACATACATACATACATACATACATACAGTTGAAGTCTGAATTATTAGCCCACTGTTTATTTTTTCACTAATTTCTGTTTAACAAAGATAATTTTTTAACACATTTCCAAACATAGTAGTTTAAATAACCCATTTCTAATAACTGATTAATTAGGTTAACTAGGCAGGATAGGGTAATTAGGCAAGTTATTGTAAAACGATGGTTTGTTCTGTAGACTAATAATTTTGACCTTAAAATTATTATTTTTTAATTAAAAACTGCTTTTATTGTTGCCGAAATAAAACTAATGAGACTTTCTCCAGAAGAAAAAATATTATCAGACATACTGTGAAAATTTCCTTGCTCTGTTAAACATCATTTGGGAAACATTTAAAAAATTTTTTTTAAATAATTGAAGGGGGGGCTAATAATTCTGACTTCAACTATACATATACACACAAATATGGGCATATTAAATTTATGTTTATTTATATCTATATATATTATAGCACTGTTTTATTTTTTATCAAATAAATAACAACTATGAGCATATTTCAAAACCAAGTTACATTTTAAATAAAATTGTATCAAATCAATGAATTTAAAAAATATATTTAAAAGTTTACCCAGTTAATTTCAACAAGGTAAGCAAAATAGCACCTGGATATGCACTGGTGTATATGCACGCGGACCTTAAATTTCACCAAGCCAGCCTCAGCGCTTCCGGTCAACTGTCTTTCCTTTATAAAACTGCCAAGTTCCAGATCTGATTTCTTTAAAAATCAGTAATCTTCACTGCCTAATAGGTATTAGTGGGTCTCAGTCAAGACAAGAAGCACTGCAATAAATTCCATTTCCCCTCGCCATGTCTTTAAAATATGATAGTTTATTTTACTCCAGTATTTTCAATGGAGTTTTTGCACTTGCCTGCTGATCCTGACGGTGCTGTAGCCATTACACAGTCTTTCATCTCATTTTATGCTTGAACAACTAAATAAAAGTTTAATTTTATTTACCTGAATGTATTGTAATTACATTATAACATCGGTGCTGTGAAAGGAACCTTATTGAAATAAGTCACATTAACTCTTCACCGGAAGTTTATCATTGGCTGAAAAACACTAGCTGTGCATACATCCTTTCGGTGGTCCACAGTTTAAAGACATGCGATATTACTGTAAGTGTATCAGTTAACTAATTGGCCATATATAGTGCGTGAATGGTGCGTACAATCAGTGTGTAAACCATGTGACAGATAAACTGACAGTTCATTCCACTAGAGACCCTTGAAAAAGCAGGGAATAAACCAAATGATAGTGAGTGAGTGATAAATATTTACCAAAAATCTAGAATACATTGCATGAGTCAAAATGACTTATTTTTCTTTCATGCAAAAACAAAACGTTTGAAAAATAAATAAATATCATGTTCCATGAAGATATTTTGGAAATAATTTTCTGCAAATATATTCAAACTACTTTTTTAAACAGTATGCATTGCTAAGCATTTAACAACGTTAATCCTCTTTTATCCTTAGGGCCTAAACTCTGAACCCCCAAAATTCCAGATTATCAAATAGTTTTATCTTAACCAAATCATGTTCTATCCTAACAAACCACACATAAATGGTAAGCACATTTATTTAGCATTCATATGGTCTAAAAATATAATTAAAAATGATTATTTTTTGGTCTTGATAAATATTATTACAGCTAGTTTAATAAAATGTAATTCATTAGTTAATTTTCATTCGGCTTAGTCTCTATTTCAGAGGTCTCCACAGCAAAATGAACCAACAACTGTTCCGGCAAATGTTTTACACAGCAGATACCCTACCAGTCACAACCCAGTACAGGAAGAGACCCATACACACACTCATTCACACACTATGGCCAATTTAGTACACAAAATTCACCTTTAGCCTATATCTTTGGACTGTGGGGGAAACCGGACCAACCAGAGGAAACCCACATGAACACTGGGAGAACATGCAAACTTCACACTAAAATGCCAACTGGCCTAGCTGGACTTGAACCAGCAACCTTCTTGCTGTGAGGTGACAGTGCTAATCACTGAGCCACCATGCCACCTAAAATTTCACTAAATATATATTTTTCCTCACTAATTGAAACATATTTTAATTATGCAACTTTAAAAAAAATCCCTTATTAGAGGCTCATCCTACTTTTGGGGGTACCTGGCATCAGTTTGACATGAAAAGAGATTGTGGGATCCAGTTAAGAGGTGAGCTGGGCAGACAGAGAAAAGCTGTACAATGGTTAACTGAAAGGAACCATTCTTTTATTCAGCAATTAACCCCATCTGGGTAAATAATACGGTGTCGTGGAACGGATACATTGCTCCTCCGCGCAGCACTCCGAACCCGAGAGTGCTTCAAAAAGACCCGCGATACAAAATGATGACAAGATGCACCATACACCGCCTTTCATGAAGTATATTACGTAGAGAATAGTGTGTCATTGTACAGTAGAGAGAGAAAGGGATTGTGAGGTCTTGAGCTCCTGTGATAGTACAGATAACATGTCTGGATGCACTTATCGGCTCGGAAACCTGATCTTATTATTTTAAATTCGAAGACTCGGGCACTTATAAACTGACATGGAGAGAGAGGGGGAGAGAAAAAAGACCTCTAGGGCTACATTTACACTAGTGGGTTTATGTTTTAAAATGCACAGGTTTTGCTATGATAACAATTCTCTTGAAAATGGAGACTTTTGGAAACAGAGCTAGTTTAGTTTAAAAACTAAGAGATTTCTTTGAGTGTAAATGGTCCAAAAGGGGATTTGAAACAAAGATATGACTGTGAACATTTACTCCCTGATTGGCTAAATGCATATCTTGATTAATCAAGCCCTGACCATTAAAAACATCCATAAGTTAGCAGTTTTCTGTATTTTGTGATTCATGTTTTTATTTATTTATTTTTCCTCATTTATTTATGCTTTTGAGTTGCATTTTGAGACCTTAATCTTTTCTCCAACAATTTTTAACCTTGAAAATTTGGAAAAAGTTACTTTTATTGACATTTTTAGTAGTTTTAAGTGATATATTGTCTGGGTTGGTGTTGTCTATTATGATACAAAAAGCTTGTAATAGTTTTAAACTGCCAGTCTGTAATTTTACACACTTATTTCTTTATAAATATTATTTCTTTTACATTATATTATTTCAAACTACTAAAATGTCAATAAAGTTAAAAAAGTAGAATTTTCAACATTAAAAGCCGACAGCAGAGATCAAGGTTGCATAATGCAATTCACAGGTGTAAATAAAAGGAAAACTCTTGTGAATCACAAAATACAATGCATTCATTCATTTTTATGATGCACCCTACAATTTTAAAGAATCTGAGATGGCAGAAAGCGCTTCCTTTGTGTTTTCTTCACCCTGATCTCACAAGGAAACGTAAGTATTTGACGTTTTGTTAGTTTAGTGGCTAATTCGTAAGAATTTGAACAAATTTAAAAAGAAGACGTGGCACCCACCCCTTACCCTAACCCCAACCCCAACCGTCTTTGGGTGATGAGCAAATCATTACTAAATTGTACGAATTAGATCGTACGAATTCATACAAATTAGCCACTAAATCAAAAAGTTACGAATTCCGGTGAGATTGCATTTGTTACAATTATTTGGATTCATTGTGATTATACACAAATAAAAGTGAACTCATTTCAGTTTTGACCCAAAAATGACAGTGCATATTAAAAGATTTCCTCTTCAAAATTATTTAGAAATTATTTCCACTTTAAAAAAGTGAGTAAACCCATCCCCTAAAAATTATTATGTAAATGAACAATATGTGCATCGGTTTTTAATTGTCAAGTCAGCTGAACAGTTTGAAGTTAGTTTGGAATAACAGGTTTACTTTCTATTTTTTCAACCTTTTCATGTTTAAGACAACTGGTTTACTCACTTTTTAAAGTAAAATTACTAAAAATATCAATAATTTAGCAAGTTTTCCATATTTTGTGATTAATGTTTTTATTCACTTATTTTTCCCCATTTATTTATGCCTTTGAATTGCATTATGGGACATTTGTCTTTCCTCCAACTTGTTTTCTTGAAAAGTTATAAAAAGTAACTTTTATTGACATTTTTAATTATTTTAAGTGATGTATTATCTGGGTTGGTGTTGTTTGTTTCGGTACAAAACCTTGTAATAAACTGCCAGTACATCTTCTGTTATTTTACAGACCTATTTCTCTCTGTTATTTCTTATATTATTTTAAACTAAAATGTCAATAAAAGTTTGTTAAACTGTGGAGTTGAATTTTCAATATTAAAAGTCGACCGCAAAGATCAAGGTCCCATAATGCAATTCTGAACTGTAAATAAAATTAAAACTCTTGTGAATCATAAAATACAGTGCATGTTTTATTTCATTTTTTTTGTCAAACAGTCAAACAAACATAGAAACAGAAAAGGATTCACTGCGCAGATAAAATGCTGAGCCTTGTTTCCATATTACTGTAACATTTTGATTTAAAAAAAAAATATTATGATAACAATTGCTTCTAAATAAGAGCCATTTGGTTAACTTTATTTACATTCAGCTATATTTTATAGGCCCAGTGTACATTCAATATTGTTTTTCCATTATTTTTAGTTTTATTAATTGTATGTACTTGTTTATACATGTTTATCTTGTTTTGTGTGCATAATGTTAGAATCTACAAATATATTTGCTACCAAACGGGACTTTTTTTCTCTCAGTGCATTTTAATGTTAGGTTGTTTATAACAAAAATGATTAATTTGTGTTTTATTTAAAAACTCTTTATGCATTTTTGTACTATGATTATATAGGCTTATATTCTGTATCTCGCTGCCAAATTAACTGTGGGGTTTTTTTTTTTGGTTTTCTCAATGCAAATTGTTTATAATTAATGCCTTTTTTATTAAATATGTGTTATATCAAATATTTAAACTTAGCTTAAAATAGCAGGTTTACTTTTTATTTTTTTTTTTAAAGTAAAATCAGCTTTTTCATATTTAAGACAACCAGTTTACTCACTTTTTAAAGTGAAATTATTAATCACTTACAGTGTATGTAATATATAAGATTATATTTTAATTTTATCACCAGTCTGAGCTTCTGACATGATATTGGTTGTGTATGGAGATCTTTTCTGTATCAGGAAAAGGCCTCAGAATGGATGAGGTTTATCTTTGTATTTAAAATGCTGTGTTTACACACAAATGCACTAGTTTTAATGTACACTGTAAAATTTACATAATTTATATATAATTTTTGAATAGATGTTCCATATTTTGTGACTTATGTTTTTATCCATTTATTTCCCCCCATTTATGTATGCTTTTGAATTGCATTATGGGACACTAATGAAATACAGATTTTTATTATTATTATTATTTTTTTAGATTTAGCTCGCTCCACACTCAGAAATAAAAGTACAGGAGCTGTGACTGGGGCAGTACCTTTTCAAAAGGTACATATTTATACCTGAAGGCTCTGTAATGGTCCCTCAATGGTACTTTTTAGGTACATTTGGCCATTTTATGCACATTTGAGGTACCACTGTGAACTCTTTGGGTACAAATATGTATCTTTTGAAAAGGCACTGCCCCAGTCTTTCCTGCACCAACATTTCTCCTTGAAAAGTTATAAAAAGTTACTTTTATTAACATTTTAATAGTTTAAATTGAGATATTGTTGGAGTTGGTTTTGTACACCAGTAAATTTTCTGTTATCTTACCAACTTATTTCTCTATATATTACTTCTTGTACCTTATATTATTTCATGTATATGTAAATAAAAATTTGAACTGTAGTTGAATTTTCAACATCAAAATTCAACAGAGCAGAAATCAAGGTCCCATAATGCAATTCACAACCGTAAATAAATGCAAAACACTTGTCAATTACAAAACACAGAAACTGTTAATTAACAGATATTTTTTACAGTGTAGCCTAAGAATGACAGTGATTTTGTGGGGTTGATGATGGGTAATTTTGGTTTTCTCTGCATTGTCATCCTGCTTTCTCATGACCCAAACCCCCCTTAGGACACACATAGACACACATCCCAGCTATCAGTCGCTGGCTTTAGAGGAGCTGTAATTACTGTCGATCAAGCGCTCCGGAGCTTCTTAGTGGAATGGTGGAGAATCTGATATGGCAAACGTGAGAGTCGTCGAGCGAGGGGTCTGGTGGCGGAGAAGAGGCCCGGGGCCTAATAAAGAGAAGACCTGATTTCTCCACAGCGACAGGCTCATCAGCCTCCAGCTAAACATCTCTGGGGGTCTTTTTTTTCCCAAATGACCCTTCCTCCTATCCCCGGGCAAGGGGTGCAGATCCTGGGGGGAGAAAGCTCACACACCCCCTTTTAACACTGAAAATGTTAAGTTTTTGTAATCACTAATGTACACAGCATTTTCTAATTGTTGTGTTTTTTTAAGGTGAAATTAAGAGTCCATTGCTGTCCTCGGGGCCCTGTGAATCTCTTGGATTCAGGCAGGAGAAGGTGTTTTACCTGGGGCAAATGTCTTCTTGGTCCCCAACAGTAGGAAAGTGATCTCTGTTTCTGTCTTCTTGAGTCATCCATCACTTTTACTCCTTGTTAATGAATGAAGCTTCACTGCTCCCTTTATTCGCAGGTCATTGTCTTGTACCTTTACCACGCAGATCTGCACAGGTAAGAAGTGAATATGCTGAATATGCTCAGGCATTTAAATATTATAAATGATTGGCTATTCATATACAGTAGTAGTACATTAGTACATGCGGATTTACACAATGACAACAAGCTAAAAGGATGAGACTAAGTTATTCTAAAGAAAAATTCACTTAAACAAGGGCTTCACTTTTGCTGAAATTAAATATTTTTAACCATCTATTGATGTTTTAAAGATGGTTCAATCTTTTACAGTATTTAGCAAATATGTTTTACGTATGTTTAACATTATTATTATTATTATTTACCATATTAGGTAGCCTACTATTTTAAGTGTGCAATCTGACACAATGACACAAATCATAAAAATAAAGCTTCTTTATTTTGGTCTCTTGTCAAGACAAGATCTAAAACAGATCTAAAACGGTAAGGATTAAGCCAAAAGGAAGGTTGTTAAACTCTTATTTTTAACCACAATCTTACTTTCACTCAGATTTCACTCCCCGGAGCACCTGACATCATGTACCTCACTCAGGACATACATTAGTGCTTCCCCTATCTTAATACACCTAAAACACAGATTTCTGTAAAACTCTTAACTGGCAGGGAAGCATTTTCTCTCGATAACCGCAGGAAAAGAGTTAAACGAAAATACTTATTAATTTTACGCAGATTATAAGGTCTTGATATCCACCTTAGCTCAAACTCCCCTTTCTCCCTGCAAATGGGAGGGATCCCCGGGCTCTATCATCTCATGAGCTCAGGGCTCTCTCCCGGGACAGCATGCCAAACTAGCTTATTACCAATCATCAGCTAAGTGTGAACTCTTAAAACAGTGTTTTTACTTCTTTCCATTCATCAAAGACTCCTGAACAAAATCAATTTTTAAAAAAGACAAGGCTTGACTCCTTCTCAGAACTGTTTATTCCCCCTTCTGTGGTAAATGTTTGTTTCACAAGCTAAACCTATTATATATTTGCAGTACAAGCACACATCAATTAAACTGCCCATGGAAAAAAAGCACAAAAGCAGCAGGTAAAAAATTACATTGTTCTACGAGCCAATGTAAACTCTCAAGTCTTTAATAGCAATTTCTCTAAAGAAAAATCTTCACACCAGGCTGGAGTAAACAACCCACACGGAGATGTCAGGAGAACCACCATGTAAATTTTCATCAGCAAGTCTCCACATTTCTGCCTGTCAGCGCGCTGCAGTCCGTAATTGCACATTCTGTTTATTTCCATTTTGTTGTAACGCATTCCTTAAAAACAAACATCCTCGGAGAGGAAAAAATGTACAAGTACCAATGATTTGTGCAATATTTCTTCTAAATTGCAAAAGCAGCAAGCCAACACGAGCTTTTGCAAAATTACATTTCTTCAGCGCAAGCCATAAAAATGCCAAAGCGCATAAACATCCTCTGCAAGATTTGAAAAGAAATGTTTAAAAGTTCAATAATATTACACTGCTATGATCTACAATGTCTGAGGCCAATGTTTGTTATTTAATCCGCGATTAGATCCAGGCGAAATGGCTCACCTTCGTAAATCCTGCGCCAGTTTGAAGATATTATACCAAATACCTCGACTGCAATCTGCTTTAATAATTGGTTACGTTTCCATCTCTGGTTTGTATCAGACCTGGCCCTCCTTGGGGCTTTCAATGAAACTGGCTCTTGAGTATGCAGAGCACCTGAGAAATCCTGTACTGTAATATAGTTTATTGTATAATCGCGAAAGGCCTTCGAGAGCCAGCCGTGGTCAATGGACCCAAGCGACATGGCCAATAGAGTGCCCAACAGACTGTGTCATCTCAACCCCCACCATCAAAAACAAACACTCTTGTTGCTTTTCTGCCACGACTGAGATTGTGGGAAGAGGAGGGAGTGTAAGAGCCGAGCTCGGAGCGCTGAGGTCAAGTCAAATGTGCTCTTATCCCTCGCTCTATTTATTTCTTCTACAATCTGCCTCTTAAAAGACATGAACTGTCTGACCGGGGGGAAATAGGGGTTAGACGCTTTCCGTTTCTTTTTCTTTTTTTTCCCATTTTGGTTTTCTCTGGGATCAGAGATGCTATTACGATTCTGCTTGTATTTTGGATTTCTTGTCCGGGCATGTTCAACTCATTCCCAAACATATGTCTGATGTCGACTGTGCTATTAGTGAGACTGAGATCATTGAGGATTCACTCAGTGCTAAAGCCTTGAAGATTTGATTCAGCTTGTTTTGATACGGTTCATTTCCTGGCTATTTTTCACCATTAGTCTTCTCAGATAATGGAGCTCTGTCTAGTTAAATGGGTAGTTCACAAATACATTCAAAAAATTATTATTGCTGCTCGATTAAACTACTTATTTAAAATTAGCTGAATCAACAAAAATCTTGTTTTATGTTCAATCCACTTAAATTTGTAAAAACGTGGGACAACATAAAGGTATTTAATGCTCCAATAGTTCCACACTATTGTTTAATTTTTCCACACTATTGACTTGTATTGGGACAACATGAGAAAATTAAGTTAAATTATTAGTTTTTACAAATTTAACACCTCTTAAGCCTGGTTTATACTCGACGCATTCGCTAGTTCATATCATCGCTGTGTTTGTAGAGGTTTACTTTGGGTGCACGCAACATGATTTCGGCAAGGAGAGCGCATGATTTTTTCTAAAACTCTAGCGAACTGTGTGCGGTGCCACATTTGATTTGAATGTGAGCCACTTTGAAGAGACTTTTGTTAGAAACAGGTACGACTGTACACACATCTTTATGATCCGTGATCAAAAAGATAACCAGATGAATAATCAATAATTCCTGGCTAGAAATTACAACAGCAGTGGTAAAGGAGGAATTTTTTTTGTTTAAAGGTTTGCAAAAATCTAAAGGATAAGTTTGTTGAAGTCAAAAGAGGCCGTGGCAAAAGTGGAGACCAGGTACACAATTACAGAATTACACTGATGTATATATCACAATTTTGAATTTAAAACAATTTAACAGTTTACAAAACTTTAATTAAAGAACAGATTGTTTCTTTCATAACTAGAAAATAATTTTTGAACCTATCGGTTTACAATATACTGATGCCCTGTTTTAGGCTTTATTTGTGATAATGGGCAAGAATGTTGGACCATTATTGCCTTTTTAGCATAAGAGGACAGAAACCAGTGCCTTTTCAAAAGATACATATTTGTACCCAAACAGTTCACAGTGGTACCTCAAATGTGCATATAATGGCCAAATGTACCTAAAAAGTACCATTGAGGAACCATTATAGACCCTTCAGGTATAAATAAGTATCTTTTGAAAAGGTACTGCCCCAGTACCCAGTAAAAAAAAAAAATCAGTAGTAAGCAGTAAAATTTTTAGTAAGTGTACTTTTGTTTTGTTTTTTGTTTTTGCCATAAAAAAAAAAAAAAAAAAATATATATATATATATATATAAATATATATATATATATATATATATATATATATATATATATATATATATATATATATATATATATATATATATATATATATATATATGTATATATATATTTGTAGAGCAACCCATGCTCGGTTGTCATTAATACTTCAATAAACTTTAATAGGTAAAACTGTCTGAGATATATGACAAAAAGCAAGTGAATGCAACAAAGTTTGATTAAAAAGTTCTTGAATGGTTATAAAAATTCTTTATGAATACATTACATCAAAAAGAACACGAGTAATTTTGACCAACTATACATTGGTCTAAAACTACAACCTCTATTCAGAGGTCCCAAAGGAAGTGAACACGTTAAGAACACGGGAAGAAGGCCCAGCCGGGATTCACGACCAACCAGCAACCTTCTTGCTGTGAGGCGACAGTGATAACCACTGAGCCACCGCACCATCCAAAATTATGAATAATATACGTTTTTTTTCATTATTTGTCAATCTGTGTCGAACAAATAAGGCTGTCACACCAAAGCATAAAATAATTTAATAAGTTTACTGTGTATCGATTTAAATATGTGAACAATTCTGAGACAAAAAAAAATTAACAGGTGCACAGGGAGCTTCAGTCACATGATCTTGAATTGGATCTTATTACAGTTTTCCGTGGAATTCCCAGATTTAAAACGTTTATGGTGCCCAATCGTGTTTCTGCAAATCTACCTTCTTGCAGAGTTTATGTCCAACCCTTAAACCCAACTAAACCAACCAAGTATTATCTGAAGGAGCACTGGGTAATTAAAGACAGGTACAGTAAGTGCTGCAGATCTCCAGGAGCAGGACTTGGCACCCCTGATATAGTGTCACACCAGATGATATGGTTTTCAGTGACAGAATGAGTCAAGTTCCTGTTTTTAGATATATGTGAATGAAAATGATCATTGTGGTTTCTTTTAAAAAGCCTAAGGTATTTATTTATGATTGTCTGTTTCATTTGTAAGAGTTGTGATTTATTGAACTATGCTTAAAACAGCACAGTTTATAATAATAAAAAAAAAAACACACCAGTTATGGTCCATGAAAGTCAAAGGAATGTTTAACTGTTTACTGCAGTTTATTGACAGTACTGTTTACATTCATTTTGTCATGTGTAAAAGTGAAATGCAACTTCACATCAAAAGCAACTCAAATAGCTGCATGTGTCACTTTGGCCATTTTTTGTGATGTTGAAGTTCATCAATTTCAGACGTCCAATCAGCCAACAGGAGTCCCTACTAGTTGCCTTCGTGTTAACACGGCCCCTATTAATCATTAAAGAAACAGATTCACACCGATGGTGTAAGAAGCTCACTCATCCACATCCTATTAGAAACCACAGGCAGAGAAAACCTGCTCGGCTGTCCCACGCTTTAATGAAAGTCCAGTTTCCCTTGCCTAGAGGTAACTTGGTGAGTTGATGGTATCTGCCCGAACAATTACACTGTCACAATCAAAGGAAACAGACTTTAAATAGTCTGTCAAGTCTCATCGAGGGGCTAATAACTACTCATTTCTCTCCCAGTGTGTCAGCAAGGGCCCTGAATCCTCTCTTTGTTCTCCAGATCACCTGCCTCTAAATAGGTAGCTTGTCCTCACACTTGAAGTGCTTAGATGTCAGAGGCGAAACCCCCACGGCCTGAGGGTGAAGAAGGGCTTTGGGGTGATATCTACTCTGATGAACGTGGTGAATCTTCTCGCTCCAGTCTCCTGCTGATCAGGTCATCGGGTTTTGTATTTCTTTGGCACCATAGCATTATTAATTGTGGCTAAAATGTTACAGCAGCTTGTGATGAAACTTAAAAAAAGATGTTTTGGTTTCGTTGATTGTCTGTGAAGGTTTTGTATGAAGAAGTATTGGTCATGCTTTACAATAAGGTTTCATTAGTTAATGTATTTACTTACATGAGCTATTTCTGAACAATACTTGAGCAGCATTTATTAATCATAGTTCAACATCTACTAATGCATTATTGACATCCAAACTCATGCTTGTTAACATTAACTTATGCACCGTGAGTTAACATGAACTAATGAACAACTGTGTTTTCATTAACTAATCTTAGCTACCAAGAACAAATACTATAATAAATGTATTGTTCATTGTTTGTTCATGTTAGTAAATGCATTAACTAATGCAACCTTGTTGTAAAGTGTTACCAAAGTGTTTTTTATAGTGGATAATCAACGTGATAATCAGTTAAGCCTAACAAATAAATGCAAAATTTAAAACTCTTTTTGAAGTCTTTATGTATAAAAAGGTTTATAAAGGTATTCTTAAAGCATTTGAATATAAAATATAAAATATAATTTTACTATAACTTCGTGACATATTATGGTTATTTAAAACCTAGTATATAACAAAACTGAATAAACACAAAATATCTGGGTGACACTTTCCATGAAGTCTTGACGTAAACTCATATAAATATGTTTGTTGTTTGTTCAAACTACTTAAAATAAGCTGAAACAGGTTTTTGTTTTAGGGCAACTTGACTGTTTTATGTTCAATCCACTTCTGTGATTCTGTAAAAACGATAATTTAACTGTAACTGTAAAATTTCAATCTGTAAAAACTAATAAGTTAACTTAATTCCTTCATGTTGTTCCTGCACAAATCGAACGTTGATGTTCATGTTGTTCCTGCACAACCCAACTTTAGATTAACGGCGATATATTTTTTATCCCCCGATAAGAGTCTCACATTAACGCAGATAACGGCCCACCACTAGTTCAAACACAACAGATTCATTGTGACTAATTTAATTTTAATTCAACAATTTATTTTTTTTAAAGCTCATTAAGTAAACTAAAAAGTAACTTGCAATACATTTTCAGAAAAGTAACTCAAATATTATTACTTATTTTTGAAAAGTAATACGTTACTTGTTACTTTGATGAGTAATATTATTACGGAACTCTTGTTACTTGCAATGCGTTTCCCCCAACACTGATGGTTATTTAAAACAAGAATGAATTTGGTTGCTTTCTTAAAACAGACAGAGGCCACTTTAAAATGTGAATACATATTCACTATTGACTATATGGACTATTAACTAATGTATGACTTATCAAATAGTTAGCAGTGCAATTTTTGAAGCACTTGAGTTAAGGTATTGGAGGTGGACATAGATATGCACTTCAAACCATAAATATGAATTAATAAACAGCCAATGTATTGCTATATAGCAATTAGATAAAAGTGAGAATTTGTCTCTGTCAAGAAATTAAACTTACGAAACCAGAAGATGAATCTAAGGTATACAGTTTATAATCAGTTATACTGTAACTTAAGTAGATAAAATTACGATCAGTATTAATTACTGTTGTATAATTATGTATAATATGATACAACATCATGATTATAACGTTATATATAGCATTGTTCATTATAATTAGGATCATAAATACAGGCTTCATAGAAAGTGTTGTGTGTTAAGTGTACAGATATAACAAAGGGCAAAACATGTTAATATTTTAGGAGAACGCTGTGAAGTTTAAAGTTTTGTATGCAACACCAGTAGCTCAAATATTAACATGTCATTGATTTAAGCATTATATAAATGTAGTGGAAGAAAATTTTATATGTTTTGAAATATAGAAAAGTAAAGGTTTCCAAAAACAAGAAGACTTTGACAAAGCACAGATATTTTAAGTGTACTTAAGGACATTAGAGAATTAAAAAATACAGTTATTGTCAAATGCTTATAGTTTTACATAGCCAAATTTATATAGTCTATAGTTTCAAATATATTTTATATACTGTACAAACTTTCACAACAGTGTAATTTTACTCATTAACTCATCTGTAAACTTGCTGGTAAATTGACAACCATGGCTCATTATTGATATGTACCCTGATATACATTTCTGGAGAGCTCGAAATACATACCAGGAGATACATTTTTTCGCAATTTTTGTTTTCACGAATCTGGCAGAGGCCACTGTGTAGGTTTTTTATTTGGTCTAAATTTTTTCTCGCAAGTGCCATTCGCGCATGCTCTTCTTGGATAAGTTGTAGTCTACAGAACAAACCGTCGTTATACAATAACTTGCCATTTTTTTGCCGCACAGAACTGTTTTTGGAGCTTTGTATGATTACAGCTGAAGTCACACAATTTTGTTGGTTTCTTTCTGGACTTTGAATGTCTCGTGACTCTTACTGGCTATTGAGGATGAAAGAGCTTCTGGATTTAATTTAAAATAGCTCAATTTGTTTCTCAAGGGATTGGAACAACATGAGGGTGAGTATTAATAACAAAATTTTCATTTTTGGGAGAACTTTAGCCATCATCGCTCCAAAGTTACTTTGGAAAAATCTTTTTTTTTTTACATCTAATTAATGCACTTCACTTCATTTTTACTGTATTAAAAAATACACACTGTGAAAATGACTTTCATCTGCTATATAATCAAAAAACACATTCTTCCTCAAAAAAAGCTTCAAAGTAGTTGTTAACTTGTGGAGTAGTGAACTGTTTACGATAACTTTTATACTTTTTTCTATGGAGTATCTCTCCATCACGGTTCAGTTGTTGGTTTATGATAACAACTTGTTTTTTTCTCGTTGTCAGGACTGTTATTTATGTTTCCTTGTATTTTGTGTTGCTATGAGTCTGTAAACAGGTGGCACTGCTTGATGCTAATCTGTCTAATTTATAGCCCCATTATGCATCCTCTCTGAAAGATACAGTTTAATGCTCACAGTTCCTCCTCCCGAAAGTTTAATACCGGTTTCATGTTTTGGATCAATTAACGGGCTAATAGGGGGGAAAAAAGGGAAGACACAGGGAAGAAAAGGAGGTCTTTTTTCCCTCTGGAGTTTAATGATTTGCCTGTAGCTCGGACATTTGGCATGCCAGGAATGTTTGTCTTCACATCCAAACCCATTGTGTCGGAGAAAAAGAAAATGAGGGGAAAAGATCTGCGTGCCTATCTCAGGATGGGTGTTTGTCCGTTTCTGAAGCCGATCAATGAATGAATGAAGATTATTGTTTTCCAAGCATCCAGCAGGTCTTGCGCGGAGCCAAAGCAGCAGCTGGTTTCACTTTACCTGCTTTATCGATGTACAGAACCCCGTCGTAATAGGTACAATTTCTAAAAGTTATTTTTCTTTCAGAAATGCCTGCTTCTCTTGCGCTCTCTCTCTCATTCTGTCCCAGGGACACCCCATTCATTCATTTTTTATTAAACTTCAGCGCTCCCTATGCTCATTTCCTTTCCCAGGTCCGTTCCTGTGGTTTTAGTGGTGGAGTACAGAGAGATCGGATAGGGCCCTTCTCGCACACTGACACGGGGACTGGAACCGCTGAAATCCGCAGCGAGGTTGGGCAGAGGCCAGCGGTTTGAACTTTGGGCATAATTCACCTGTTATTCAAAGGAACAATTCACACGTTTAATAAAAGTGCACAATCGGCTTAGACAATTGCTTCGTTCCAAAACCTAGTGAGCTCCCCACGGAGGGAATATTTTAAGGCATCATAAATGTGTTCCTGATGCGAGTCCACAAGTAAGTGATTTAATTATGAAGTCTCCTAAGAGCTCGCTTGCATTTTGCTCAACCCCAGAATGCACAGCTATTCACAAAATATCTAAAACGATGTTTGAAGTGGCAAGACTGAACTTGAACCACTGTGCATCATTTTTAACATTTGTATGAAAGGATTGTATTAACAAGGACAACAAGAACAACTTATATTTGACATTTTAGTATCCACAGTGATTACTCATTGATTTTTAATGACAGTCAATTTCCTTTAATTAATGAGTAATAAATAATAAAAAATCTATTTTAATTAGTCATAATAAGTCTGTGATGCTTCTCTGTTTCAAGTTTGAGGATAATAATTCAAATGTGTTGATGTCTTTTATTTAAACAGTAAAATAGTAGAATTTTAATCTAGTTGGATTTATTTATGAAAGTAGTTCAAACTGTTCCATTCAATTCATTTAAACCAAACTGTATGCACCATTACTCAAAATTGTTGTTGTTAAAAAAAAAAAAAAATTGTTAGGGATTTCCTGATCAGTTTTTTTTTGCCCGACTCGATTTTTCTATAATACATAATTTTTTTTAAGAAGAATGAAGAAAGAGATCCAGGATGTACCTTATTTTTTATTTGATTCACCTTAACTCACTATCTTAACATTCAACAAATCTCTTAACAAACAGAGCACGTCTGTGAGTTACCTTAAACAATCAAGTAATAATTAACATCAATTCTGGCTTTAGTGCAACAGTAAAGATAAAAAAATATCAAAAATAACAACAAATATCACCTCAACAAAAAATACCCGGCAGGCAGTCCCAAATCTACATATCTTACACAGATATCACAGTTTGCTGGGGCAATGCTGTCATCATCAACTTTACAATAGTTCCAGACCACAGACATACTCGCACTTTCCGCTTAAAGCTGCTTCTGTGTTTTACTTTGCCGGGTTTTAACCAATATGTCTCTGCAACAAAGTAACTTGCACACTTGCTGCACGCATTGCTGTTTCTGTGTGAAATCAAGAAGGAGGTTAAAGAATTATGAGAAAAAAATGTAAATTTTATATATATATATATATATATATATATATATATATATATTCCGATCGAGTCTGTAACGTGATTGGGCGCGATTTTTTTTTTCTTCACAATAGTTAAACTTAGTTAAATAGTATAAACTTAGAAAATCGTAAGAAATACAGTCAGAATTGTAAGAAAATGAATGCATTCTAAAATGTACAAAATTAGAATTCTCAGATTAAAACAACCCAGGATCATTCTGAAAGCGTACCTCTATAGAAATTTCTGGAGAGTGACAAATAAATTCTAGGAGGTATGTTTTTTTATTTTTTTTTATTTAGCAGTTTTTGTTTTTTGTGAATCAGCCAGAACTTCTTTTGTGCGTGCCATTCGCATCTGCCCGTCTTGCATAAATCCACCAGAGGCTGCTGTCGACTGACTGACCGATCGACTGTCCCACCCTCCTCCTTCCATAAACCCAACCAATAGTGTTTTTCAAAAGTAGTGATTGACGCGCCCACCCACTTCCCTAAACCGGACAAATAGTGTTTTCAAAAGACAATCCAGAGAAAGAAAAGCCTTCATGGTAGCCTGATTTTTACCACATTTTCAGATCTTGCCACATTCTCCCCCTATTTCTGGAACCATTCTTCACCATACATCATCACGGTCAACTCCACTCCACGTCTCAAGTCCACCGACATTTGTTTTTAAGACGAAATGCAGCCATACATACCTCTGGCTACATAATTTGCCATCACCAGAAATGTTTATAAGGCTACATTTTAAATTTTGTTGCATTAAAGAGTCATGATTACCTCATTTAATCCTGTTTTTACCTCTATCCTGAAACAGATTTCCATTGTGTATTAAAACAAAATCAATATAAAAAGAACCTACCATAAACCTACCAACAATATTGTAAATAGGTTGTTAGCACAATCACCAATGCTATTACAAACAATGCACAGCTTGATTCTTATTAGTTAATTTCTCATTTTCTGCATATATATTCACACGGCAGCGCCACACCACTTAAACCCCTAACATAATCCCCCCGTTGGCTAATTGATTTAAATCTTTATTTACTTTTCTGTCACTTTTGTGCCTTGATGTGTTACAGTAGGAGTAGTGCGGAAGCCTCAGGACATGCGGCATGAAACATTATTCATCATCCAACAACAGTAAACTTCCTCCTGGCCTGCAGATGCCAAGCTGTTCTCCTAATGAGATGCATACCAGCGCTGAAGCCTGTGAGACAGATTGGGCCTCCTGCTAGTGTGGTCCACCGCGGTCACAGACCCTACACTGCCCTGCAGGCAAAACGGCCCGCCTCTTCCCATCATGCTCCACTGCTGCCTTACCTTGTGCTCCACCCTCCTCTGCATGATGGACATTTTCACAGGTTGGTGAAGATTTAGTCATTTTGTTATTTGCTTTTGTCATTTGATAAATTAATTATTTAAGAAATATACTGAAAATGATTAATTGGATTTACTAAATATTTTAAGGTACATTAAGTGGTTGCAAAGAAATAGGTTGAACATTACTAAGTTTAATTAGTTTGTTTAAATTCAGCCCACAGAACCTATCTACGTATATTGAGAGAATATTAGGCTTTTCCTTTTTATGCTGGTTCTCCTCACTTTCTGTTAGAAACGAAAATCACCTTCAAAGGACTTGCTCCAAGATTATTGGTTTGCCTTTGCGGAGTAATTACATGAACAGCAAATGACAAGGAAAATTCAGTGTGATAGAAGATGATTCCCATCCTCTGTAGTCTTTTTTTTTTGTAATGTTGCCCTCTGAAAGAAGGTTTATAAGCATTAAATGTTCTTCTAACAGATATAAATTCCTCCTCGTTTCTGAGGCAATAAGGCTTTATAACCTTACATTTTAGCAAGTTTCAAATGTTTATATGTATTGGTCTCCTCTGTTTTTTTTTTAATTATTATTATTATTATTTTAGTACTATTTATTAAGTTATTATGAAGCATGCTGGGTTGTGTTTTTTAATATTGTTTGTAAGTGACTTGTCTCTATGTTTTTGTGCTACTGCTTTAATTAAATTGCCACTAGTGGGATTAAAAAAGTTGTTAGTACGTGTTTGCAACCACTTACCTTAAAAAAGTTTATTAGCAAAGCAAATTAATAATTTTTTTCATTGTAGTAATACATTATTTAATTTAATTATTATTTTTATGTTTTTTTTATTATCATTTTATTATGTTTTATTGAAACTTTTATTTTTTTAATACAAAAACAATACAAAGGAAATCTACTGCTACCAACCTCAGCAATAAATAAGAAAATAAAAATAAATAAATTCAAGTGAATAAATAACAATCAAATTTGGGTATTTACCCATCAAAGCAATTATGTTTACAGTATATGTAATAATTTTCAAATGTAATTATCAGAGTATGATCAATTGTTTTAATAAATCATTGGCATAGCACTAATCAGTTTTAAGGAAATCCAGAAAAGGTTGCCACACAGAAATTGGTGTTAAGATTTTGGTTCCAAGGAGCGTCTCCTCTCGAGCTGAATGACTCGATGCAATTCATCCATCCACTCTTTGAAACACTGAAAAAAAATATACAAAGATGATTCCTTGCATTTACTTAATTATTTTACGTTAAGTGGTTGTAAGCAATTTATTTGGGCTGAATTTAAACAAACAAATTAAGTTGAACAATATTAAACTTAATTTGTTTGTTTAAATTCAATACAAATAAACTGTTTGCAACAGTTCTGCATGCAACACTTTTTTCTGTGAACTTGGAGGGTCTGAAGGTTTCCAGTTTAATTTTGTAATGTTACTTTGATTTAAAATGAATATTAAGACATATGCAAACAAAAATAGTAAAGCTTTTGCTTTTAATCAAACTCCAGTATAGGCTGGTAAGTGGTAAGATTTTTTTTTTATTCCATATAAAAAAATTATAAAAGTTTACATCCATTTTGAAGGATGTAAAAAAAAAAAAAAAAAAAATGGTCCCAATGTATTTCCTGTTTTACATTTTTAATTTCTACTGCTTCTGAGAACCCCAAAAGGTCCAGATATTGATAAATAATGTTATGTTAGCTGTTTTAATTTTAAGTTACTGAATTGTCTCTTGTTATGAAATAATTTGATAACAAGCAGGAAATGTTCATGGGCCAATAACATGACCACATTGAAATGGTCTATATAAACACAGTATTGCTTCTTCAAAAGCATTAAAAGAATTATTAATAGAATTATTAAGAAACCAGAACTTTTATTCAGAATCTAAACCAAAATTCCATTCCTCTCAAATGTAAAGTCCTACTGATGTGAAAAAAAAAAAACATGTAGTTCAAACGCACAGCATGATGAGTTGGAAACACTGGTTCATATTGTTCAAACTGTTTAATTGATTATGATCTGCCAGTTTTAGCTGCGGCTCAGTT
The DNA here is from genome assembly GCF_052040795.2 of Danio rerio. Classification (NCBI taxonomy): domain Eukaryota; kingdom Metazoa; phylum Chordata; class Actinopteri; order Cypriniformes; family Danionidae; genus Danio; species Danio rerio. The sequence goes on along the minus strand of NC_141036.1, from coordinate 44,694,328 downwards.
TTGCGGTGATGAGTTTATTTACAAATGCCCAGTTCCGCGGGCTATTGATTGCCACAACCTGAGTCACTAGGGAAAAACAGCTGCTGGAAATTCCAGACGGCTTGTAACTTTCTTCAGAACATGACATTTAAAAGAAAACATTCAAGAAACGACCACATGAGAGCGACCACTAAATTCTGCCTCCTGCCCATGACCTCTCGCTCGCTCGCAAAAAGCCACTTTCCACTGCCCTGTAACGATGTCTCAATAATATCATAAGTCATGTGCAATTGCATTGCAAAGGCCATAACTGTGGAAATCATTGTTTCTACCTGCTTATTCCCATTTGGAGGAAATCTCTTTGATGTGGCTCGCTCATGATCAGCTTTACCACTATTGCAAAGTTGCAAAGTATCCTCTCCTTTGTCGAGACTTAAATCTGTCTGAAGTTAAAGCTCCGATTTCATCCTCCGTTTCAGTGGATTTGAAATTACAAACGCACCAAAAGGCAACGCTCCAAAAAACGATCCTTATCCAATCGCACAAACCCTACAGTGACCGTCTGTTCCAATGGATTTGGACTTTATTTTCTTTGAAGACTTAACCCAAACAAGAGCTTTCATTTATTTTCCTTCCAGAGGAGTGTACACTTCGGGATATTGTGTGGCGTGCTGATTGTTTTGAGAGGAGTTTCATTGTGTGAAATCTTTCCCTTGCCTAAAACAACACTATGTGGGAAAAGGAGGTGGTGGTGGTGCTTGTGGGGGGTGTATAGTTTGGCCACTTTTGCCTTTTTTGATTTTCATCCAACTTTGCTGTATGTGGTTACAGGCAGTTTTCTCTCCTGCTGAGCTATATCAAACTGTATATATATATATATTTTCCACCTCAATTTCATATGTTACAATATCCGGGGGTGGACTCCAAATGAATGATATTTGCAGGTATGGACTGTAATCCCAGTAAGGTATTTTCTCACTGCATAGTGTCAGTTTATATACACATCCCACAAGGGTTTGGTTCCCTCAAAGATATACTTGTTCTCTAAAATCATTTGTTTAAGTAATGCACATGATAACGTTACACAGTTTAGAGTTGCGAATACACCAAGTTCATGTTATATTCCACCATTATTCAGCCTCACTTGCTTTCTGACCTCTAATTCTCATATAAAAGAATGAGTTTAAAATGATTAAATACAACTTTTAAATTGTTAAAGATTTCAAGGTACAATTCTCGCTAATGTGCTGCTTTTTAAATTCATAGTTATCAAACATTCATACACTGTAAAACCCAACAGTCAACATTATCAAATGAAATGAGGGTAGTTAACTCAAAATGTACTTAAAGTTAATTCTACTCATTTGAAAAGAGTTTTGAACTCTAGTGTTAAATGTAATGAGTTAATTAAATACCTCATTAAATACTTCAGCTTAAATGGATTAAGTTCACAGTACTCAGATAGGTTAATTTTTTTTTACTCAAATGGTTTATAGCAATAGGTTCTTCAAATGGTTTGAGTTGCCTTAACTTATTGGGTTTTACAGTACTTGGTTGGTTTGAGTTTTTTTTATTTATCGAGTTTTACTATGCTTAAATTGTTTTGTTTACTCAAAGTTCACAGCACTCATCAGGATTAGTTTTTAAACTTAAATAATTTGTTACAATCAATTTCCTCAAATGGTTTTAATTACCTTCACTTATTGGGTTTTACAGTGTAGTTATCATATTTATCTAACCCTTAACTTCCATAGTAGGAAAAACAAATAGTATGATTGTCAATGGTTACAGGTTTCCAACATCGTTCAAATTACTGTATCTTCTTTTGTGTTCAACAGAAGAAAAATAAGTAAAGGGTGTGTAAATAATGACAGAATTTTAATCACTATAAGGTTTAGGGATTGGGTATATCTTTATTTCTATAGGTTTTTTTACAATGCAGATTATGTAAAAGCAGCTTAACATAGATGAAGTTGTAGTAAATTGGAACTGCTTCAGTCCAGTTTTCACAGTTGAAGTTCAGTATATGATTATGGATGTAGAATAAAATCATGCAGAATATGTACTTTATATGTTCTATTAAAGAGCCAACATTTTAATAATAGTCAGGTAATAAGCTACTGGTTAATACTGAAAATCGGTACCAAAACTAATTTGTTAACAAAACATACTGGCAAATTTGCAAAGCCTAGCAAACTGAAATAAGTATAATGATTTAAAACGCAAATTAATCAGTATTTTTGTCTCTGTCTGGGATGCGTTTCTCAAACAACAAGGTTGACTTGTGGCTGAATTTCCGATGAAGTGTTTCCCGAAAGTCCAAGTTGCTCTGTCGCAGATCCATCGTTTGGAGCATATTAGTTAAAACTGAACACACATGGGACCTTCATTTTTTTATAAACCAACTTTTGATGTTGCAAAGTTAAAAAAAAGTGACTTTTATTGACATAATTTAGTTTGAAGTGATAATTACGGTAAAAAGCCGGGCCATATATTGTTTCAAACTACTAAAATGTCAGTACAACTGCAGTTGAATTTTAAACATCAGAACTAGAGATCCCATACTGCAATTCATAACCAGAAATTAAATGAAAACACCCATGAATCAGAAAATATCTACATTGTTAATTAACGAATGTTATTTAAAGTGTACTCAGATCAGCTTGTATGACAACAACAGCCATGCCACATTCAAATGTACTTAAATCCCCCATTCTGATGCTTTGTTTGACCTTCAGCAGATGGCCTTGACCAGACCTAAATGTCTAAATGCACATTAAGTTGCATTTTAAATTGCTTATTAGATATTTCCATTCACAAGCAGCTGAACAGGTCTACCTAGTTATGTGTATTTTTAAAAAGTTTATCTGAAAAGTGTGTTTAGCTGCACTTTTAAAAAATGACTTTTGCAGCTTGTTCAAACTACTTATTTAAAATGAGTTGAAATAGCACAATAATTTTGTGTGTTTTTTTTTGATAGCTTAATTGTTTTAATGCAGTTAAATTTCTTATAATGATTAAATGAACATAATCGATTTGTGTTCCCACAACATAAAGTAATTGTGTGGAACCCAGCATTTTTTACACTGTAAAAAAGTGATAAGTTGAAGTGAGTAAACCCATTGCCTTCAAGTTATTAAGTAAATGAGCTATGTGCATAATTATAAAAATTAAGTCAACTTAACACTTCTAAGTCACCACAGAATTACTTACATTTCTTAAATAAATTCAGCTTGTCATTTTTAAAGTGATGGGTTTACTCTGTTTTTTTAAGTTATGGCTTTTTACAGTGTACATTGTAAAATGTGATTACTTTAAAAAGTGAGTAAACCCGTCGCCTTAAAAATGACAAATTGATTTTACTTAAAAAGTATTTATGCTGTAACTGAGTGAAGTTCACTTAACTTAATTTTTTTTAACTATGCACATGATTTATTTACTTAATAATTTGAAGGCAATGAGTTTACTCGCTTTTTTTAACTAATCGCTTTTTACACTGTACAGTGTGTGTATCTTTTAAATCATTTAAGTATAATTTAAAAAAATGGCTTTATAATAATCAACATTGTGAACACAAGGTGTTTTGATGCTGTTGTTGTTCACTGTAAACCTCACTGTTGTCAATACTAAAGATATTAAGTTATTATAACTTGACATGCTTAAAATACCATATTTTGGCATCAAAACTTAAACAGGTACACAGTAGCTCATTGGGTAGCACTGTGCCCTTACAGCAAGAAGGTTGCTGGTTCGAGTCCCGCCTGGGTTAGTTGCTATTTCTGTGTGTAGTTTGCATGTTCTCCCCGTGTTCATGTGGGTTTCCTCCAGGTGCTTCGGTTTTCCCTCACAAGTCCAAAGACATGCGCTATAGGTGAATAGGTTAAGCTAAATTGTCTGTGGTGTATGTGTGTATGTTCTGGTCCTCCAGGATGGGGGTTGAGCATTGGGCTAAAAATTAAATGTTACCAAACTCCAACATGGTGCCGCTAATATAAACTATAATATTAGATATAAACGGCCCTGGGATTAAGTAAAGAATATAAAAGCTGAACAATTAGGAAGTTTAGTTTATTAGCCATTTTAAGGTATCTGTACTTAAACATTTAAGTTATCTGTAATAAAAAAAAAATTCTTAATTCAATGAAGATAATCCATTTGGTCAACTCAATTAATTGGGTTGTCAATTTCCCATTATTTAAAACGAAAAATTTTCCCCAAAACATTTGAGTAGTCTCAACTTATTATGGTTTACTGTGTTGTTGTTGCTTTTGTCGTTCGTTTGAATATTGTTCATAGTTTAAATTTGTGTTTTATTAGTATGGCCTTGAACATCTGGTTAAGGGACCACCAATGAAAACTAGTCTTTAGGCTAATTTGGGTACATTTACGTTCTTGGGCAATGTTGAATAATGTACACTGTCCCTTCTTCATTCAAAAAAAAAATTTTTTTTGCTGCTTGTTCTAACTATTTATTTAAAATAAGTTAAATCAGCACTATTCTTGATGTTTTTTTTGGGGGGGGGGTCAACTTAATTGTTTTATGTTAAATCTACTTAAATTTGCTGAAACAGTTAGCTTAATCAATTTGTATTGAGACAACATATAAGAACTGCGCATTTTTTATACTGTTGTGAAAAATAAATACATGAAATTCAGTGAAAATGTAGCTGTAACATTTGTTTTCAGGAAAAGTTCTAATATAGTCATTTTGCAGATATTTGTTTGACCTTGGGCTTAAAAAAGGCATGTAAAAAACATCTGAACATACATTTTTGTGGCATTTAATTAGATGAAAACAGACCTTTACACTGTTTTTGAAGTGAGTGGACGTGAGCTTGACCCCTTTGGGTTTTCCTCCACTCTTCCCCCTCAGTATTGCTCTTGTTCTGTGTACTTTCTAAACATGTTTGTTTTCTTTCCTTGTCAGCAGGAAAGCACAAGCCGTGAATTGTCTGTCCAGGGTGGGAAAAGGCCTGAATCTTCTCACTCCAGACACCGACCCTAGGTCAGATCCGAACAGTTCCTCTCCTTTCTAAATGATGTGGAGGAGTCAGGATTTTGTGTGTGAGAGATGCAAGTTAAATAGCTGAGGCTTCACTCCTAAATTTAAAAATGAATTATCTCTGGGAACGAGAATAAATCTCTGCTGGTGGCTCTCTGGTCCACCTTCTCACACTGACCTAGAGAAATGATATTTAACAGATACAAATAAAGAAAAAAAAAAAGAGAAAACAACTTATGAAATTGTGCCTTTCAGAGTTCCTCTTCATGGTCCGCCTTGAGCAAGCCCAGCTCTGTTCACAGCCCCGCGCCTGATTAATTGTGCAGCTTTGGATTTGTGAGAGTCAGCCTGTTTTTTTCCAGATGAGGTTAGTGTTATTGGGGAGAGAAGGAGTGAAATGGAACAAGTTCGGAATAACAAACTTCACACTTCTTGTATACTGTACTTGCATACAGTGGCAGAAATGCATCATGCTTGTAATTGACTAAAATGTGTAATATAGACTAAATAGTGGAGTAGTTTTTGTTGTTGTGAATTGCATTATGGGAACTTGATCTCTGCTCTGTTGACTTTTGAAGCTGAAAATACAACTTTACAGTTTAACAAAGTGGCTTTTTTACATTTTACTAGTTGAAATTAATGTATAAGAAATAATATATAGAGAAATAAGTCTGTAAAATAACAGAAAATGTACTGGTACTTTATTACAAGGTTTTGTGCCTTAACAAAATCAACCCAGACAATATATCACTTTAACGGGTCACGAAACACCAAAAGTTGAAGTTAACAGTCATTTATGTGTCCCACGCAGCTAAAAAAAACACTATCAGGACACATATATTTCACTAAAAAGTGAAAATTGGTTATTTTTGTGTTATTTTGAGCAAATTTGTTCTTCTTGAGATCCCTGTGTAAATTCCAGCGTGTAGACCGAATGTCTGTACCGGCAGGTACATTGTGACATCTTTGAGCTTTCAGCATTAATTCATGAGAAAGACTTGGTTCGAACCAATAAGCCCGCTCTTTTGATGTGTAATGTAATGTGCTATATTGAAAGTGCAGCTGGATTCACGTGTGGATTACAGTGGTCTGCTAACAGGCAACAAAAATATGTTTGTAAGGATAATTTTTTAACCAAGAGCTTTTGAATCTGGAAATGGTGAAATCCAGAATTTCCACTCATCTTCTTCTATGATTGTCCTGTCTCTACATATTTGGTTAGTGCGTGATCAGTGTTCTTTGTTTATTTGGAGGCAAAGTTAGTTAGTATCGTCAGCAGTACTCTTTCCGTTTTTTTAAAGACATTCCTTAGTGAAAATTATTTAGTTACTAAATTTACGGTAAGTTAATATCACTACAGTATTATGGGCTTAAAAATGCACTGTAAATGCTGCTCTCTGATTGTAAACATGTAAACACCTTAAACTAATACCGTCATGTATAATTTCTACTGCATTTTGTTACATGATAGTCTAAGTCTAAGTCTAATGTGAAACATTGCGATAGACAATGCCTTCATCATCAATGGCATCATCGTCATAGGCGGTGAATTACTTATTTATGAAAAATTAATTAATTCATAACACATTAAATATTTGTGGCCTTCCGTTTCAACTACCTGATCAGCATGGTCTTCGCTTTACCCATAATAGTCAAATTATTAATAATTAAAGATAAGTTACACACAAATTACCACCTGTCAACCACCTGTTTTCCGCGGGACTCTGGCATGCATAGGCAGAGTGATCTGTGTCAATATAATGGCGTTGACAAACTTGGTTGGTAAAAAAGCGCACAACTGCAACCAACCAACGGTATCTGAAGTTTTCGTTAAAAGTACTAAGTACAAGCGTGAAAGCGAAAGATTAAAGCAGTGTACTGATGCTGTGACATGTTACCTGATAGATTCAAAAGACAAAAGATTTAGAATTTTACAGTATGATAGTTGTTGTAAGATAGAGGTTGTTGCATTTTAAAAATGACTGTACATTTTACAGTAAAGACGTACAATACTGTAAATACATATACAGCTTGATAAATGGTGCTGTAAGTGTAAAAACAGTATTCTCCCTGTAATCGATTTACAGTAAGTTACTGGCAAACTGCTGCCAGCAAGTTGCTGCATTCTACAGAAAATTGTTAACAGTGTATGCGTTATTACATTTTGAACACTCAGGAAAAAAAAGAAAAGATGTTTTGATGTTTATTTGAACTACTTATTTAAAATGAGTTAGCAACACAATTCTGGAGTTTTTTTTTTTTTTTTGAATACTTACATTAACGTATAGTTACGTTAACTTAATGGATTTGTATTGGAACAACATGAATCAATTGTATTGTATATATAATGAACAGTGTATTAATTTCTTTCCCATAACTGTGCACTGAACAATTTATGTAGATAAATGAGCGGTCATTAATTCCAGTTTACCGTTTAATCGCTTTCAGCTGGAGCGTGTCATGTTTTGATGAAGGTGGAAACACACTCGAAATATCCTCTCTCTTGCTCACACACACACACACATGCACAAGGTACAGCAGGTGTGTGGCGGGGTGTTGTGTTCATCTCTCTAGGGCCTTCCTTTGCCTCACTTTCCAGCCCATACTGGAATTCGACTAAAAAAGTCTGCTGTGTTCTCGTTCCAGAGGCATCCCTAACTGTCTTTGACACTTAACATTTAGGCAAAAATGCACAGAAAACCTGATGAAAGCGAGCGTGGGGTTAGCGTTCATCTCTGCGGATGTGTTTGTGTTAGAGCATGTACTGCGGCTGCATAAAGCTTAGCTTCATTTGACGAAACTGTAAAAAATCAACTGCTTTCACAGGAGTCAAATTCAATTTCAATTCAAGCTCTGAGATGTTAAAGAAATCCGCGGCCCCAGACCTCACAATGAGGGATCTATTACACCGACTACCAAAGAAATGTTCTTTTAATTAGCCACATTTATCTTTTTTTCCATGTTTTGACAGAATTTCTTACATAAACACACAGCACAAAGAGAGACAGACACACAAAGCATGCTCATTTTTATGCTTGACAGAGCCACTCGGAGCAAAAACAAAGGTGACCTTGCTGTGCCACGTCGGAGCGTAATGGGTTGCTGTGCTTCATTCGTGAGGTCATATCAGCAGCACCTGCGAGGACTGTAAGTACATAATAACAGATTAAATGGATGAACCTGAAAGACCCTGTGAAGTCAAAATTACAGTTTTAGTCCATGTGCGTTAACATTGAATACGTCTGTGGAAATGCATTTAGAATCTTCTTGAACATCTCAATGCTTTCTTCTTGGAAAATGGTAGGAAAATACAGATGACTCATCCTGCACTGCAGAGGTTTTTATCTAATTTTGCTTTATAGACGTAACATGTTGTTTGTTTCAGTTTTGTTTCTGATAGATTTCTTTCAGCAGTGCTTTTGGGGAGGATGTGCACTGGAAAACATCCCTTATAAGATTCACTTAATTAAAATCCTCATAACAGTTAGAAATTTGAGTATAATTAAGTCACTTATACTGATCGTACATTTAACTTGTGAATATCATGTAAAATGCACACTACCTGACAAAAGTCTTGTCGCATTTCCAAGTTTTAGGAACAACAAATAATAACTTGACTTCTAGTTGATTATTTGGTATCAGAAGGGGCTTATATGAAAGGCAAAGGTCTCTAGATTATGCTTATTTTACCAAAATAAAATATGATCATGCCTTAATTTTTGATTATTTAATTAGGACAGTAAGATCTGACTTTGCCTAGACAAAATGTCACCTTAGAATTATAAGGTTCTATCTATGTTCTGAATGATTTTGAGATATTGAGCTTCAAAGTTTTTGCATTCTATATCGCTAACAACATGTGTGTGACATATTTCTTTCATACATTAACATGACAGAGAACCTAAGGGTTCTCTAAATGTAAATTATCAAAGTTCTCTTACATTTGCAAATTGGAGTAAATAAACCACAGTAAATGCAGATAGAACCTTCTCATTCTGAAAAGTTATTTTCCACTTGGAATTATAAGGTTCTATCTGGCAGATCATTCATTGAAGCATTACTTATCAAGAAACACAATAAAAAATAGATAGTTTAGTGTTCTAACAATATGTTGATGCTTGAGAAAGTTACAATTTTGCTTTCTGTAACATTTATTTCATGATTTAAGATTAATATTTTTTCTCTTAAAATTAAGCATACAAGGCTGTACTAAATTTTTTTTTCAGTGCTACTGTTAATTTTATCTAATTAATATGTTCATATTTATAAAATTTTATGCTTTAAATAAATTATTGAATTATATTTATTGATTTTTATGCCCCATGAAATAAATTAAGTATTTGCCCTTCAAGGCTTAATGTTAAACTTATATTTTTTTAGCAAAGACATCTACAGTATGTTTAGACATCTATTAGATCTCTTTTAAACGCATGTTTCTTTATTCTTTTTTTTAAACACCAAAAGAACCAAACTAAATGTGAACACAGATTTTTATATACCTCCAAACACTTCTACTTTACAATGTACAGGTGTTGCTTGCGGAGTGTGGAATGGAGGGGAGGCCTGTGCCATTCTCCTGGCTGGCCGAGATGGCGTAATGGGAACTGCCAGCTGTGATGGTAATTACAGCACCACTAAAGAAGACGGGGGCTGTTTTTCTTCAGGGGGCTTACAGCTCAACTGATTTTTCATTTACATGTTTTAAGTAAGATGAAGGAGCTCCCCAAATGGGTTTGAGCCATGCATTAGTGAGAGTGGATACATGCCATTTTTCAAGTGTTGTTCTTTGTCACCGGCGAATTGTTTTAACGCGCCTCCATGCTTGGAACTGTTAAAGGAATGAGGTCTAGAGGAATGCTCACGAAACGGATATAAATGCTCGCTACCTCGGACCATACGTTTCACAAGGGATGGAAATATGGTTTTGATTAGTTGATAAAAAAAGCTTTGTTTATGGTGCTTAGTAAGGCAAGTATCACTTTCATTTTTAGTGATACGACCATAATTCTTGCATCAGTTGTGCGATAGTCATGGGAATGATTCTCTCAATTGCAGTTTATTGAAGAGAGGTGTGCGATTACCTTTCCAAGTGATTACACTTATTTTTATCTTGGCAAACAATGAAAAGGCAAAGAGCATGTAGACTTAAAGGAAATACCAAAGTTATATCTAATGTCTTTTCTTTTCAGAATGTTATAGGAACTTGGCGTGGGCTGAAAATTATTTAGCATGGAGTTTTTCTGTGTATATTTTCAGCAAAATGCACGGAAATGCAACTAATTTTAAAGATGTGATCACACAGGGACTATTAAAGTGATCAAAATTCTAAGTATTATTCATGTCATGTTCTTTCTAAATAAAATCAACTGATTCCTCTGAAAGTATTCTAAGAATATGGTCTTGAATCTGCTAAATCTTTAACTATTTTTAACTTTTTATTTAGTTTGTCTAAAGTGAAAAAATCTACCTGAAGAAAAAAATCTAGACCTAAAGACCAGACATGATCTGTTTGAATCAGGAAGAAGGATTTGGGAGCTAAATAATTCAATAAACACAAAATAATCAAATAATAAAAAGTAAATCCAAATTAATGTAAACTGAAGTAACACAACAACATGAAATAAATCAAATAAAAAAGGATTCATTAGGTACTTGCTTAGTGTTCTCATTTAAGACTGTGTTAATACTTTGTGTTTAAAAGATGTCTAATACACGTCCAAACATTGACATCTTGACTAAAACAAGGCTAAATTTGGACTGTCCGTGAAAATCTAATAGACGTCTAACACTAGTTAAAAAAAAAAAAACTGTCATCAAATAGACAGATTAGATATGTGCAGTCATTCTTTCAGTCAGTCAGTCAGTCAGTCTTTATTCATTTCCCGAAGGCAATTTGGTTGCAGCATACAAGCATTTCACACATAATACACAAAAGCACATTGCGCCACACAAATTCTACCCTAAATTTAAAAGCTTTACAGCTGAGGGAATGAATGAAAGTTTAAACCGATTTGTTTTACTAATAGGTGTTCTATATCAAATACCTTAAGGGAGATGATAAAACTTGTGGTGCATAGGATGGGAATCATCTGACAGAATACTTTACTCAAAACTTGTCTATTTTCTCCAGACAACTCTTATTCAATGAATATTAACAGATCTCATTCGTTCATTTCATTATTATTGAAAAGCATTGCCAGGATTTCATTTATCATTTCTGTCATCCATCGACCCTTTCATCCATCCATAAACACAAGTAAAACAATAACATGAAATAAATACAATTAAAAAAGTATACATTCATTCCTCACTTGCTTAGCGTTCTCATTTTAAAACTGTAAAAGATGTCTAATGTCTAAAACAAGGCTAAATTACAATAGTCCAAAAAGTTATCATCAAATGGACAGATTAGACATGTGCAGTCATTCATTCCTGTATATTTGATGACTATTAACAGCTCTGATTCTCATTTATAGTTTCATTATCATTCCAAAGCATAGGCAGGATTTAATTTCAAAAACCTATTGTGTTCTCCTATATAAAGAATGCCAAACAGGTCTGAAACCCAATGAGGGTGGGAATATAATGACATCATGTTCACTTTTGTAAGAACTATCCCTTTAAACCGAGCACAGGTAATTGTGAAATAAGAAAGTCGCTTGGCTGTGACTTCTGAAACCTTTCAGTAATGGCATTAAGACTATGAGCACTTCACTGGCAGCTGTGCCAAACTAGAAGAAGGGAGGGAGACCAAGAAGCTGAATGTATTGCAGATGGCACAGCTCTATTCTCTAACCGAGCCATCTGGAGTTTACTTAAACTGATGACTTCATTATCAAACACAGTTTCACTTGCCAAACACAATTGCTGACACGCTGACTGACACACATGTTAATGATGACAGACAGACACACATATTGGCATGACTCAGTTGGCATCCATAATGACAGACCGACTTGAAGATGAGATTTAGTTATGCATTCATTAATGTATTTCTGTCTGGTTGAGATGTATTGGATGAGATTGTGGCATTGGCTAGAGTTTAGGCTTCGTAATTTGATGACATAATAGTGTAAAACAAGCGTAAGTGGCCTGACCTCTCACTCAGAGGTCAGTCAGGGATCTGCGCTGACCCAGCCTTGTGGGTTTGTGCCTCGGCGTCAGAAGTAATACCTTGACCTACTGTAATTTGTTTGGGAGGCCTCCTCTGAGACACCTGCAGGAACTGGGTGGGTGCGAGCGAAAGAAGCCAAATTCTTGCCAATTAAATCATCGTGGCACTGATTTTTTCCAGTGCATGCCCTTCCAGCAGCGAAGTGTTGTGGTAATTGATGTTCATGACATCAGAACTGCGTATTTTTGTAACCCGTATTAGATTTGTTGTACATGTGGTTTTGGCTGTTATATTTGTCCTCAGACAGAGCAGCTACTGACTGTGAGCTCGAAACCACAAGCTGTTCTGCAGACCTGAATGGAATAAATTATTTATTTAATAGTGTTCTCTTTGTGTCTGTCTATCTGTCTATATATTTGTTATATGTTATCTGTTATGTTCCATCCATCCATCTATTCATCCATCCATCCATCCATTTTTATCTATACTTCCATCCGTCCATCCGTCCTTCCGTCCATCTGTCTTTCTATATATTTGTTATCTGTCATCTGTCATGTTCCATCCATCTGTCCGTCCATCCGTCCATTCATCCATCCATCCATCCATCCATCCATCCATCCATCCATCCATTTATTCATTTAATTTATCTATTCTGTATATATTTCTGTCATCCACCATCCATCCATCCATCACTTACTTGTTGTTTCATTATTTGTTGTTCATTCTATCATCTGACCCATCCATCAGACATTCATTTGTCTATTTCATTTATCTAATTTCTCTACGGTTCTGTTCATGCATCCATCAATTTTAATTAATTTATCCATCAACACAGTTTTATTTATTCATTTATCCATCCATCCATCCATTTTATCCATCCATCCATTATTATTCATTTATCCATCCATCCATTTTTATTCAGTGATCCATCCATGAATTGTATTTTATTCATTTATCCATCCATTGATTCTGCCATGAATTTTTTTTTATTTCATTTGACCAATTCATTTATCTCATTTCTTTATGGCTCTGTCATCCACCCATCCATTTTAATTCATTCATCTATCCATCCATTTTACTCATCCATTCATCAGTCTATTTTTATTCATTTATCCATCCATTTTATTAATCCATCCACCATCCATTTATCCATCCATCCATCCTTTCATTTTAAATAATTTATTCATCCATCCATTCATCCATCCTTCTATTTTTATCCATCCATTTTTATTAATTTATCTATTTCATTTATCATTTTTGTCAGCCATCGACACATCCCTCCATTAATTTCTTATTCATTTATCCACCCATCCATGTTTATTATTCATTTGTTAGTTTTCTTTTCAGCTGAGTCCCTTTATTAATCAGGGTTCGCCACTGAGGAATGAACCACCAACTTATCCAGAATATGTTTTATGCAGCGGATGCCCTTTCAGCTGCAACTCATCACTAGGAAACACCCATACTCTCTCATTCACACACATACACTACAAACAATTCAGCTAATCCAATTCACCTACTGTATATCGCATGTCTTTGGACTTGTGGGGTAAACCGGAGCACTCAAAGAAAACTCACGTAAACACAGGAAGAGCATGCAAACTCCACACAGAAATGCCAACTGACCCAGCTGAGGCTCGAACCAGCAACCTTCTTGCTGTGAGGCAGCAGCGCTACCCACTGCACCACCACGCCGCCCCCCCATGTTTATTAATTTATCAATTTAATTTATTCTATCTACATGCATCATTGTTTCTTTGCCTATTTTAAAACTTAGAGATTATAGTTATGCCTCTTATTTTCACGTTGTGTAGTAATATGGTTCCTGAACTGGTGTCAGTAGACCTTTCACTTCAAATTACTTCACCTAACAACCTTAACTCTTTTACTTTTTCATTCTATAAAACAAGCACATGAAGTTGGTGGAAAATGATTAAATTCCACAGCTGTTACCACCCGTTTCCTTTGGCAGCCCGAACCCCACAGAATCGTTCTCACTCATGCTTAAACACACATAAGAACGAAAGTCATGTGTCTCAATCCGGGCTTATAAAATACACACAAAGCATATCACTAACGCTCGCAGTGCACCTACAAAACCTGCCTCTGTGATTTAGTACATTTTCATTGAGATTACGTTCATATATTGTTGTGAGCGTAATTAAAGAGTTCTCCTTCCCCGTCGTGCCTCTTTTACAATCCCTCTGCGTAGAGGAGTGGACGCAGTTAATTGCGTGCGCACTTGTAACCATTGCCGTAATCATGAGGAGTTTTTTTTGTGACCAGCTTCACACTTTCTCTCCACACGTGTGTGGGGCTTCAGGTGTCATGGCCTCCGCCAGCCGCTCGGCCCCCTAAAAAAAAGAGACCCCGAAAGGTTCACAGGCCACTTGATTATGGGCTGGCGGACACAGCTGCGGTTTGTGCCACTTCATTAAAACTGTCATCTGCTTCACAACATATAGCAGAGGTCCATGACATTATGGGATATATGTGCAGTTTCTGTCAAAGGCAGAGCTTGTAGGCCTCCAAACAGCTAAGGTGAGTTGTCACTTTTTTTTTTTTTTTTTATAGTGAATTATAGTTTTTATAGTAATTTTATAGTGATTTCTTGTGGTCAGGGTTTACTTTTTTGAGAGCAAAATTATGTATAGATACAATTATGTATATTACAATATAATATTTTGATCCATTTGTCAGTGAATATAGGCAATGTATTTTGGTGTATTTAAACAAAACAGATTTATTAAACAGATATATTTATTCAAATAATATTTTAATCACCAAATAATAGATAATACAATAAAGATAATACAATAAAATTCAAACAAAATATTGCAAAAATAAATTACAACCTAAAAAATTTCAACTAAATCTGTCAAGTTTTTTTGCCTCTCTTGATTTTTCCTCTTTTTTTTAATTGATATTTTTCTATATCATATTCATTTGGGTGTACTAGTTTTTGGACCATTATCGGTAGTTATTTTGTTAGATAAGCTCCAGATTTGGCTTTAGTGCTGACTAATCTAATGTATATGCACATATATAATATTGCATAGCTTCCTATAAAAAATATGAATTTAAAAGATAGATTTGTGAGGGGTGTACTTATATATACTCAGCACAGTACATACAGTTGAAGTCAGAATTATTAACCCCCCTGTATTATTTGCCCGCGTTTATTTTAATCCCCAATTTCTGTTAAACGGAGAGAAGATTTTTTTCAACACCTTTCTAAATATAATAGTTTTAAAAACTGATTTATTTTATCTTTGCCATGATGACAGCAAATAATATTTGACTAGATATTTTTCAAGACACTTCTATACAGCTTAAAGTGACATTTAAAGGCTTAACTAAGTTAATTAGGTTAACTAGGCAGGTTAGGGTAATTAGGCAAGTTATTGTATAACGATGGTCTGTTTTGTAGACTATCGAAAAAAAATGAGCTCAAAGGGGCTACCAATTTTGTCCTTAAAATGGTATTTAAAACATTTTAAACTGCTTTTATTCTAGCCGAAATAAAACTAATGAGACTTTCTCTAGAAGAAAAAATATTATCAAACATACTGTAAAAATTACCTTGCTCTGTTACACATAATCTAGGGAATATAAAAAAAAAAAAAAATTTGAAGGGGGGGCTAATAATTCTGAATTCAACGGTATATACTTTGTTTTTTGTGTGTGAATTCACATTTTGAGCCATTTATAATTATACAGTATTAGACTAATATGTATATTACTACTTATATATATACTTTTATACACACACACACACACACACACACACACACACACACACACACACACACACACACACATTCTAATATTTATATATATACTATATATCCTTCAACCTGCAGTCACTGCTCTATTTTCTCTTGTCTATGGGATTTTGAAAAATCAGTCCTGTGATTCCTGTCCAATCAAATTGTACATATAAAGTAATTTGCCTCATAATGAACTACCTCAAGACATGGGCGATTTATAAGTAAAGCAAACTGTTTGGAAATATCAACGTCATTTGACATCAAAATAACGCTGTCCTTAGACACTGGCTAGACGTTGAATTTTGGTCACCTGACATCATAACCTAAATCTAACCTAATATTAATTTAGATGCACTACAGATTGTTACGTTTACATACACATGCACAAATTACATGTAAATGCATCAGCTTTTTACAGCGAAATACTCACTACAGACTACTCCTGAGTCCTTTTGAAAGGTCTACTTTTTACTCTGAGTAATATTTACAACAGATACTTTTACCTTACTTGCACTACATTTATAGGCAAGTAATGGTATTTTTACTTGAGTATGGATTTTCAGTACACTTTCCTCCACTGGTGAATAGTGAGTATTACGATGGGATAGGTTGATGCATTTACATGTAGTTTATGCTTGTGCGTGTTAAGTTATTGTTTAAGACCATTTCAGACCTCATACAGTGAACATCTGTAATGACATCCATCAGTAAACAACATATCTTCTTGGACACTTTTAATACTTCCAACTAGTTTGCTGCATATCTTGAGGTAGTTCATTATGAGGCGATTTACTTTTTATGTGCGATTTGATTGGACAGGAATCACAGAACTGATTTTTCCAATCCCCATAGACAAGAAAAAAATGACTGCAGGTTGAAGGAAAGTAGTGGAGGAAAAGTACTGATGCAGCACTAAAAACATACTCAAGGGAAAGTAAAAGTACATATTTTTAAAACTACTAAATAAATGACAATTTCTGAAAAAAACTACTCAATTATGGTAATTTGAGTATTTGTAATTTGTTACTTTACACCTCTGATACTGACTGAAGTAACCTTCTTGTGTGACAACTAGCTCTGGTCTCACCTATATGGTTTCTGACTGTGGCTTGGTATGATTCATAATGCAGTCATCTACCAATATAATCTATTTCCTATAGTCGTAATACGCATTTGATTCATTGTGATTCATTGATGCTGTACCCTGTAGAATAAGCTTGTGGGGAATGAACCAGCTTGGGTTACGCTGACATTTATAACCATTAAAATGTTGGCCTAGACGAGCTTGCATGAAGTCAAACATTTAACACATGTTTTCATAATTCATATTTTTGTATACACAGTTGTGACTAGAATAAACTCTCCAGTTCATGAACACACTGACATCTGTATGTGATTATAAACATTTAGAATAATTTAATAATTAAATTTAATTAGTGATATGAGAACAAAACCGTCTATATTATTTGCTGTATACTGCTTTCCTGCTAAATTTCGGGTATTAAGGATATTTAATTAGGAATTAATAAATTATTAAAAGATGTTTTTTGTCAAAGTCTGTACAGTGTGCTGCAAATCAGTTTCTATTCTTAGCTAAATATTAGATTGCTGACAAAATCTATATGTTTATTGCACAAAACAACCATCATGATCCAGTATGATTGCCTGATTTTGTATAATTGATACTTAATGTATTTTGTTTTTTGTTTTTCTGTTAACTTTTATTAATTGGATACCCCAGTTTAAGGAAACCACAGGAAACTGTGTGTAGTTGTATTGATATATTTATTTATAGATATTGATATATTTATTTAGCCCTGGCAGTATGTTTTTATGCTCCTCTGTGTCGAGTTACTTTACGGGTGTTTTGTTCTGTACCTTATTTACAAGTAGCTAAAACTCGCTCATTCAGAGGCGGGAACCAGCGGACATACACCAACTTTAATCATAAGGTGAACACAAAACAAAACTTTCCATCTGGAGCTCCTTCACAGAGTTGACACTTGTAAACACTCGCTCCATCGGACTCGCAGCTCTCAGTACCACCCTTGCTCGTCACGATACCAAACCGACCAATAACAGAGCTTGTGGTATTTGTCATTGCGACGTGTAGTAACATTTTTTGAGAGGTGCTCATCAGCATCAGTGTCAGCCACAGCAATGGCTATGTGACTGTGCGAAGGCTGAACAGGACCATACACGTGCGCTTGATGCAGAAGTATAAATCAGCCTTTAATTCCTTGGTTGCCACAGTGGAATGTACTGCCAACTATTCCAGCATATGTTTTACACAGCAGATGCCCTTCCAGCCACAACCCGGTACTGTGAAACACTCATACACTCTCGCATTCACACACACACTCCAATTCACCTATATGTCACATGTCTTTGGACTGTGGGTGAAACCAAAGCACCGGGAGGAAACCCATCCTAACACGGGGAAAACATGCAAACTCCACAGAGAAATGTCAACTGGCCCAGCCTGAACTCAAACCAGTGACCTTCTTGCTGTGAGGCAACAGTGCTAAACCCTGAGCCACCATGCCACTCCATGTTTTAATATATAGTGCTTTTTAACAGAATGCATAGAGCAGTATTATAACATAAGCCTACTGTAAATACATTTAGTTGATAAAACAGCAGTCTTACTCCGCTTCATACTACCATGATAATAAGTTCTAAATACTTTAGATCATCCATCAACATGATTGCTGCAGGACTTCCATAGAGATGTAACTAACGAATTGTTCACCAAAAGAATAACAATGTTCGCTAGCAAATTGAAATTTAACACAGACTTTAATATGTGGCTTTAATTTTTACAATCATATTAGTTGGATGCAGACTTGCAGATATAACTAGAAGAAATAAAATTTGCAGTTGGCTAGCTGTGTGCTGCAAATGCTCAAAGGTTGGATCAGTTTCTTAACTAATTATATGTCTCCATCTGCCATTTTGTTTTTGAAAGAAAGTGAAGTATTCTGCATACTGGCTGCTAGAAACCGAACAAAGAAAGCTGTCAACCGGTCAAGGTCCCGCTTCATAATGAACTTCTCCTGTGGATCACAGACCACAGCCAATAACAGTGAGCTCTCAGTTTCCCTCTTAAAGATAATTGTGCGATCAGGTTTTAGATAAGAAATAAAATCACAATATGATATATATGATATGACACAATATGAGAGAAAAAGAGATTATTTGTTCTCGTAATTTGATCTTTGGAGTTGTTATTGTAATATTTTAAGGTTTAAAAACTTGTTTTTTTTTATTGTGAATTTATATTTAAGTAATATATGACTAAATTACATTATAAGAGCTTTAAAGGCTCCATCAGGTGCTTTAAAATGTGCAGTTTTATTTATTGTTTGACAATCTCAACTGAAACAGAAAGACAGGATGGGACATAGAGTAGCTCCTCCTTCATTTTTAATAACAGCGAATAGCATTCTGTTTAGATGACAGCTGTGCCAGTCAGAGCTGAAATTAGATTTTTTTAAGTGATTAAAGCTTACATTGTGAATAATAAAAATAATAAAATTAAATAATAATTATAATTAATTAGTTATAAACACAACAAAATCGTCTAGATCAGGGTTGCCCAAACCTGGTTCTAGAGGGCCGATGTTCTGCATATTTTAGTCCCAATCCTAATTAAACACATCCAAACCAGCTAATCAAGCTCTTAATAGGTATACTTGAAACCTTCAAGCAGGTTTGTTGAAGGATGTTGGAGCTAAACTATGCAGGACAAAGACCCTCAAGGACCGAGTTTGAACACCTCTGGTGTAGATTATTAGTTGTATAATACGTTCCTGCTATCCTGCTAAATAACAATGCATAGAATTATTATATTATTAAAGGGTGTTTTTGGCAAAGTGCTGCACATTTTAAATTTTGATTTGCAATTACTTAAGTAATTGAAACTTACATTGTGAAATAGAAATTTGAAAAGTGATTAGAAATGAACTGCCAAAATTTTAAGATCATAATTTTAAATGTTAATAATCATGTAATTACAAAATGTTTTGTCTGATTGTGTGATATGAAGTCACATTGCGAAAATAAACTTCACAGTTTATAAAATATTAATTTGCAATTAAAAAAAAAGGCAGATTTTGAAATTATTTGAATACATTTGAAATGATTTTAATGTTAAAATGATTAAAGAAATCAAACATTTTATCTCCCAGTTATTGCTGGAAGAATTGCAAGATTTGAATTGGTCAAGGCAGAATTGTGAGATGTTAACTTATTTAACAAGTTCTCTTCAGAATTACATCTTTATTTTTTGTAATTCTCAGTTTTTGTCTTAAGTTGTATAATTTTTCTTAACCCAAAATTATGAACTTAAATAGTTAAAACTGTGAGATGCAAAGTTGCAATTTTGAAAGAAGTAAACTTATAATTAGGAGTTTATGTATCGGAATTGCAAGAGTTTATATCTTGCAATACTAACATTATTCTAAGAATTGCAAGAAGCAAACAGGTCAATATTGTAAGATAATCACAATACTTAGAACATTTTAAATCAAAATTGTGTGCATTTGACTTGTAATTATGACATATAATCTCATAACTCTGTAAAAAATGTTAGAATTTAGAAGTTAACTTGCAGTTTGAATTTGTAACTGAGTTTAAAACTCAAAAAAATAAGTAATTATCCTTAAGTGATTCAAACTCACATTGTAAAATAGAAATTTGAAATGCGACTTCAAATGGTATAATTGCCAAAATCTTACAATCGTGATGTTTAATTGTGAAATTATTATGTAATTACAAAATGTTTAGTCTTATTGTGTGATACAAAGTCACATTGTGAAATAAACTTCACCTTCAACTTGCTTTAGGAAGTTATTTGCAATTTGACTTTAAATCTAAATGATAAAAAGGCTGATTCTGAAATTATTTGAATGCATTTAAAATTATTTACAATTTTTAAAAATGATTTTAATTTTGAATTATCAAAGAAATTAAACATATTATCTTCCACTGTAAAAAAAAAAAAATTCAAGCTGAATCAAATTACCCTTAGGAGTCCATTGAACTTGTATTTTGTTAAACTGACTTAAAACATGATTAACTTAGTTTATGAAATAAAATCATAATTTCTGTTACCTGAACGTTCACTATATTTTGCTCTATATTACGCTTTTCTGTTTGAAGAAACTGCTCTATTAACTTTTGGCAAAGACAGGATGGTTTGTTTATATAATTCTCTGCAATCAGCTTTTCTTGCAACATAAATCCTAAAAGGATTAAAGGTGCTATGGAAAAGATGCATTTGAGTTCTTGTTTGGGTGTGTGGGAGATTATATAGTGCGTTTAGCCATGTTCTCTTTCATATTGTAACAATAACACGTTGTGTTGTGAGTAAATATGACCTTTAGATAATCCTTGTAATGATTCTAAGTAATAGGATTTTGTGGGCTTGCATTTTTCATGCTGTAAAGTTAATCTCACTTGAGTATTAATGAGAATAAGACGCGATGAATGCAGTGGCGTGTTTGTGCAACTTTTTTTCTACTCTGGGTGAAAAGTTCAGTTTCCCTTATTTCGCTTAAAACTTGTGCAATCAGAAGGATTTGTATGGAAGTCTGTGCCACATGATAAAAAATATTTTAATTGAATAATTTTGTCTATTGAGTTTATATATCAAAATTATATATTAGAATTGAATAAAAAAAAAGTCATAGTTCTTAGCTTATATCTTGCAATTCTAACTATTTAAGATTTTTTACGGTGGAAACGTGTATTAGATAATAGTCACAACATTGAGAACAAAAGTCGAAAGATTTTTATTCAAAATTGTGCATTTATGACTGGCAATTATGACATAATCTCATAATTCTGTAAAAGTTAGAATTTAGAAGTTAATAAACTCTTGTTAAGTAACTTGGAATAGCAAGTCTTGCAAAATATTACCTAAAAATGTTTAGGTCTTTCTTGCAATTCCAAGTAATTTCACAGCTTTGACATGTTTAAATCCAACACAATCTCACGGCAATTCGTAACTTTTTCATTTAGTGGCTAATTCGTATGAATTCGTACAATCTAATTTGTACAGTTTAGTACGATTTGCTCATCCCCCAATGACGGTTGGGGTTAGGGGTGGGGTTAGGTGCCATGCCTCCTTTTTTTATTCTGGGGTTTTATCCCGCTATTCTGAAAAGAAAAAATTTGAACCACAAATTCTTCAAAAAGACTTTTTTTCTAGCAATTGCAAATTATTGATTTACATTTCTAACTTTTTATTGTTCAAACGACCCTCCCCATTGCCAAAGGTCCAGAATTTTTTTTTTTTTTGTCCCATACATGAGCTCCCTCGTCCAGTTTTGACTACTTTGCCTTCACCAACAAACCGACCTGAAACCAGTTTGTGTTTTTGATTTCAGCAAGTCAGTTTAAGTGAAGGCAAACAATCATTTTTCATGAGTTCAACATTCAGCTGTTAAATAAAATGTGCTATCTACCTGACACATGATCTGTATAGAGGTTGTCTTTTATTTTAATGCTGTTAAATAGAGAAAAAACTTTCCACAAATAGTGTTAGTAGTAGGGATGTCCAGATCTGATCATATGATTGGAAATCGGGCCTGATCACACGGTTTCAGACTCAATCGGAATATATATATATATATATATATATATATATATATATATATATATATATATATTTTAAGTTGAGGTCCTGTTTGTTTTTATTTAAAAATTTTTTATATTTACTGAAGAATGTATGTTATTTATTACGTGATTGTTTAAGATTTGTCGAATGTTAAAATAAGGGGAATTAAATAACAAATAAGGAACATCCTGGAACAGTTTTTTTGCTCCTCTTTTGAATTTTTTTAAATGTATTTTTACAAGTATTGGATAAGGTTTCAGTATCGGTAGATACTCAAAATCAAATTACTCTGACTCAAAGGCAAAAAAATCTGATCGGGACATCCTTAGTTAGAAGTGTATTCTTAACAATTTATTTATTGAGTTTATTTGTAGAATACAAAATGACCTATGACTGTCAAGCACCAAAAGCAGCCCTTTTTTATAATATTTTTACCTTTATTGTATAGGAAAGTAGAGAGTATGGACAGGAAAGCATGGGGAGCAGAGAGAAGGGAAGGATCGGCATATAGGACCCCGAGGCGGGAATCGAACTCAGGTCATCGTGTAAACCTACAGTTTATATTTAAATACAATTAGGCTATTTTAATTATCCACAAATTGTGAAAAGTACTTTTTACAAGAGAGGCTGGACAAATCGTGAAGCACCCCATTACTATTAGTGTTATTATTATTATTATTCTTCTTCTTCTTCTTCTTCTTCTTCTTCTTCTTCTTATTATTATTATTATTATTATTATTATTATTAATACTCAGAGGGCCAAATGCTAACTTTTGAGAAAGTATGCCATTTATTCTTTCAAAACGTAAACTTTAAACACATAAATAACATTATTTCTAAAACTGTCAAATAAAGCTAACATTTTCAATAAACATTAAACAGTAAATATTAACAGTAAATAAATACTGAATTGGTAATATGTTATGGTCAGAAATTTGATAAAATTCAGTGTTGGGCTGTAGCTACAAGTAGTGACGCTTCTAGCTACTTTGTAAGTCAAATAGCTTTTCAGTAGCAAATCAATTTTTTTTAGTCAAGTAGCGCAGTAGCGTCCACACAAGCTACATTTACGGATTTCAGATCAATAAGTGATGTCACTGACATTCACGGGGCTGTAAGGCTGGTGTCTAGCCGATGAAAGCAAATCCATGTCTAACCACATACTTCCCTACTATATAGGACGCTAAAAACAGAATGTGAGCCAAGTAGTATGTCCTGATTCATAGAATTTGAAAATCAGTATGCGAGAAGTACCCATTCTGTATATGCATATGTTTATATTTTTATATATAATTTTATTTTTTGCGATGTAGATTTTATCTTAGCTTGCTACATTTGCCAGAGGGTAGCTTTTAGTGTAGTTAAACTACATTTTAAGTAGAGTAGCTAATAGCGTAGCTCACTACATTTTTCAAGTAGCTTGCCCAACACTGATAAAATTTTAGGAGGTATTTTTGGTGGCTCAAAAAGTGAGTACATTGTCAACCAACAAGCTTCCAAGCACAAATTAGTCGATAAAATGCAGTATTTAAGCCTCATAATTAAATACAAAATGATGGGAATTACTGCTAAATTTTAACTTTTAAAGAAAAATAGCCATCTTTTTCACTCAGGCTGGCTTGAGGCCTAGAACTGTGACATCAAAAGCCACAATTGCTTTTTTTAATTTGAAAAGAGCGAATGAATAGGCCAAAAGAGTCCTGCGCTGAGTGATTTTGATGGGCTCCTCATTGCCACCCAGCTCTCTTCAAGAACACCCAGACAGGCATTCCAGCGCGGCTTATCAGACGCCCATCTGCGCTCAGGAGGGGCGAGTCTGGAGGGTCTGTGTGTGTTTTTGGGGGTCGTTGTGCAAGCTCGGCTCAGGTCGAGAGGAAGCGCGCTGCTGGGGTTAGCGGTTCATTAGTGTTTACTAACAATCGCTGGATGTCAGAAAGGTCTCGAGAGAAGAAAAGATGTTTAGGAGGAGAGATTGGTTTATGGGGTCATGTCGTACAACTTATTACACAAAGAGATAAAGGATTAGTCTTTCTTTTTTGTGTAGCACTCTGGAAGTGACCTAAAAGCTCGATCGGGTCAGTTTACTACAGCCGCTCTTGGGGTTTGAGTCTAATGATCGCTAATCCAACTAGCATGCTCTCTCAAAACATGTGGCTCACTTTCTGTCTTCGAGCATCACACGGCGAGGTAGAGGTTAAATCCATTAGGTCTTAAAGTTACCATCATTAAATGTTGCCCGTGGTATCATTAGTTGTTGCCGATGGCAGATTTGAAAGCTAAGAAGATAACTGTAGGGATATCAAGAACTGCTTTTAAATTGTTTTAAATATGTTGAATTTTTTTTCTGTGTGTTGGTAGACTTTTACTAAATGATAACTACACATTACACTGTAAATGAAAATATGGGCACATTTTATTTTGATGGTCCATTTGTTGAATTTAAGTTACGTTGCATTTACATGCCAACTAATTCTCATTAGATTATAGGAAGACTGTTAGGTTAGGGTTAGTGTAAGTTGACATGTACTTGCAGAGTTTCTTATAGTCAGTTAAATGTCTGTTGAAGGAGCAGTACCAATATATATAGCAGACAGTCTACTAATACTCAAATACACCATTAAAATAAAGTGTTACCAAAAACATTGCTGCCTATTTTTTTGTTGTTGAATTGAATAAACTTTAATAGTCATATGAACTTAGCAGTCAAACTGACAAGCACCTTGTATAACAAAATCAAAATTACATTTGAAACCTGATTGAATGATTAAAATTAGGTAATGTAACATAAAAATTATGTTGTCAAGACTTTTATTTTATGATATACCATAAATGTTAGGTTCCACAAAGTTTGTGTTGAGACAAGATAAAGGAATTAAGTTGACTTATAGTTTTTACCAATTTAAGTGGATTAAACATTGAAAAATTAAATTGTTCCTTCAACAAACTCAGGAATTGTGTTGTTTTAACTAATAGGGTCTGTTTTCTTTATAAATCATCTGATTTATGATATAAAGTGGGTCTCAGAATGAGCAAGAAGCACTGCATGTCTTTGAAATATTTTTACTTCAGCATTTTCAGTTTCATTTTTGCCATTTAAAACATCACAATAAATTGTAATCAAAACTAAATTACATTGCATCAGACCCAACAAGAACATAATAAATATCAAACACTATAATAACCTAACATAGTAAATCTGCTTTTATAATTTCATAAATATTTAAAAATATATAGATTTATAAAATATAAAAAATCACAGAATGGAATAAATTAATACTTAAATAACTATTGCTCAGTTTGTTTTAATAGTTATAATATTAACAATTTGTGCTAGTTTACCTATTTATTGATTTATTATGACATATTCAAAAGCCTTATAATGACAGGATGATAACTATCCTGCTAAAATTATATTTCCTTTCAATGGAGTTTCAGCACTAGCCTGCTAATCCTGACAGGCATATGCGTGTAAACAGCTTTTCATCTTGTTTTACGCTTGAACAACTAAATGAACACTGAAGTCTATTTAACTAATTGTATTTAATTCCTTCACAACATCAATGTTGTTAAAGGAACGATATAAAATTGATAAAAGTAACCTTTACCGTTCACCTTAAGTTTATCTGTATGGGTAAAAACTCTAGCTCTGCATATAAAGTATTTTAAATAAGTTGTTTGAACAAACAGCAAATGTAATGTTTTGAGTGTATATTGTTTGTAAAAAATGCACAAAAATAACTGTAAAAATATATATGATATACACACAGTATAAAAGAAACACAACCAAATTCATTCATTCATTTTCTTGTCGGCTCAGTCCCTTTTATTAATCTGGGGTCGCCACAGTGGAATGAACCGCCAACTTATCCAGCAAGTTTTTACGCAGCGAATGCACTTCCAGCCACAACCCATACACACCAACATATTTAGATATATTCCAGTAATTGTAAAATAACTAATACAAAAATGTGAATGATAGATTCAAATAAATTATCCTTTTTTAAAATAAATATTAAGAAATGGCATTAAAAAAACAAATAAAAGCAAATCTGATTACAATTAATGATTAGAAATGGATAATAATTAAGTAAATAACTGCAAATAAATACATACACTGTAAAACCCAACACTCAACTTTATCAAATGAATGAGTGTAGTTAACTCAAAATTTACTAAAAATGTGACGTTTTGAACTCAGTGTTGAAGGTAATGAGCTAATTAAATACCTCATTACCTCAGCCTAAATGGAGTAAGTACTCATATAGATTACTTTTTTTTTACTAAAATAATTTGTTGCAATGAGTTTCCTCAAATGGTTTGAGTTGGATTAATTTATTGGGTTTTACTGTGCTCAAATTGCTTTGTTTACTCAAATGGATTAAGTTCACAGAACCCGTTTAGATTAGTTTTTTAACTTAAATGGTTTGTTGCAACCAGTTAAATTACCTTAACGTTTTGGGTTTTACAGCACAGTTATACAATGGCAAGCAAAATACACTCAAATGAATGACTGCTTGCTCAAACTGCTTTTTTTAAATAAGCTGAAACGACATCATTCTTAAGTTTTTTATGGAACAACTTTTGTTTGTTGTTGTTTAATCCACTCAAATTTGTAACAATTATTATATTACTTAATTGTTTTGTGTTGGGACAACATGAAGGAATTGTGAGGAACCAGTTAACTTATTAGTTTTTACAAATTTAAGTGGATTGAACATAAAACAATTAAGTTTTCCCAATGAAACCCCAACACAGTAAAACCCAACAGTCAACTTTATCAAAAGAAATCAGTGTAGTTAACTCAAAATTTACTGATAGTTAATTCTACTCATTTAAAAGGGGGTTTTGAACCCTCAGTGCTGTAAATTAAATACCTCATTACTTCAACTTAAATGGAGTAAGTTCACAGTACTTATATAGATTTTTTTTTACTCAAATGGTTTGTTGCAATCGGTTTACTAAAACAGTTTGAGTTACCTTTTTGTGTTTTACAGTGAATAATTGTGTTGTTTCAGATCATTTTAAGTAAGTAGTTTAAACAAGCAACAAATTTTTATAATTTTATTTATAGAAACCAAATATTTGTCAAAAAACATTTTACAACTCTTTTTGGATATTAATTCTGAGCATCAGGCCAGGGTTAACCTGCTCTCTTATTCTGAGTCAGCAAACCTGCAGCAAATCTCCAGCAAGCAAATGCAGCACATTCTCCCTGTGGGGGTTTGGGTAATGCTACCATAAAACTTGTTTTATTGCCCAGTTTAAAAGACCATATTTTATACAAACAGTAAATAGGAGCACCTTTCCTACCGAAATTGAAAACGCAAGTAATGTTCAGCTAACTCATTTATCTCGAACAACTCGACTTCAAACACACCAGATGAACTCCACTAATAAAGAATGAGCTCTGTCAGTCAGGTTTCTTGTACTGTTTTTTTTTTTTTTAGAAAGATCTGCTGGTTGAAATCTTAGGGTGATTGAAAAACAACCATCCCTCATTTTTCATTCCAGGTGGTAAATATTTGAATGGCTTTAGACGGATGAATTTGCAACTGCAGAATTTGTGCAATTATTTGTGTGGCATTTTTATTTTAGGCCAAAAAGGAATGGAATTAGTTCTCACAGGGGAATTTTTTCCGAGGGCTTTATTTTAGTAACTATAAGTCAAAAGTCCAATTACATAAGGAAAGTGATTGCCCTCAAGCACAAAACTAAAATCTCACCAACATGTTTCCTATTTTCTTAGTGGAACACAATAAATACTAATATATGTTCAGACATTCACTATTTTGTAAGGGCAAGTTGTCCCATGTTTTATATGTGCTATTTTGTTTATTTTACTTTATTTTTTTTTTATTATATTACATTACATCATGGAGATTTTTTGGGGGAAACTTAATTGTTTTATGTTCAATATACAAAAATTTGTTATGTTAACTTAATGGATTTGTGTTGAGACAACCTGAATAAATTGTGTGGAACCCTGCCTTTTTGTGTATAATTGTGTTGCTTCAGCTCATTTTAAAAAACTAGTTT
Organism: Danio rerio; assembly: GCF_052040795.2. Lineage (NCBI taxonomy): Eukaryota > Metazoa > Chordata > Actinopteri > Cypriniformes > Danionidae > Danio > Danio rerio. The sequence goes on along the minus strand of NC_141036.1, from coordinate 44,665,805 downwards.
GAATGAGCAGCAAAAATATATATTCTTTTGAGTGTAGGTTAAGAAACCAATTGTTTTTTTATTTAATGTAATATTTTTTAAAATCTATTTATGTATTTTATTTTTAATTATTAATAACAATTTCAGGCAAAAACAAGTGATTGATTTGAACAAAATTTGTTCATAAACTTGTATTAATTTAAAATAAATTGTATTGATTAACTGAGCTTGAAAATCTATAATGATATTTAATTGAGAATCCCCTTTTACAAATTACATTGTGACCCTGGACCGTCTTGTTTTGCATGGGGATGTATATATTTGTGGGAATAGCCAAAATACATTATATGGGTCAGAACTTTCTGTTCTTTTATGAAAAAAAACCCTTAGAATATTAAGTAAAGATCAATTTTCATGAAGATATTTTGTACATTTTCTGCCATAAATACGCATTGCTAAGAACTTAGTATGGATAGCTTTAAAGGGCCATGAAACCCCCTCGTTTCAGCAGGTTGTTTTCACACCTCTACTTTGGAAATAGTCAGAAAAGTGGGCGTGTCCAGCTCTGTTTAGGGGGGAGTGTCGGAGGAAGAAAAGTGGGATGGTGTGGGAGTGTCTATTTGGGCATGCGCGAGTTTCAGAGTCAAAATTCACACACACAGTAAAAAGTGATGGTGTTTAACCTACATGGACATCTGTAGTCGAATCATTTGCCAAGTTATTAAATGGTGGACTTTAACTGCAGTTTGGCCCTTTCATTCAGGGAATTCATTCATGTCCCTCGCGACAAACGAGATATTTGATTCGAGGAGCTGCTCTAAGCATGTATTTTTCATGCAATGTTTGATACCGCACAGCGAATGAGAGAAAAAAAAAACCTCAGCATTTCTCGGAAACTTAGATGCACTCGGCAGGTAGTGTCAGAAAGCCGCGTGTGTTATTGTGGTCACTGAATGCGGTAAAAACCCTACACGAGGTTAAAGTTTGGTTGTGGTGCTAACATGTTTACACTCGGTGCAATAGTTTGTTAGATACGAACAAACTGAATAAACAAAGAGCACTGGTCGCTCACTTACCAAATCTGTAGAGACAGGACAATCACCAGCAACTAGAGCCTCGTCTTTATGAAGAGAAGATTACAAGCAAATCCGGATCTCAGCGTTTGCAGATGAGAACAGCTCTCAGGTAAATAATGTTCCTCCTTAGACACGTAAGTTAAGTTATTGTTGTCGCGCGTCACGTACACTATAATCCACACGTGACTCTGAGCTCTCACAGAGAGAAAATGAAAACGAAACTTAACTGCAGCAAACTATAAAAGCAACACTTCACGCTTGTTTTGCCAATACAATATGACGTTTCTGCCATCTAAACACTGTGACAGTAATGAATATTAATGAAGTTGCACAATAGAGCGCGCTGATTGGTTTGAACCAAGCCTTACTCATGCATTAATGCATCACACTGTAAGACGTAATAAGACTCACTCTGGCACAGATGTCCAGTCTGCACGCTGGTATACAACGCTATTATGTCATGACTGTGGCGCAGCTTCAAAAATTCGTTTCAAACCGGAAGTACGAATTTGCTTGAAATAACACAAAAACAACCAATTTACACTTTTTAGTGAAATATAGGTGTCCTAATAGTGTTTTTAGCAGTGTGGGACACATATACGACTGTCAACAGCTCAAAAAATGTGTTTTGGTGTTTCGTGACCCTTTAAGTGATTTTTTCTATCTAAAATTTTTTTAACAATAATTAATACAAAAAGTGTATGTATTTAGCTTTCAAATGATCTAGCAGTGACTCCATGCTAAGATGTTATATTAGTTTAGATCTAGGTTATTAATGTCCAATAACGTTCTTAAATGATGTTGATATCTGGTTTATCTTATGTTGTGTTGGAAAGTGACCAAAATTCAACGTCGATCTTAAACCAACGTCATATTAATGTCAAATACTGACATTTATTTGTTATTTATGGCAACCAAAATACAATGCCTGGTAGACATCATAGTGGTAACGTCCACACAACATCAAGCTATCATTAGACTTTGATATTTGGTGGTTTTTAGGTTACATTGAAAAGTGACCAAAATCCAACATCTGTCTGATGTTGGGTTCTGACATCAAAACTAATTTTCATTTCCACCTAAAATGCAATGTCCCACGACAATGGGGTACATTGTCAAGTTGACGTCCTGTGCCTACTGGGGATATATAACTATTACTTTCCAAAAAAAATGACCCTTATGATTGGTTTTATGGCTATATGGTCACGTAGTATAAATCATCATACTGTAAATTTACTTCCAAAACTAAACTAAACTCACTCAACTAAACTTTTTTTTGTCTTGCTACTTAAGGGATATTGAATTTGTTCTATTTTCGCCAAGGCAAGTCACCATGAAGCAGTAAGCTGATTTCAGAGTGGTAATGGCTTTTGAAGTTATGTATCCTTGCTCATTCTTGTGCTTGTGGTGGGCCGTGACCCCATGCTAAGAAGGAGGATTGTGTGTGTGTGTGTGTGTGTGTGTGTGTGTGTGTGTGTGTGCATGTGCACGCAGCAGAGAACAGAAACAGTACAGAGTTGACGGTCAGTGTTTCTGACTCCATGGCCAAATTGCCCTCTTGTTCACCTTTAATCCCCAATGTGAGTGGCCGGGGAAGGGGTCACTGAATGGTACTGCGGGCTTCAGCCCAGATGACTGAATGAACTGTGGAAATCCCATGTAAAATTGTGTCACTCACTTATACACACAAGGCATTTCCTCTTCTGGCAGGTCTGATCCAGGAAGTAGTCCAGTCGTTTTTATTTCTTTAACTGACAATAATCGAAAATCAGGTATGAAGCTTTAGCAATGTGAAACAAGTTCAGTTCATTAGACACATTCAGTTGTTCCTAAACGGATTGTGCTTAATAAGCTCACGATGCACATGATCATGTAAACACATTTACCGTTTTTTCTTTTTTTTGAGTAAAGAACATAAACCACTTCAGCATAATCCCATCATCACAGCTAGATTTTTTTCTTATGGCAATTTTGCCCTGCCTGTTGCATCTGTATGAACCTGCTTTGTGTTGGTTTATTGAAGCTTGCAGGTGATCGACGTAACAAATGAAGCACTTGGAGTTAGTATAAATCTCATTTTAATGTGAGTACTGGGAGATAAGCTGAAGTGAGTCTCATAAACATGGTTTACTTGCATTGCCAGGTTATTACAGTCATATCACCGTGCAGCCCAAGACCGGTTACTACTGAAGTTAAGCAGCGTTGAGCCTCAGTAGTATCTGGATGGTAGACCACATGGAAAAACTAGGTTGCTGTTGGAAGTGATGTTAGTGAGGCCTGCAGGGGGCGCTCAACCTGTGGCTTGTGTCAGTCTTAATGCCCCAAGTGAAGGGGACACTATACTGTCAGTGGGTGCTGTCTTTCAAATAAGACATTAAACCAAGGTCCTGATTCTCTGTGGTCTCATAGTATTAGCATATTGGTGTGCATGTAAATGTGCTCAAAGCTGAATTTGTTCTAGTAAGTTTAATGTTGATTCAGTTCTGTTCAATATAAATGTCAGTATTAACAACCCTATTCCTATGATTCATATAGATTTGTAAGATCTCATTCATACAATTTAGTCGTACAATAATTGTTCATTTTTCTTGAATTCATACGAATTATCCAATAAACTGACAGAAAGTAAAATAGTTATGTATCTCTATGAAATTAGGCTACAGCAAGTCAAAGACAACTGTGGCAAAAAAAAACAAAAACAAAAAAAAACACTATTTAACAGAATTAAAAAACAAACCTCAGGAAAAAGCTGGCTTAATCTTATATAAGGCAAGAAAACGATTGAAGAGAGCTGCCATCCAATCAGAAGTGGATACTTGTTTTTTAGTCATTTATCAGAAGTGTTGATGAGTACAATGAGAGTACTTTATGTTAGAGATCCAGGTCTCTGTCATCCTATACAGTGATCTGTGCTTAAGACTTTCCTGCCAATGGGGATTCTACAGGTATCAGAAAAGACATTGTGGGAAATGTGTAAATAACCCATGTGTAATCCACCAAAAAAGAAAATGGCCATTTTTTTGCCCTAAAGTTCAATTCAATTAAATTCAGCTTTATTTGTATAGCGCTTTTACAATGTAGATTGTGTCAAAGCAGCTTCACATAAATGGTCATAGTAATTGGAACAGAGAATTTCAGTTCTGTTTTATGTATCAAAAAGCAACAAAGTATAATGAAAACACTGCATTATCCAGGACTTCTAAAACTGTATAGCCTTATGTGACCTCAATTTAAACCCTAATTGTTTCAAAGGGTTCATTACTTGAGTAACAATGTGTGATTTGAGATCAAAGTATTCATATGATGGGGTTAAAAAAAGACATGATTCATTTTACAAAAGTTTATTTCTAAACTAATTTCTAGAGGATCAAGTGCTTATGATTGACTACAGCTGGTCCCGCATTAGCTATCATGCGATGTACCAATCAGATGAATCCAAACGCACAAAAATAACCAGATTTTAGTCAGACTTACCTTAGTCATATTCACCTCGAAGAGTCCCCCATCCACCCCTGCTCCTCCCCCTCTTTCCTAGATTAATCCAGGACAGGGGGGCACAGCCTCATGGCAAGAAGGTCATTGGTTCGAGTCCAAGTTGGGCCAGTTGGCATTTCTGTGCGGAGTTCACATGTTCTCCCCATGCTCGAGTGGGTTTGCCCTGGGTGCTTCGCTTTCCTCCCACAGTACAAAGACATGGAGTATAGGTGAACCGATTTAACCAAATTGGCCCAGTATGTGCTTTAGTACTGGGCATTCACCGCATAAGCATATTCGGGTATAGTTGGTGGTTACTTCCGTTGTGGCAACCCCTAATAATCAAGGAAAAGGCCGAGCAAACAAATTTAGTGAAGCTCTCAAGACCTACCTGAGCTTAGACTCCCCTCTCTCCCAATGAAACGGCAGTGAACCCCAGGCTCAAGGATCTTCTGAGCTCAGGGCTCTCTCCCGGGAGAGCATGCCAAACACGCTTTGTTTTCAAACATCAGCTAAGTGTGAACACTTGAAACTTTACAAAAATAATGAGTCTAAGCTATCATATACTGTAGATCCTGTACTGTAGATTTAATTATATTTTAATTTAATTTAATTTAATTTAATTTAATTTAATTTAATTTAATTTAATTTAATTTTATTTTATTTTATTTTATTTTATTTTATTTATTTATTTTTTATTTTTATTTTGCCTCATTAGCTCAAGATTTTGCCCCATCTGTATGATTAACACGGTTGCTCGGTTGTTTAAGTACTACTTTCTCTCTCTCTTTCTCTCTCTCTGTCTCTTTACATGTGTGTCTCCTCTTATCAGCCTGAATCACCATAAGACAAATGCTGACATCCTGATGAAATCCAGTGCCTCCCTGAGGTGACAACTCTGCAAATTGCTTTCTGATATAAGCTGTAATAATAACAAATAAATGTCCAGATTGAATATTTGTTTTCCACAGCACAGCTTAGATAGATGAGTCCGTATACAGGCTTTTAACTGTCCTGTGTGTATCCAGGCCTAATAAATTTGTAAAACTCGGACCAGCGTCCAGCACAATTCTCTTGGACATTATAAATTACATGCTCAATAACAAATTTCACAGAATTTTGTTATTTCACAATCGAGCAAGCCGTGTGTTTAAACAGCTGCTGTGAAACTTCCAACTGATCACTGTCGGCTGTCATGTCACAAGATAGTTAGAGCGTAACATTAGGTGTAATGGAGTCTCAGAAGGACAAGTACAGAAAGTTTTGTAGCCTCAGTGAACATAGAGAGTTTGTGACGCGGCATGTCAACACTTTCTGATTTTTTGAACAGAAATGCTTAAAGGGGTAGTTTACCCAAAAATTTAAATTTGCTCACTGTTTGCTCACCTTCAAGTTGTTCCAAACCATTATGAGTATCTTTGTTCTGTTGAACACAAGCGGCAACATCCCGCTCTCCCTTGTGAAGCTAATACAAAAGTAACTGAAACTGCAATTCATCGAAATTCCACTAGACGTGTCTCCAAAATAGTTCTATTAACCCCAATTTCTATTGACCCCAATGTTAAAATGGCCAACTTTACAGCAGAAAAAGTGTTTACAACCTGGTACCAAACATAGCTAATATTACACTTCATGACAACTGTGAGGGGGGTGATTTTTTTTTTTAAATAACTCATCCAATCTATTTATATTGAGTTATTATAAATCTGCATAATTAAGGGTGCGGCCTCTTGAGTGACAGCTAGGTCTCGCTGGTCGCCGTCACCTTAGCTGATTTGCACCTAAACTTGGCATATACGTTGTTTTTTTTTTGTTTTGTTTTATGTGGCTTTACTCAGTCAGTTTCCTTTTGGGATTATTTCTTACAATTATCAGATAATATGGCATGCTGTGGCCTTAATTGTGCTCACAAACCATTCAAGTTGCCTCTATTTACCAAGTGAGTAAAATTCCTCTACTTATAATATCTATAAATGTATTCGTTTTATTTAAGATAATTTATCATTTATATTTTTATTTAAAACTTGAACACACGCCAGAATCTGAATGATTGATTAGCTGTAGACCCTAGAACAGTCATCTGAAGTGTGAAGTGTTGTCTTACAGTTTTATGCCTGGATTTCATAAATAGCCTTGCATTTACTAACACAGACTGTATTTTAAGTGTTTGGAAGAAATTTGTCATAAGATCAATGTTTAATGGCTCAATATATTACAACAGTGTTTTTAAAAGTCTAAACACTTTATTAATATAGTGTACAACCATGCACATGTGGTCAGAAAACAAACGAGTCGCAGGTAATGAAGTATTAAGCGTTTCACCCAAAGAAAAAACGTCTAAGCAAAATGCTAGCAGGCATCTGCTCCACTCAAGCTCCGCCTCTTTGCTCTTTTTTTGGTTACCCCTGGTTGGTTCAATGACGCTTAAATAAAATGGTGACGGTTGGCTACGCCTACTTGTGGCTTCATTTGCTCACTTCAGCAGCCTATGTGTGACGCAACGGATACTACATCCATATTTATTCACAGCCTATGGTTCAACAAAAAAGAAGATATTTCAACTTCCATATTTGTTCCATATTCCATATTTGTTTGTATATTTGTTTTCCCACTAAGAAAGTCAATTATTACAGGTTTCCAGTTTTCTTCAGTTTTCTTTAAAATATTTACTAGAAGAAAGTCAATTAAACCGCTTTGGAACCACTATGCGGGTGAGTAAATAATAGCAGAATTTTTATTTTTGGGTGAATTATCCCTTAAGAAACTATTTAAGGCAGAGGTATCAAACTTTCAGCCCGCGGACCATTACGCCCCCCCATTAGACATTTAAAGTACTGCACTATATTATACTGTATTTCAGTTTTATTTCGTAAAACTTAGTTTATACTGTATTTACAGTTTTTTTCTTAGCGTGCGGTCGAGCGTGCATGAATATTATTATTATTTTTTCCCGATTTAAGAGTTGAAATAAATGGGCATCAGTGCTGTATTTTTACTAAAACTCTATTTTAGTGAATATTCAAGAGTCGTTGAAGAGTCCAGTAAAGTTACCCAAACCATTTATGCTGTTCTGTTAAACTTTTGGTAAAGCAACAATTGGCTGGGACAGAATAAGAAATATTATTAATATCATTATTATGACTATTTAAATGTCAAAAAGCTAATCTAAAACTGCCACGGATATATTTCATCAGTTGTGTGAAGCAAAAAAAAACAAAAACATGCTGATTTGTTGATTTGTGACAGGTAATGCTTGAATTATAAACATTGTGTCTGTTGTCCTAAAATTCACCAATTACATAACTTTTTTTTTGTGCTTGAATGTTTTAACGGCCTTTCTATGAATTGTCGGTCACTGAAATGGCCCCCCGCCAATTTGAGTTTGAGACCCCTGATTTACAGTAACAGTTTAACTCTGCAGTTAAACACATCTGAAAAATGACTGAAACAACACTTGTTCGAACAGCAAAATAAAGCATATTGAGAACAGTTTTGGTAAAGATTAACCATCATAAAACCTTGCTAGAATTTATTTCCTGTTATCATCTTGGAAAACATGTTCGCACATTATTTGCCTTGAATACCACTGAAAGAGAGAATTTTCACACAAACAAACATCAGTGGAGATGAACAATTAAGATAAGATCCCACATTGGCATGTGGGAATCTTGGAGAGGGTTTGGTGCAAAGAACAGCCTGGCTAAATAAAGCATCTCCATAAGGAAGGAGGGCCTGCTCTTCAAGTCTGCCTAATGGGCCGACCAGGACTTTCATGTGATAAATATTGTTTATATTAGGGCTCAGGCCCCCTACATTAGTGTCCTTCAAATGCCTCTTGGGCTAGCTGAAGCTGTAGTGGCTGTTAGGTCAGGGGAGAATGGAAAGGGCTGGTAATTGAGCACTGAAGTGGTGGAGTGGAAAGTATGTGGATGTTGCGCTCACTTGAACTAGTGTGGATCTTACCTGCATCCGGGTGTTGAGAGCAAACACTGCCACCTGTAGACCTGGCCGTGCATGAGTGGATGGCCCTTTTTACACCTGGTTATAGAGGACTTTTTCATAGTTCCTAGAACTGTTGGCAGAAGGTCTGGACTTTTTTTTTGAACAATTTTAGTTTTAGCAACTCTATTTGGGGGAACTAAGTGAAGTTTATTTATAAACTAATTTCAAGAGGATCACATGCTCATGACTGACCATGGCTGGTCCCACATTAGCCAACACATGACTCACCAATCCTAGGACTGCATGCCTAATGCACTTTATAATCAATCATCAGCTGAGTGTGAACACTTGAAATTACCTACTTCTTGCAGTGTAGGGTAAAGCCTCATTTTTTCTCCTGCATCAAATGATCACCGTTCCTAGTTGTGCTTACCTTTGCTCATTGTGAGAATTTATACTTCTGTGTTACTGTGCAAGATCACTTCCAAAATGCTTGTGGGATTCCTGTGTTCCACTGTGTTGAATTTCTTTGCCAGTGTTTTAGATTATGCTGGAAATGCATGTGATGCCTCTTTAGAAGAAGCTCAATCTCACAATCATTCAGGAGAGAAAGATGCAGGAACTGGTAAACAAGAAATTTAATAATAAAATAAAAACACAAAAAGTGTCCATCTGCAGGAGTTGTTGTACACCAGTTTGATTTGCTCGCAGAGCTCTTAGCCCTGCCCACACTCATCATCGCTACCAGTGTTGGGCAGTAGCCTGCTAGCTTAAATACGTTTCTTAGTAGCATGGTGGTAGCGTTGCTACTTCCTAATGCCTCGGCTGTTGCTCAAGAAAGTCGCTCTTCATTTGCAATAAAGTTAAAGGATTCTCAACTTTGTCGCTTAACACGCCTACCTGGTTGCTAATGGTCGCTGTCGCTCGCAAAAAAAGAGGTTGCATGAAGTCACTCTGCCTTAAAATGAACGGTCGCTTATATATATATATATATATATATATATATATATATATATATATAAGATTATATATAAGATTATATATAATAAAAGATTATAGTAAATTGAAACAGTGTCAGTTCAGTTTTCAGAGTTTAAGTTCAGTTCAGTTCAGTTTAGCTCAGTTCAGTGTGGTTTAATAATCAGTACTGAGAGTCCAAACACTGAAGAGCAAATCTATCGATGCAATTTATCAATGAAAAGTTGTAAATATACAATACAATATAATGCTTATTACTAAATATTTCTCTTTACTATAAATTACTATAGTATTTTAAATGTGTGACACCTGGTTTTATTGGATTTTCTGTTTTGTTTTGCTGTCATATACTATGATTTGTTTCTGCTTGGTACAGCATATTGATTGCAGTAAATAATTTAATTGACAAATTCTTATATGCCTCATTTGTTTCATTCACAGTTTTATTCATCACTAAGTTATGATTGACTTGGATTGAAGTTGCTTCGATTTAAAAATAGAAATTGAAAATAATAATAATAATAATAATAATAATAATTGCTTAGATGTAGCTAAGCTACTTTCGCTAATTAGCTTTTTTTCCCAGAGGCTAGCTTTTAGTGTTGTTAAGCTACATTTTAAGTAGAGTAGCTAACAGCTCACTACATCGCTACTCACTACATTTTTCTTGTCCCACACTGACCGCTACCAAGTTGTACAATCGCTGATCTTGCGCTCTGCTTTGTTATGACATGTAGATTTATTTATTTGAGAGGTGTGTGTCAGGGTGTGGAACCTCCCAGTTCATGTTCACTTGAGGTCACTGTCAGATGGCTTTATCAGCTCAGAGTTCCTAGTGGTGATGTGTATACAACCAGGTAAATGGTCCTGGTGGTAATTTTTGTTAGGAAACTTGGCCTGGGTCTCATTCCTATAACAGTTCCTGTAACTACTTGGTGTGATAGCCCTATGTAAGACATTTAGGACAGCTAAAGGACAGCTTTTTCATTTTCACAAGGCAATGTTTTACAATAGACTATTAATTTATTAGATAAATAACATCCATTTATTAAAACATGATGATATTTATGTTTTTGTAGTTTTTATTATAAATTAAACTAAACTGTTTCTGCTAACTTAGAGGCACAAATCAAGAACTTGCAAGACTAGCCTTGACTAAACTCTACCATTCGAAAGTCACAACACGTCTTTTCCATCATGTCATGACACTTTACCCAAGCTGTGAATTGCTTGGAGTAGACACTGGACTCTGACTTGCAAAACAACGACTTGGACCCGCGTCTGGTGTTAAAGTTCAGCCTCACACTCCGCTCGGTTATGCGAGAGCACAGCTGCATGGCAGCGCTCCTTCAGAGGCCACCTGACACCACAGTGAGGCGCACAACAGTATGGATGTGTACACTGATACTATTATGAATCATAAGAGACACAGCTATATGCATATTTGACAGCAGGGAAAGCGGTTTTGGACAGAGTACACTGTCGTCAGCCGGACTAACAAGGTTTCTTTTGGCTTGTGGTTTTGACTCAGGTGAGATTCTTTTGTTGAATAAAAGGAGCTGCTCCGGATGTCACAAGCACAATTCAGTAAGCAATATGAAGAATTACAAATAAATTATAACAAATTATAACCTCCCAAACTTAATTCAAGTCGTGTTTTTTTCCAGAGTAGAGGAAGAGGTGATGTTGTGTGACAACAAGCTACTCAACACAGTCTCCTAAGAAACAAGCTAGTGGTTCCATTTATTTATATAAAAAAAATATTATCTTAAAAAACCTGTGGGAAGTAGTTGCGCACAGAGCCAAAGGAAAGGGAGGAGGTAGAAGTGTTGAAAAGACTGACGATGCAGCCTAGACGAAGAATCGAAACAACACGTGTGGTGTGTAAAAAAGCCCATCACAGTCAATCAGGCAGCCGAGACTAGTGAGGGAAACTCTATCCAACATGAATCTGTCTGCAGAATGAACTCGAGGGATGTCACATCAAGCATGATTTTTATTTATGTTTTGAGACCCCATGCGAAAGCTCCATTCCAGCCAGGTGGATGATGTTTTTGTGAGTTGTGCCAGACAAACAGGAGAGCTCTGATCCTGCTGGGTTATTAAAGAGAATGTTATTCCAATTACAACTGGAAATAATTAGCCTAGAAGAAACTTTGGGAATCAGGTCGTTTGGAAAGGCGTAGCGTTTCCTGTTCACCGCATGCGAGTGTCAGACTTCGGCAATTGACGTTTATGTTTTAGGAGAAAGTAGGATTGCAAAAATCCCAGTGGAGATCAGATATTATTTGTGCTTGTGTGTGTGCTTGTGAATATGTAGCGTATATTTATGAGAAAGAGAGCCAAGAACAAAAACTTACTTATTTACTTACTTACTTATTATATATATATATAGTATAGTTAAATATATAAGTAACTTTGTCAAATAGCAATCATTAGAATATTTGTAGACTGCCTGCTTTATATCTGCTAACATTTACTTTGATGGTCTACCTACAGACATTCTGAGTTGAATTAACTTTGCAAGTGTATTCAGCTTATTGTACTAACCAACTAAAGATTTTCTTAGCCACCCAATAAACTTTTGTTTGAGCCATTTTTCTGCAAATTGGACATTGATGATTTTAACCTCATTATTGAGGAAAATGGTTTGAGTTCCAGGGCTGAGAAATGATTTTTAACATTCTACTGATAAATACTATTTAGAACTACACACATTTATTTATGAATGTAGGCATGTACATAAACTAGGCCAGAATAGGTCACCAGTAAAGTTATTCCAAAAAAAAAAAAATTTGAATGAAAAGTTGACCAATCCTCTTATAGTCAGCTAACAATTATTCAACAACTCTGTGAGAAATCTACTACTAATCTTAATCCTTACAGTAATTAGCACTAATCAACAGAATGTGTATAAGAGGAATATCAAAGTAATGTCTTATCTTTATTTTCCTTTATTTTGTTTTAAACCTTTATGACTCACTTGTCAGAATATGAGTGCATCATTTTCGATTATTACTGCACAATGACTCAAACTATTTGGCACACAAAATACTAATATATTAGGTACATAATACTGCACAACTCACTTTTAGAATACTTTTTGGTAATTTTTTTTGTTTGTTTTACATTTTAAAGGTTAATGCTTTAAAGCCCGTTTTGCCTTCAAAACTGCCTTAATTTTTCATGGCCTAGATTCAACAAGGTACTGGAAATATTTCTCAAAGATTTTGGTCCATATTGACATGATCGCATCACACAGTTGCTGCAGATTTGTTGGCAGCACATCCATAATGCAAATCTCCAGTTTCACCACATCCCAAAGGTGCTCTATTGGATTGAGTTCTGGTGACTGTGGAGGTCATTTGAGTACAGTAAACTCATTGTCATGTTCAATAAATCAGTCTAAGATGATTGCTGACACAATGACACAAGATGATTGTTGACATGATGCTCAATTGGTACTAATGGGCCCAAAGTGTTCCAAGATCATCATTGCACCAAGTGCTCCCACACCATTGCACCACCACCACCACCAGCCTGAACCGTTTATACAAGGCAGGATGGATGCTTTCATGTTGTTGACGCCAAATTCTGACCCTACCATCCAAATGTTGCAACAGAAATCGAGACTCATCAGACCAGGCAATGTTTTTCCAATCTTCTATTGTCCAATTTTGGTGAACCTGTGCAAATTCAACTATCATCTCGAACCAGTCTGGCCATTCTCTTCTGACCTCTGGCATCAGCAAGGCATTTGCGGCCACAGATCTGCAGCTCACTGGATATTTTCTCTTTTTCCGACTATTCTCTGTAAACACTAGAGATGGTTGTGCATGACAATTCCAGTAGATCATCAAATTCTGAAATACTCAGACCAGCCCATCTGGCACCAACAACCATGCCACATTTAAAGTCACTTTAACCACCTTTCTTCTCTATTCTGATGCTCAGTTTGAACTGCAGCAGATCGACTTAACCATGTCTACATGCATAAATGCACTGAGTTGCTGCCATGTGATTGGCTGACTAGATATTTGCCTTAACAAGCAGTTGCACATGTGTACTTAATAAAGTTAGTCAGACTTTGTGTTGCACGGAAGGAGGTCTTTTGAAATAAGTAATTGACAAACTTTCTTATTTCGATAATAAGATCTTGTGAACATGCTAAGTATGTATACAGCTTGGCAAATATAGCTCCCATTTGTGCAGGCAAGGACACAACTTGTTATAATTAGGATTAAGTTATATATTGATATGGGACTTATACAACAAGGCCATTATAAACAGCCATTCCTTATGTAACAATAATATTATGCAAGAATTAAAACAGAGACAAGTGCAAGCAAATCCGTTTAGCATAAAAGCTGCATTCCAAGTGACAGAAAATCAGTCAGAAAAGGCCAATAACTTTCTCTTTTCCACACTTTTGGGTACCATGAAAATGAGAAGCTTTTGCCCAAGTTGATCCACTGTGAAATAACGGTGCACACGCTGGTCAATTAATAGCCCATTTGGCTATTATGACCCTTAGGAGACCAATGAAAGTGTGTCTTTAAATCTATGTACGTGTTGATATTATTTCATATCAGGCCCCTTCCTCCATGGGCCGCGCAGAAATTCACCAAGCCAAATGTTAATGAGTTCCACCTGCAATGCTATACGAATGTACGGTGCACATTGGCACTTGTCTAAATGAAGGAACGTTGCATGAGGCTTGTGTAATGTTACATGACCTACAGAGCGTCTTGTGGAATTTAAGTAAGTGTGAACCCAAGGGTCTCCTCTGCATGTGATGGGGATTTCTCACCATAAGCAGATCCGACCATTCATTCAACATACTACATACATACATATAACATGCAGCTACATCTGAACAGATTAAAAGTCCCTTGAGAAGGGGCTTTTGTGCAGGAATTAGCTTTCTAACCTCTCCTTGCTTCTCATCTACTATTAGATGGACTCCCGACTGCCATCTGGACTTTAGGATTTTTAAAAAAAACACAATATGTGTCACTGGCGTTGATCTGGCAGACTTTCCCATGATGCTTTCCCTGAGCTTCGTATGAGCTGGTGCTGAAAGACAGACTGTTTATTGCCCTCGTTGAAGAGAGGTTAAGTTACAGCTAAGGCCGTTTCATTAGCATTAAATCACAGTGCAAACCATCCATCCCCAGCGGGACAGTGCTGCTCCCTTAGCCCCCAAGCTGGTATTCCACTGGTTTGCAGGGGGGTGGGCAGGCTGTCCAGATTGAGTGAATGTTTGAGATCCTTGGCTGGGGTCCTTCAGGGTCTTTTTTTGCATTCACCAAGACTTAGGCTCTTAATTGTGTGACTAAACCAATTGTTCTTTTAATTGATGCCACTTAACCTCTTCAACAGGCTCCCCTCAGGTGTGCTGCAGGTGACTATCCTGGGTCCTATGCAGAACCTGATGGATAAGCAGCGAAGCAGGGGATTAGGCATTCTTTGAGACTGTACATTATTGAGCTTGAAACAACCAGTCTTGTCTGACTCATCCAATCATCAAGACTGGTTGGTTTTGAGCCAGGTATGTAATTGTTAACAGGATTATTACTCTACACCTGTGGTTTTAAGCCAAAAAAAAATGTACATTTGTCATAGTTTACTTACTCTCATGGTGTTTCAAGTCTGTTTAATGTTATTTTGTGGGATTTAAAAAATGTATATGAGAATTAATTTGCCTATTGGAAGTGTTTACCCGGATAGCAACATATTTTATGTTGTGTGGAAAATAGAAAATCATACACAGGTTTGAAATGACGTGAGATTTTTCATTTCCTTTAACAAGTATGCAGTACATAAAAATAAGTGACTAACAACCAATTAAAGCTTTTAAAAAATTACATTTTTTACCTAGAAATAATATGAAAGCCTTCCTCTTACTGGCTGTTGTCATAATAGGCCATAACATGAATTGGCTGCTCATAAATATGAATATTTGAATATGAACCTGCACACAGGGAAATGACCCTGTGAAATAGCAGAGGTAAAATTCCCTCCTTAGGATTTATGACTACTCGGGGTATGGCCAATCTTTTTATTGTGGTCTTTCGCCAGATATGGTCAATTGTACACGGATGCCAGGAGCAATGAAGACTACGAGGTTGCGAGGGGGAAATGTGGATGTGAAATTTCCATTTCTTTTTTTTTTTTTTAGCCCTCTGAAGTTGTATTTTATAGATGACAAATCTTCACTCTGTTTCTGTTAGTTTCCGTCATTTAATGTCACAAAGAGTGTGGTGGAGTGGCTTTGAAGAGCTTGTTCCTTTTAAATCCTGGAGCACCTGTGAAACCGCTTCATTTGCAAAGTGGCATTTCAACATTAATTCCTCATTTTGATGAATTCACAGGCCTGTAATGTGCAACAGGGTGGAGGAGCTCGAGTATGATCGTTCCAAAAAGAAACACCCTCTCATGGAACAAAAAAAGAAAAAAGGCCAGCTTGCTCTGGCCAAGGTTTGTTTTCACCTGAAGCAGCCATTTGTCTTGGCGTTTGCCCAGCGCTAAACCACTGTGTATGTTTCTTTGGTCTCTGCGGACCTGAGTGTGCACCACAACCGCTTAATGTGGTGGGGGAACCAAGGATCCCTGTAATAATCTTGAAATTGTGAAACCACACCATTTCCTTGTACCAGAGCTAACATAAGAAATGCACATTTCCACTAGCCATCCTATACTGTCAGGCGAATGCCAGCTAATCAGCCAAACTTGTAGCTAATCACACAGAGACATAAAGAGGCACTTGACCTCAATGACATTGTGAGGCTTCCAAGAGAATCAGAAAAGTTCTGAGCTTTAGTTAAGAACATCTTAGATTTGGGCCACTTAGCACTTAAATGCAGTGGTGACTGTCGCAAGGGTGAAGCCCTGAGGGCTGGACCTGATCTCCTATGTAGATCTGATAAAATCGAGTGCGAGTTCGAGAGCTAATCCCTCGTCTTGTTGCTCACCTGCATTGCACTGAAGACGCTGACGCATTCCTCGCGCCTCGTTTAAGAGAACAGGATAGAGCGGGATTAAGAGCTACTTTTAAGACAAGCCATCACACAACATAAAAAATTACAGTCCACAAATATATGGAGTAGGTTCTTGGGAGCTTCTCCCCAGAACTTCCTGTAACATAACTTGGGATTAGACTAATGTCGCTGACCTAAAGAGGGATCTGATAATTTACGAGGAGGATTTAACTGTGAGGCCTCGGTTGCACAACAAGGCAGTCACTTTCAGGAATATTATGTGTTGATACACTCTGATTAACTGGAAGTGGAAGCAAGGTCCAAATGTTATCACAACCATATGGAGTATAGGTTATGGATATTACGATTTAGTGTCAACGTGACCTTGAGAAACCAACCCTGTCCTTGCTTCACTGCAGTAGTAGATAATTGCATATTGGGTCCAACTTTAGACAAGTCTGAGGAACTCTTTGTTATAGCAGAGGCATAAAATTCAACATTTCCTGTAGTAGTTCCTGATGAGCCCAGGCTGTCTGAGTGTATTTGAATGGGTGTATATGTATGTGTGCAACAAAATATACAGTGAAAGTCAGTAAGCAATTCAGATCTCTTAAAAGGCTCTTCCGAGACATAACAAACAGTAAATTGTCTGTACTAAAACAAAACATTTAAAGCACGTGGCAATATGGACTTTGCTATGCTATGCCTCTTAAGCCCTACTGTATATGGCTGTAGTCCCAAGAGTTATCGATTATTTATTTTTTAATGGCATTAAATAACATTTTTCATCCATTTTAAACAGTATTGCTACATTTTAACCATTATTGGTACCTTTTAAACAAAGCTGTAATTGTGTCAAATTATACAAACATGAAATATGATTCTGGAAGCATCATACAATGGATGAAATACATACTTTAAAATAGCTTTAGTGGGACAAAGGAAGCTACACAGCAGACACACAACATCATAAGACGTTAATATTACGTTAGATTTAGGTCATGACATCAGGTGACCAAAATTCAATGTCTAGTAGTAGCCAGTGTCTAAGGACAACCTTATTTTGACGTCCAATAATGACGTCAAATTACATTGATATTTGGTTGATTTTAGGTTGTGTTGGAAGGAGACCAAAATCCATCATCTGATAGATGTCATATTGGTAATGTCTACACAATTGTCAAGGTGTAACATCATTAGATGTTGATATTTGGTTGATTTTAGGTTGTGTCGCAAAGTAACTAAAATCCAACATCTGATAGAAGTCATATTGGTAACGTCCACACAATCGTCAAGGTGTAACATCATAAGACGTTGATATTTGGTTGATTTTAGGTTGGATGTTGGACACTGATGTCGACCTGAAGTTGGGTTCTGACATCAACCCAATTTTCATTTCCAAACAAAATCCAACATCCCCACGACATTAGGGTAAAACATCAATATGACGTCATGTTGACGTCCTGTACCTGCAAGGTAGCATTTTATAGGTTTTTGTTTTCTAACTGTCAATTTAATGACGTGATTCTATTAAAATACATAATTTGATATCTGATAGAAATTACACTCATTTTTTTGCTTCAGAAACAAATGACCAAATTCACAGATCTTTCTAGTGACGAATATATAACCACTGTGGAACATTATTCGCAGATAAATTAAACTAATTAATGTGTGAGAAGTGGGCTTTAAGTGAGTTTATTTTCTTAAAGCCCACAGGGCCAAATGTACCCGTAGTTAGTTGAAGAAACACCCATGTAATTTTCATTTCATTTTAATTCGTTTGATTGCGTATGAGTTTCTTAAGAGTCAGCAGCTCATATCATGTATGCGGATTCAGCAGTGCACATGCAGCTCAGCAACATATGTGAGCTGAGCAGGGTGGAGCAGGACACTGGGCCGCTTAATTTGACTGGCTGGTGGGGAGACAGAGAGGCCCCGGCAAGGAAGTTCCCAGGTCTGGGGTGAGGTCCTGGGGAGTCATTTCAAATGTTGTCTATGACATAGCGCTGGGCTGATGTGTGCGTATTGTGCACGCTCCCCTTTTCTCCACACCCCGCCTGTCTCACCTCTGCTACACTGGAAGTGGTGGAGTTTTGACAGCTGTGTTTGGATCACTCCGATGGCGGTCTGGGGGAAAAGGCGTGTGCTGTACTTATGTGTGAGCTTGATATCAGGTGTATGTGAATTGCTGTATGTGATCTATAGGCTGGGTGGAGATGTGGAGTGTATGCATGTTCATTTGTTGACATATGGCCTTGAAGTTACAGTACTGCATATTGCCCTCATCAGCAAGACCGAAGCTTTGGGAATAAACCTGGAATGTGTGCTAAGTGGGGGCTGGCGGGGGGCTCAGCCCTTCTGAGTTGCATAGAGCAAGGCCTGGCCGGCCACATGAGTCTCAGCTGATTCCAGTGCTAACCACAACTCCGGTGGTATCAAGGCTGGAGCACACTCTTCACGAGCCCCACAGACCCTTAAAAATGAAGGTTCCAAGTGAGGTTTTTGTGGTGATGCCATAGAACAGGCATTCTCCCACGAAATGTTGTACAGTGATTATTTTGTCGTTAAAAACAGACTTGGAAAGCATGAGAGTATGAAGGAACATTAAAAATGAAATTGTCCACAACACTGGTCATCAGTTTCTATTGAGATTTAAACATGGTCTTAATGTTATATGGGCAACGCGATGATGCAGTGGGTAGTGCTGTCGCATCACAGCAAGAAGGTTGCTAGTTCGCGCCTTGGCTGGGTCAGTTGGCGTTTCTGTGTGGGGTTTGCATGCTCTCCCTGCGTTCGCGTGGGTTTCCCCCACAGTCCAAAAACATGCGGTACTGGTGAATTGGGTAGGCTAAATTGTTCGTTGTGTATTAGTGTGAATGGATGTTTCCCAGTGTTGGGTTGCAGCTGGAAGGGCATGCTGGAAAAGTTAGCGTTTCATTCCATTGTGGCAACCCCAGATCAATAAAGGGACTAAGCTGAAAAGAAAATGAATGAATGATGAATGTTATATGAATAAGTTTTCCATTGGTGTATGGTTAGTTAGCATAGCACAATATCTGTCCAACTATTTGATAGATAGATACTTACAACTGTTCAAAATCTGGAATCTGAGAAAGAGAGAAAAAATATTGAGAAAATTATTCACCTTTAAAGTTGTATAAATCAAGTTCTTAGCCATGCACATTGGCATAAAAGACAAATCTATAATGTTAACCAGGTCACAACCGAGTACAAAAATGCACAGTATGGACCAACATTAGATGTAGACTAATAAGCATCCTATAAAATTACGATCTATGAGTTGCAGTTACCACCTGGCCTCCGTTATACTAATTTCATAAACCTCACTACCACCTGGGTCATGACCAAGCGGCAACCTCCTGCTCTCTCTCAGGAAGCCAATACGGAAGTAACTAAAACTGCAATTCATCCGAAATTCCGCTAGTCCTGGCCGCTCCTGGCTCCAAAACAAAGCAAATTTCAATTGAGCCCACTGTTAGAATGGCCAACTTTACAGCAGAAAAAAAGGTGTTTACAGCCTGGTACAAAAAAAGATTTTGGTTAATACAGCTAATATTACCCTTTATGACAACTGTGAGGGGGGTGAATTTTTTTATAACTCATCCGTTTCGTTTATATTAAGCTATATTAAGTTTGCATAATTAAGGGCGTGGCCACTTGAGTGACAGCTAGGTCTCGTTGGTCGGCGTCACGTCACCTCAGCTGAATCCTGCAGATTAGCCACTGAACTCGGCATATTTATCGTATTTCTGTGTTGTTTTATGTGGCTTTACACAGTCAACTGCCTTTTGGACTTGTTTCCTACAATTATCAGATGGCTTGGCATGCTGAGTGCACTTAATTGTGCTCACAAACCATTCACGTGGCCTCCGTTTCCCATGTGAGTAAAGTTATATACTTATATACCATCTCTATACATGTATTTGTTTTATTTAAAGATCATTTATCGTTTTTATTTATATTTAGAGCTGTAATACACTCCAGAATCTGACGAATTGAGTAGCTGTAGGCTCTGGAACAGTCATCTGAAGCGTTGTCATACAGTGTTATGCTGGATTTCATCAATAGTCTTACATTAACTAACACAGACTATATCTGAAGTGTTTGGAAGTAATTCGCGTTTTCCTCCTGTTGAAAAACATCATAAGAACAATGTTTAGTGGCTCAATGTATTACAGCAGTGTTTTTAAAAGTCTAAACACTTTATTGATATAGTGTACAATCAAGCACAAGTGGTCAGAATACAAACGAGTCACAGGTGAAAAAGTATTAAGCGTTCTCCCAAAGTAAAGTGTGTCTGAATTAGGTCCAAGCAAACTGTCTGCAGGTGTCTGTAGCTCCGCTCACTCTCCGCCTCTTTGCCCTTGTTTGGTATCCCGCCGTGGCTGTGATGACGCGCGAACAAAATGGCGACGGTTGGCCACGCCTACTTGTGGCTTCTTTTGCGGTCTTTAGAAACCTATGGGTGACGTCACGGATACTACATCCATATATTTTACAGTCTATGGTCATGACACTAATGTCTTCCGGATCTACTTGCTCTAAGCAGGATTCAAACCAACATTTCCAGTATGGTAGCTGGGCATGCTAAAAGGCATACTAAAGATGGCAGCATCTGGTGTCAGTCTCTAGTGCACCTCTTGAGGCCAGGAGAGTGAGGTTCAGCCACACAGCCCCTAATAGCTGGCCTCTCTTATATCACTCCCAAAATTTCACTCATATCCAGGTTATGTCCCCAGTGTAACCCCTGTTGCTGTGTTTCCAACTTGGGAGGTGGGAGTAGCTAGAGCAAACCTTGAGATCTGGACAATAAGGGCGTACTCACACAATGTACAGTTGCCTTGAACCAGGCCGAAGCACACTTGTCCGCCCTCCCGTCTCCCTCGACGGCCCGCACACATTACATTCAGGCCTGGGCATGCTTATGCCATCGATGATGCGCTGTTCAGTAGAGAGGGTACTCGCTGCAGAGCCTTTTGAGGAGAGCTGAGCTCCAGCGAGGGGGAGCATGAGCTGTCGCTCCTCCTCCTGTAAGCTGTTTTAATGCGTACACCAACCCCACCCCTAACACTACCCCCAGTGACATCACTCGTAGAAGAAGTGCAAAAAAGGTGGAGCTCAAGCTTAAGTCAAATATTTCACCAAACACATCAGCCACTTTTGACGCTCAAAAACAATCATAAAGTCCTCATGCTCCAGGTATTAGGATGTTTGCTGAAGGTGCAGCTGTCGTGCAGTGAGGGGTTTGCATTTTTAATAATCTACGACTGTTTGCATTCATTGAACAGTAAGAATGATTAATAAATCCATGTGAAACAGTCCCGTAAAAATCACATCTCGTCTTCAAAAGTGATGGGAAGTTCAGATCATTTTACTGACTTAGATCTTTGAGTCTCGTTCATCAAGATGAACGAATCATTTTTTCGAGTCATTTTGTTCATTTGTTTCAATTTGCCAAAATATTATTAAAATGTTACGAATTGCTTCCAAACACTGCTACAACTAGCCCAAAAGGTTGATTGCACGACAAATACGTCATAAGTAGAATATAACAAGGAGAAAATAATAATTCAATGTTTACCTGCTCTTTTGTCTATGAAGGTATTTTTGTCTCTTTGCTCAGCTCACCTCTTTATGTCTTCAAATGTCAAGAATTCATTCACGTTACACTGACAGTCACATATAATCTTAATCAATGCACAGTCTGAGTCGATAGGAGCCATGTTAGTTCGTTCATCACGTGACAGAATGACTCAAACCCGAGGACTCGAGAGATGAACGGTTCAATTCTTTTTCCGGCTCTAAACGCATATGATTGGCTCGTGATGAACGAGTGACTCAGACCCGATTGAGGACTCGAGAGGTGAGCGGATCAATTCTTTTTCCGGCTCTAAACACATTTGATTGGCTTTTGCCAATGTGATGAAGACTTGAAATTAACGATACTACCTGCACAAATGTACGCACGCGCAGATGAACGAATCATTCCCTGAGAGGACTCGTAGTTCCCGAGTCATATTGAAGATTCGTTCAAAAAGAACGAATCGTTCATGAACGACCCATCACTAGTCTTCAGTTTCTATGAACCGCGCTCTGGCACACCTCTTGGCCAAGTAAACCGTGCCTGAGCCCGATTCAGGGCACTCACACTTCTCAAATGATTTGGGAAACAGGCCTAGGCACGGTTCCAAAAGCATAGTGTGAGTGCGCCGCCCCTAAGTTTTACTCAAACAGCTACTAGCTCACCTCCATTATACTCGCCCCTCCAAACCTTACTTCCATTCCAGTCACAACAAAAATGTAACCCCTCCGATTCCATGCACACCATTAAGTTTCAATCCAGTATCTGTAGCATGGGGGACTAACAAGGGCAGACTGCAGTCTCTAGCATCCATCACCTGATGAGGTCAGGCCAGTAAAGTTTGGACAGATTCCATGGATCTTAAATGCTCTCCTTAGAGCAAACAACGCCAATAAAGAACCTTTGTTTTTAAGGGTGTAGTTGTTTTCAGATCTCCATATCGGAGGTAGAAATCTAGAAGTGTTTAATCTTAAAGTAAAATCTGCATAAAATGCATAACTGCTCTTTAATTGACGTCAGCCAGATGCCGGTTAAAGTGCAGAAAGAAGCAGCTGGGCAATAAACTTGCATATATTCAGGTCAACAGAACCGAGGTGACTTGGATTTCTGCAAGCAACAGAGCTGCTTTTTTCTATAAGCTGCACATGATGCATCATTGGAGTAATTGTTTTATTGTTTTTCTTGGCAAGGGACGCGCTCTTTCACAGCTGTGAAGTCAAACAGACTAATTAAGTAGGAAGAGTTCAGCAAGGAGCAAGGTGAATCACTCTTACCGCACGCCTGGCACCTGCATACTAAACAAGCTGGGTTCCTGCAGTGTTACCGTAACAATGTTGCATGTTTTTTTCCGATAGCACGGCTCTGATGACCTCACATGTAGCTGTAAAACCTTCACACCTTCACAAGCGCTTTATTGCAGGCACCTTGACTCTAGTTTACCAACCAAACACTGCTGCTTATCAGCAAGGCTGACACAGGAAAAACAAGCAGGAAACAATTCTGCCTTACTAACAGGAATGCTTTAACATACCTTCTTCATAGGTAGAAGTAAAGGCTAGCTAATAATTACTCGGACCTTTACGTCATTAGAGATTAGCTTCATTAGAAAGATGCGTGCTTTTGCATCTTCTGGCCACCCTAATAAAAACGTTTCAGGTTCTGTTCTCTTGTTGCTGTTTAGATGTGTCCTCTGGGGAGGAAAGTGAATCAACGCTAAAGCTACTTTGTTTCTTTTTTCCTGCTGTTTTTCAGGATGGTCATAACCTTAGGTGGTTACACTCTTGTGGTAGAATCAGGAAGCAGTTCCCTTTTCCCCCATTTTGCCCAAGAAACTCATAAAAACACAGGACATCCTGTGGACTTTTAATGACACTGTGCACATTGTAATGAAATGAGTCAAATAAACACTCCCGGTCATGTCAACCAATAAACAAGCATGACCTGGGGAATGGGTGTTTTTATGAATCTGTATCATTCATCCCATTATACCAAAGCTTATTAAATGACCCACCTGCTGATATTTTCCAAGCATGCAAACATACTGGTTTTGTGTTTGAATCATCTTACTGGTTAAGCCCACTTGCCTATCACTTCATGATCAATGCCAACTGCTGTAGTCTCCATCTGCAGCTGCATTTTGTTGCCAGTAGGTTTTGGCCTGTCAGAAACGTTTGATCCAGAAAGACTCTGATGTTGCCACGCCACCAGGTGGCTAATCTGTAATACTGCTCTTTTGTACCACATTTTAGGGTGGTATTTAAAGACAACATCTGAAAATGACCACAACTTATAAAATGTCCAAAGAAAACCATTGGACCACATCAGAAGAATTCTTTCCTCTGATTTTTATCACCAAACAAACAGAACAAAAATAAGGCAGTGGTCATTATTTTTCCTTTCATGGTTGCATTTTGACTTTGGTGCTCACGGTTTGCCCACTGGAATATTTATAGTGCAATTCAGTTGAATTATACCAGACAATCCAGTGGCATTAAGAGCTGCTGCTGTGTCAAGATAAGAAACTGACAGGATAGATAAAAGTGTTTGGATGTTATATTTCAATTTCCTCAAATCTTTTTTCCACAAATACAAGCTTTTAGAGATAGTTGAGAGAATGGGAATGCAGCCAAAATAAAGTGATTAATAGTTAGCAAAAGCTTTAAAAATGGATTAATATTACATAAAATGTAATTGACTTGGTAGCAGACTTTGACAATGATTTGTGGTCATAATGGCTTTGATAAGAGCATCAGTCTGATAACTTAAATGACTGATAAATAGCCCTCTGGTATCATATCTTTCTTGAACTTAACACATGCTCAGAATCCAACAATAAATTGCAATAAGTAAATACATTAACCCTTTAATAGGCATCTCAAGCCCTTGGCTGAGAGCAGTTTCAGACATTTCAGACATGATTGTCATTTTAATCTGATTGAGGCATGTCTTGCTTTGTAGAAAACATTAAATTATGATATGTTAAATGTTGTGTTATAAAGTACTCATAAACTAATAAGAGAAACCCCCTTTAAATTTACATTTTTTTTATTTAATTCTAATTTAATTAGGATTTGTAAATTCATTTATCAGTGAATATGGACACTTTGGACAATATCGGTCAAACGTTTGGGGTCAGTTTTTCTTTTTAATAATCAATTTTATTTAATAATTTAAATAAAATGATTCTGTTCATCATATTTTTTTTTTTTGATTAAATAAATGCAGCCTTGGTGAGCAGAATAAACTTATTTTAAAACATTAAAAAATCCTACAACTAATTTCCTTGTGAAATACGTAACATGTATGTTTTCTCCACACTTTTATCGGGGTGTACACATTTTTGCCCGACAACATTAAACTATTTTGTTGGAATAGTTCCAGTTTTGTATTTGGTACTAACTAATGTGTGAAGCGATGTTTTTTATTTCAATGTAGATAACAGAAATCAATTCTTAAAAACATAAATGAAATTTAAAAAGGCATAACAGTTACCTATTAAATATTTTATTCTGTTCATGTTCATATTAAAGGGATAAAATGTAATGTGTAGGAACTCATTGCACTTGAAACCACAAGTGCATGTTTGGTGCACTTTTGTAAGCTCATGTGAATGGGAACGTTGGTCTTTCGTCTCTCAAGCACATAGTTAATGAAGTTCCTTCTGTTATGAGTGGTTTGCATAACACCTGGTTCCATGCCAGCTTTTGGGCTGTCCAGTTGCTGCGATACACAGGTCATGCACTCTCTCTCCCTCCTGCAGCGGGGCTCCTCAAGACATGATTAACGGCTGCTCTTTTTCCCACTCTCTCATTCTCGCTCTCTTTCTTCAGGATCCTTCCTCCTCAAAGCCAGCATTAAGTTTGTGGCCCGTGCAACTGCACATGTGTGTTCCCAGTTCCCACAAGTGAACCGCTGGGCTTGATGAGAGAGGCGGACGGCTCGGGACGGCTGGGGTGTCGTTGCTGGGGTCCCAATCGGGGCTGTAAATTCAAGCGGGGAGGGCGAGATCCTGTAAGATGAAACCCTTTTCCCTCCGTGTATCAGCAACACAGCTCGAGCCGAGACAAGAGAGAAGAAGCAGGCAGTAAATCCATTGGAGTTCACTGATAGCACTGTTTGCACAGCCACCGCCGCCTGCTTTGATCAAATCGCCGGGGGAGTGGGGGTCGTGTGTCGCTGCCAAAGGTCAGCTATATATTACGCTCCTAAAAGTGATTACTGAAATTCTTAACTGAAACCATTCTGCTGCCAGGGTGTGCCAGAAGCCCCTGCAGCGGTGTCTGGCCCGCTCGGGGGCCTCTCTGCGGCCCCGTCCGCCACAGAAATGCTCACTGCTTGTGTTTCCTATCATGAGAGGAGGGCCCGAGAGAGCCCCACATGGAAACGTGCTATCCAATTGCAGCCGCGGTGGGTAAAGAGGCTTTAGAGTCAGGAAATATAAATGTGTAGTGCACTTCAAAGGGAGGACAGCAAATTAAGCCAAGACAATAAGTGGCCTTGCATTCAAAACAGTATAAACAAGGTCTGCTCTTTTTCTCTCTTTCACAGTGCTGGAATCAGCTGATCACTGCTGTGCTGGAGGTTTGGCTCACTAAAAGGTTTTAGATGACAGCTCAATTAAGACGTGGAGGCGTTTCCTGCCACCTGCTATGGTTCACCCAAAAATGAACTTTCTGTTATTGCCCAGCAAGCATTTTTTGTTTTGTTTTTTGTTTTTAAAAGATGTTTAATCGATGTCTAAAAGACATCTAAACATTGTCCGCTTCATTGTCAGGCAAAATCTGTCAGTGAAAATGTAAAAGACATCTACTGTAAGAACAGGCCAAAACTAGCCTAGTCATCAAATAAACAGAAGTGAGTGACTACACATATAAAGTCTGTCTAATCTGTCTGTCGACTAGTCTAGTATTGGGCTATTCTTAGATGTCTATTAGATTTTCACTGACAGCCCAAATTTAGCTTTGTTTTAGTCAAGCTGTCTATGTTTAAATGTCTATTAGATGTGTATTAAACACAGAATTGTTTGATGGGTGTTTATATATCTTCATGCCATTCCCAGAAGAAAAAAATGTGGACGAATTGAACCTTTAGTCCATTCATTAAAAGTAAATCAAACATGAGACAAGTCATACAGGTTTGAAATGTGAGGGTAAGCAAATTGTGACCGAAGTTTCATTTCAAGTACTGTAGAGGCAAGATTTACTCGACCTGTCTTCGTTTTTATTTTATTTTTTTTTGTGTGGAACAAATACACCAGGATTGTTTTCAACCCATCGAGATACTATTACAGTTTTATAAGTCTTTTAATACCCTGAAATTTCATTCATTCATTTTCCTTCGGCTTAGTCCCTTTATTTATCAGGGGTCGCCACAGCAGAATGAACTGCCAACTTATGCACCATATGTTTTACACAGCAGATGCCCTTCCAGCTGCAACCCAGTAGTGGGAAACACCCATACACACTTATTCACACACATACACTACAGCCAATTTAGTTTGTTCAATTCATGTCTTTGGGCTGTGGGGGAAATCGGATCACCCAGAGGAAACCCACGCCAACAGCGGGAGAACACACAAACTCCACATAGAAATGCAGCCCAGCCCAACCCACCCAGGACAGCAGCGTTCTACTGTAAGGCGACAGTGCTAACCACTGAGCCACCGTGTCGCCACACGGAACTTACAATATAAAATTAAATCTGCGTGCAAATAAATCTGCACTTCCATAACATTCCTTCCATAGCTGCCATGGATTTAAAATGTTGCCATCACGGGATAAACAAGAGAAATGTGAAGTCATGCTCAATGAAACTTTATACACATTCGCTGATCATTACCTAAGATTGCCTTGTGTTAACTTTGGCAGCCCTTGGCTTGGCTCTTAAATTAAAAGGGATGATGTATTTCCTCTTATTTGTAATTTGCAGTGGGCTACTGAGAGAAGAATTAAAGAAGAGAGAGGGAGAGAGAGAGAATGATGCCTGTTTGACCGGCAGGCACATGCCAGAAATAACAGAGTGGACCTTGCTCTAGAGTCTCATTAGCTGGTGGAAAACAGTTCCCCGGAGGCACAACAGGGTGTAAATATGTTTAAACCTTCTCAGACCTGAGGCGAACCTCTGCCAATTTCTCCCTCCTCGTTGTGAGATGCACACCCATGCAGATGGAGACTTGAACTGTAGGCTCCATAAGAGCTGCTTTTGAAGTCTCATAAATTCAGGCTAAAATGCAAATAAAATAAAACTGTGGATTCTAGAGAACACCCTGCATGGGGAAAATCTGGAAAAGCTTGATGTCTGAAATATAAATTTATGTCTGTTTTTGGTTTGTGGAACAAAATGAAAAATTATCACAAATCAGCTCTCGGTTTGAAAGTTTCTTTGCGGTTTGTGTGGCCTGTGAAATTTCATAACCAGAGTTATGCAATCTGACATTTTAAATCTCTCTGAAACATTATGAGATTTCCAGATTGTGTTCTCTGTTGATATTAAAGGAGCTTCGGTTTTCATTATGCTAATATAACATGTGCATTTACTTTTTTAGGAGCGATTTTAAATTGTAATGTAGGCTATATGCAAGCTGCCAGTTTTTGATTTAGGTTTGACTAGGTTATGGTTCAGGCAAAAGTAGTTATAGTTTTATGTAGTGACTTTTAAATGAAATTTAATACACATTAATATACAGACATTTCTTTCTTTTTTAATTAAGGCTTTTATTTATTAATTTGGAGTAAAGAATATGGCACAGCCTTCTTTAAAATGAGGATAACAAGGAAAAATGTACAAGCAGGCACAGCCAATTGAATCTGATTGGTTTGACTTCCGTACTCATTCACTTCCATTCATTTTTAGATGTTAAAAACAGCACTGCTTGATGTTGCAAACTGATATTTTCTTATTACATGATTCTGGTTATCTGTATAATCATAAGTAGTTTGACCGTTTTCTGCGGATTATTATTCAAAGTCATTTCTCTCATAGGCAGCTGATTGGAAGTTCTAAAACAATCGCAAAAAACAAGCACACTTCTGCATTGAAGAGGTCAATAATAAGACAAAGGTTGCTACTATTCTACTAAGGTCTATTTTACATTAGAGAATTTGGTTATTAATTAATTTGATTACTAATTTTGTTACAAACTATTCTTTGTTCTCTATTTTTTTCACCTGAGGATGCCCGTCCATTGAAAGGATCTAAGATCTGTGAAGAGATGATGCCATACATCGAGGACTTCAATTACACTTAATAGACAAAACACTTCTTTAAAATTAAACTAAATTGCAGGTTAACTGTTTCTGCATATAACAACTTTTATTTGATTGTAACTTTAACTTGATTGCAATCAAATAATGTGCACCTTTTGTAAAGCTGCTGAGGTTAATAACCCTGTAAAACTTAAATTTACCTTTCTGTACTAATGGCATTCTGAAACTGAAAAAGATTTGAAAAAAATATTACATTTGTGTATAACACACTTATTGTAGCGGATTTATATTTTTTAATCAATTTCAGTGCCATTTCAAAATTCCATAAAAATCAAATAGTACTGTCTAAATGGCCTATTGTGGTCTCTACTTATCATACTAAAAGGGACACATGCATGTCCCCAGAGCACTAACAGGTTCACATTCAAGACTATTCACACATGTCCCTGAACAATGCAGCAGGCTACCACTCTGACCAGTTACAACATAGACGTAATAAGCAATTTAGTTAATGTTTTCTAAAATCACTGAATATTCATGTTCTAGACATTGTAATAAACACACAAAGAAATGTAAGGAATTTTACTTAAATTTTGACAAATCCAGACGTGCAATAAAGGAGATCAGCTCAATGTGAAGATTGCTGGTAACATACTGTAAGTTCATGGCAGGATAACCACATCTACAAAAAACTTTTTCTATGCTCGCTTGCCTTTTTTTTTTTTTTTTTTTAGAATTGTTTAAAGTGATGCTGTAATTCTGCAACAGTGAGCTTTATAGGGTTAACTGACACAGGGAAAAATTGAAATGTTTAACTTTGAACAGTTTGTGTTAAAGTTTTATTGTTTTGTCTTTTAAAGCAATATTACAGAAGACCTCCAAAGTTCTGCCTCCACCCCAAACTGGCTCAACTATTGGTGCAGCTGCTGTAATGCTGCTAATTGATATATCTTCACCAGCTACTTTTTTAGGTACATCTGTACTCACTGCATGCAGATGTGGTCAAGGCGATTTGCTGAAGGTCAAACAAAGCATTAGAAGGTGAGCTAAACTATCTTGAACATGGTTGTTTGTGCAAAACATTCTGAATAATTCAGAATGTGCTGATTTTCTGGCACTTTCACAGTGGAGCTTTCTCTGGAATTGGCGGGAAAGAGAGAATATCCAGTGATGGCATGTTCTGTGGACGCAAATGCCTTGTTTATGCCAGAGGTCAGAGTAAAATCACCAGACTATTTCCAGTTCATAGAAATGGAATGAAAAAGTGTCTCAAAATATATATTAACGGAAACTGGCAGAAAAGCATCTCTAAATACACGTCAAAATCAAGATACAATACAGTTTTATTCAACATTCTTCAGGATTTTTTGCTTTATGTGCAACAGAAGAAATTAATAAAGGTGCTGGGTTTACTGTTCCATTAAGGCAAAAGGACGTGCAGTCTGGTACTATCTAAAGTATCTAAAGTAACAGGTGAGTGTGCCTCATAAGCGCTCTTAAAGTATGCTGCACAATATCTTATCATTTTAACCTAAATCCAGATTTGATTTCTTTACATTGATTACCTTTATTTCGTGGAACAAGTTTGCATCCAATCATGACTTGTAGATCATACTTCTATGTTAATGATTAGAAATTTAGTCTTGTCCAGAAGAGGGCAGTGGTGTGTTGATGAACACTTCAGAGCGAGGGTGTCTTTGTAGTGTGCAAATTTGAATATTCTTCACTCTTTAACTTTCCTCGGTTTCATTTATACCATTACTCAGTATATTTATAAAGCACTTTTAATGTGGAAACAAAGTGCTTTGAAAAAAAAAACAGAAACAAAACCTAAAAACAGCAACATCTGATAATTATTGGTACAGAACTGTGCACTACTAGCAGAACATCTGAAATTGGTTTAAATACAATGCCTTAAACCAGGGGTGTCCAAACCCGATCCTGGAGGGCCGGTGTCCTGCATATATGAGTTCCAACTCCAATTAAACACACCTGAACCAGCTAATCAAGCTCTTTGCAGGACACCGGCCCTCCAGGACCGAGTTTGGACACCCCTGCCTTAAACCCTTGAGCACTTTGAAATTACTATGCTCTGTGATTGCAAGTCATTGTTGGGACATCACAATCACTTTGTATTATGGGGCATGCAGTTGCTGGAATATACAGATTAAGTAAACTCCTTGGTCAAAATTAAGGGGCCCAGGGGCTGTTCATGTAAACTTCCCTTGTACACTTGAATTGGAATGCATTTTAAAATGGCGTCCAGACGAGAAGTGCTTAAGGAAGTTCAAGAGTGTCCCTCCATAGGGATGAAAGCATAAGGATGAGCCCTTCTGAAATGAGTTGTGTGTGTGTGTGACACCAAACAGCTTCTCTGCACAAGTATGATGGCTGAAGTGTCCATCAGTTGTATTTTTCAAAATCCTTCATTTCAAAGGACATTAAGTAGGGGCCAGTTTTGAGCATTTCGGTTTGAAATAACACCAACATGGCAGCCATGATTTATTTTTCACTCCGAAGTGCCGTTTGTAGGGTTATATATACTATATGGGATGCACTGCATGTCAAAAATTGGAATGAAAAGAAGCCCCGGACCCAATATTTTTTAGGTAAATAGTTTTCCCAAAAATAAAATATAATTTACCCACTCTTTTTCACAAAACAAATGAAGATACTTTGAAGAATGCTAGTCGTAGTTGATAGCACCCATTGACTTCCATAGTATTTTTTTCCTTCAAGTCAATGGGTGCCAGTTAACAGCAAACTTCAAAAAAAAAAAATCTTATTTTGTGTTCAACAGAAGAAAGAATCTCGAAAGGGTTTGAAACATGAGGGTGAGTAAATGGTGAGGTATTTTTCATTTTGGGTGAACTATCACTTTAAAATATCAGTTCACTATAGAGGCGATTTTTGAATGATTGAAGCTGTCTGAAATAATTATGTACAAACATGATCAACCTTTATTGGGAGTAACAAAAAGACGAAGAGTGAAATCACACCACAAAACAGTTCAACTTTCTGGCATTGCTATTGGCATAATGTCAATACAAAAATGACAGACGCTTTCAGAAATACTGCGCATCATGTAGAGTGCTGTGCGAGAAAGGCTCTTATTCTCTGAAGCAGCTCCTTCTTTACACTGTCAGGCACCAGGGCTGAGGAAAAGAAGAAAATAATGAATACCAATGATATATAATGATGCTCTGGTCACAAAAAAATAAAATAAAATAATAATAATTATATATAATAATTATATATAATTATTATATATAAAAATATATATATTGTTTTTAATGTGTAATAAAACAATAGGTGTAGTGTTAGTGCAGCATACCTCTTCCTTTGGGAGTAACTCCAGCAACCAAGTCTTCCACAGTAACATTTTCTATACCTTTCTCCTTGATCACCTCTGCAGAAAAATTCAGCAAAACTTGCTTTGACACAAACCAACAGAAGTGAATGCAAAGCTTTAGGAGATATTAGACTCATGTTTTTACCTTTGCAGAGTGCTTTGAGTTGATCTCTCCAACCACACTCGATGAGCTTGGCTCGAAGCAACTCCTTTAACCTGATCAAAAAAATATATATATATAAAATTGATTGTCATTATATGCAATGCAGCTTCTATACATGGCATATGCATAAGAGCTTAGTGAGATGCAGACCTCATTTCTATACGTATGATCAGGGCTTGACATTAACACACCAACCCGCCAAATGCAGGTAGATTTCACCTGTGGCGGGTTAGACACTACAACTAGCCACTTTAAGTGGTTGAAAATAATTTTTAAATTGCCAGTGCTGCCTTATAACTAAAGATTAGAGTTTTAATCTAAGACAGTTTGTCAATGATGCATGCAAATGTGATATTAGAGTCGAGAAGCAGCACAACTAAATGAGAGTATGATCAGATGCACAGTGTGTTTAAAAGCTCATATGTCCCGTTTCCTTGCGTAAAGCAAACGTGCCTGGAAACGCAACTGGTGCGATCGTTTCTCTTTGAAATAGACTGAAAAAAAAAACAGTGATCATGCACCTGCAGTCTTGAGTTCAAGATTTTTTTGGAGGCAGCTGCGCTTGCCACTTTCGCTTATTAAGGAGCCTAATGTTTACAGTGTGTGCATGATTATCCTTTCAATATTGCACACAGAATGTTTGACTTTCTTTTGCTTACAGTTATTTTTGTTAATGTGGTTTAATTATCATCTTTTACAATAGCATTGCTTTAATATGAGATTAACTCTTCATTTATCTATAGTTAACTGATGATCTGGGACCTTTAGCTTGGACAGACTGCAGTGTATACTGTATAGTTTTAGATGCATGAGAATAATTTTTTTTAGAAATGTCAATTGTAAAAAGTTATAAAAAGTTATATTTTGCTTGTTTTTACACATTATTTAGAATTTGTGGCGAGGAAATAACTAGTTTGATGTAGCCAGAAAAAAAGATAAATCCTTAGTGTTAAGCCCTAAAAAGTCATGTGAAATAAAACAAATTGCAATTTGACACTATGAATCAACAACCCATTTGTTCATGCTCATAGAGCAAGGTCACAACACACATAGAAGTTAAATGAATGAAGACATAACACAACATTTAAATTAAGTAATTTAATGATGCCAAAGTCAAATTAATGCATATAAAATATATTTTCCCAACAACAAAATTGTGGCTAGTAGCATTGGAAAACTACTAGCCACAGTGATTGGTGATCCAAAAAGTTAATGTCAAGCCCTGTATATAATAATGCCAAAACATT
Organism: Danio rerio; assembly: GCF_052040795.2. Taxonomy (NCBI): domain Eukaryota; kingdom Metazoa; phylum Chordata; class Actinopteri; order Cypriniformes; family Danionidae; genus Danio; species Danio rerio. The sequence continues at coordinate 44,631,804 of NC_141036.1, read as the reverse complement.
GGTGTCCATTGCGTTCCAACAGCTTAAGACCAAAGAATTAAAAAACTTAGTCATTTATTACAACTTATTTTGTAGCCAAACAAATACTTAAATCTCAGGACAACTCGAATAATATCTACAACATTTCTTAAATGATTAAAAAAATAAACATACTTCAGAAATGTGTATAGGTATGTACATAACTAAACTTACAACGTCTAAAACGAAAAAGATTGTTCCTTAAAGTTACCTTAGAAATGCATGCATGTGGGAAAATCATGGGAGTTTTTGAAAGAGACTACAACAACAGAAGTAGAGGTAAAGTTGATTTTATATTCGGATATTCAGACATTCTCTTTAATAATATAATTTCAGAAATTTATTTTTTGCCAATTCTAAATATGGAAATCATATTAGCAGCAATTGACTATCAAAGTACAACATTGTTCACAGTGAATTAGATGGTGATAATGTTGTTTAGAAGTCATACGTGCATGCTAATCCCGATCGAATATTCAAAGTAACATGTTAAACAATACAGAGACTGCTAAATGAACGAATATGCGAATATAAAACCAACTTTACCTCTATAAGAAAAAATATAATACGAGTAGACGACTTGCAATTTTTGAGACAAACATAATGATTACAGACACTTACCTCTCCCTCTCACCCATCTCAATTAACTTCTGGTTAATGGCGGCCCTCATTTGTGATTCTTTACTCATATTAGTCTGAAATAAGAGGTTAAAATGAAGAGACATGGCGAACTGTAGTGCCAAAGACTGCAGGTCTTAACTTGGCCAGTCACAAAACACAATTTTCACCTTGCATCATAATTACATTAAGCATAAACAAACAACAACTAGACGGACTTTAGAGGGGAAATACACAGGATGTAGAATATTTTTCATCACTGTAACGATGTTTAGCACAGGTGGTTGTTTTTTTAAGACCCGTGGCTATAGCGCCGTACAAATTCAATGCTAGTATAAATTATAATTTAACAGTATCCGATTTGTGATAAACGTACCAGACACTAATGAATATGAGCATAATGTTCTCATCGGCGTGTAAGCGCTTTTCTCTCTGCTGTTGTGAATAGCCGGCCGTTCCACACCCCGTTTACTTTCCCCAAAGAAACACGATCACCAGCAGAAGGTTCCTCCGTACTTAATGGTTCCTATGCTCTTACGACGTATGGCGGTTTGTGAGCTTATTCATTTGGTTTGTTTGCGCTTGTTTTCTTTCCCAGCACTTACAAATGATCTAAATTTAGCTAAATTTGCTAATTGTTTTGGGAGAATTCTTTTGACTACTGGCAAAGTTGCACAATGTTGAAAGAATACCTGCTTTTGAAGGTACACAGTTAAAAATTGTGTTAAGAGAGAGAGAGAGAGAGAGAGAGAGAGAGAGAGAGAGAGAGAGAGAGAGAGAGAGAGAGAGAGAGAGAGAGAGAGAGAATATATATTAATTATACTTAATGTATATAAGTCACTCTAATTTCTATTTAGGCTCTAAGGTTTGTAGACGAGGGGAGTGCTTATGTTTGCATTTAGTATTTTTTTCTAACATATACTAATTTCAGTTCTTTAGTCAGTATAGTTTAATACAATGTGCGTGTTTTAATTAAATAATTAATTCAATTTAATTTATGAATAATTCATTTTTCCAAGATTTATTTGTTATTTTGATTATTGTTTTGTACCGTGCATTAATATGTGTCAGCCTGTACAGTTGACATCAGCGTCATCTGGTGGAGGGTTAAAAACAAAACAGCTAAAAGCCCGTGGAAAAAAAACACTAAATGCATGTAATCAATAATACTATTATGAATATGTATAATACATGTATTTTGTTAATGTATTATTATTACAACATAATTCCTGTGGCCGAATATTTTGTATGGAATTTATTTATAGTAAACTAGCTTTACTACTACTTCTACCATGCTTTAAGCATAAAATACCTCAATATCTCATCCATAGTGCCCGACAGTGCCAGGCGGTGAGCTTGGGGAAAGCAGGGGGATAAATCAAAATTGGACATAAGCTCGCGTGATTAGACAGAACGTGATTCACGTGACTGTGAAACCAAAACACATAGATCGGTAACTGTTCTAATTTCCACTAAACACCATACTGTATTTCTTATATTTAGTTTCCATGGAGGCATCCTGTACCACAAGATGGCGATGTGCTATTGGGAATGTAAATCTACAAGCGTGTCCTCAAGACAGTCTGCTGTTTAAATTAGGAAAGGTAACAGTTTAGAAAACAAATGTACAAGACCGCCATTTAATGTCTTACGTTTATAAAAGACAGTCAAGAGGGTCTTTTTCTGTTGGTGAAAAAAATAGGTTTTTAGATGTAAGTCAAGAACATGTTGTTTACTCTGCTTGTGAAAATATGTTAAAGGTAATCCACATATTGACAGATAATGACTTTCCAGTAAATTAAACAGATATCTATTTGGATTTTTCTTTTCTTGGTAAAGTTGTAATGTGCCACTGCAGGACAAGTCAAAATAAGAATTAACATAGTTGAGCTTTGCCTTCTTTTTTTCTTTTCTTTTCTTTTCTTTTCCATTCTTTTCTTTTCTTTAAATAACCATAAGACGCAAGATTTAAATAAGGCAAAGTAAGTGTTTCTGTTTTTCCCTACTCTGTGGTGGTTTTCTGCGTCCATGCACCTTGTTTTCACAGAAAAACTATTTCAGGCTACAGCAGCAGCCAGAAGCTTTTCAATGAGGCAGAAGAAGTCATACTGACGGGCTGTTTGATTCAGGCAGAACACCTGTGGTACAGATTTAAGGCGGTCTCAGGTAGAACCTTTAATATCACTTTTACCAAGCAGAAGTAGTCAAACTAATATTATTTTTAGGGTTATTGTGACTAATATATACAAATGCAGGGGTTGAAACATAATTTTCTATAAACAATTCATGTAAATATTAATTGAATTAATCATTTTATTCAGCAAATACACATAACACATTTTAACATTTAAAGATACCCCTCACAAACACAAACTTGTACAACTGGGTATTGTACTACCCCTAGAAATAATGAATAGTTTTTTATATTCTACAAACTGTATATTCTATCTTCCTACGCCTAATCCAGCAGTCACTGGAAACAATCTGCATTTAACATTTTAAAAATACTTGATTTTGAGTCATTTATCAAAATCAAGTTTTGGTTTCCTCAAGGAAATCATTAAAACAACCCAACAACCTCATTCTAAAAATGTACCAAGATATATATATATATATATATATATATATATATATATATATATATATATATATATATATATATATATATATATATATATATATTTCTGGAGATCACTAAATACGTCCCAGAAGGTACGTTTTTTTGCAGTGTTTGTTTTCTTGAATCCACGAGAGGCCGCTGTGTATGCTTTTGAGATCTCAAATTTTTCTTGCGAGTGCCATGGGCTATATGCACACGGATTTTTAATTTTCAACCAGGCAGCCCAATTACAAAATTGTTACATTTGAGATCTGATTTCTTTAAAAATCAGCGGTCTTCACTGCGTGCTAGATTTACGAAATGAACTGGGTCTTAGATCGGACAAGAAGCACTGCATTAAATTCCATTTCCCCCCACCATGTCTTAAAAATATGACAATTTATTTTACCCCTGTATTTTTAATGGAATTTCTGCGCTAGCCTGTTACTACTGAAGGCGCTAGTGGTTACAATGATCATCTCGTTTTATGCTCGAACAACTAAATGAATGCTCAAGTCTATTCAACTGGATGTATTGTAATTACATTACAACATTGATGCTTTAAAAAAACAACCTTGTGGAATTGAAAATACGCACATTAAGCTTTCATCGAAAGTTTATCGTTGGCTTTAAAACTCTTGCTCTGCATAAAGCCCATTCGCACCTGCTGTTCTTGTGTGAATCCACGAGAGGCCGCTGTCGACTCAATTACTGAATGACTGACTGACCGATTAGTTGACCCTCCCTCCTCCTTCCCTAAACCCAACCAATAGTGTTTTCAAAATGTCCATTTGTCCTGCTCACCTACTTTTCTAAACCCAACCGACAGATTTAAAAAGCGATCCAGAAAAAGAAAAGCCCTCGTCTGATTTTTACCACATTCTCACCCTCTTATTTACTTGTTTATTTTATTTTTTGGCTTATCATTTAGTCTTACCAGCTTTCTGAAACTGTTCTTCGCTGGACTCGAACCCTGTCATTGTGGTCAACTCCTCTCTGTGTCTCAAGTCCACCAACGTGCATGGCGAGCTACTAGACAAACTGGTAACAGCGGGAAAGCTGTCCATATGGAGGTAAGCGGTCAGCTGGTAAGCGAAAATAGAAATGCCATCATACCGCTCCGAAGCATTCGTTTTAAAGATTAAATGCAGCCATATGTAGCTCTGGCTACATAATTCGCAATCTCCAGCAATGTAAATAGGACTACGTTTTCAGAATGAGCCTATGTTACATAAAAATGTTCTCACAATGTAAAACTGTTATGGTACTGCAAAACTTTCATATTTGGCCCCAGAATGAAAGGAATAAAACATGCACAGTAAAACAATTTGTATTGTCGGGAAGGTGTGTAATATACAACTGGACATAATTTCTTGCTTTTTACATATCTTGGGTCATTTACAGATTTTAAATATGACAAATTTAGGCTGACATACAGTTTGTAGGCAGGAGTATCTCAGTTCCTAACCTCTATTCTCTAGTGGTTAGACAAGAATTATTAATTTAAATTATAATTTCCACCCACAATGGCTAATTAAACCACAGGGGTGTCGCAAACTGTGAAAAAGTGTGGCATTGTGCTTTTTAAAGGGGTCTTATTATGCTTGATTTGAAGACCCCATGACAGTCTCTTACCATGGATTTGCTCATCTCTGGTTTAATTAAACACTCTACTGAGCTTTCGTATGCCTCTGGATTTCTAATTGCTTCTGTTTTACTGATTTCAAAAGTGGTGAATGAGATAGAGTTTGTAACGTCTGTCCTTAACACCTTTCTAGACATTGTGTGTTGATTTTTATTGATTCTGACTCGTATCTGTGTTAAAGTCATGGTCTGAGGGTGTACTATCGAGGGTTGAGCGGGCACTGGAGTGGAAATGTCCTGGTCTGACAGAGTGATTGATGATTACAAGCTCTATTATAGAGTCATAGTGTCCTTTTAAAGGAGAGAAAAGGATTGGGAGATTGATCGTATTCGCATGTGAGATCCACAAACAGCTTGTTAACTGTCAGTCTGAGATTCAGAACGATTGTTCCTTATTAAGTCTGCTTTCAGCCTCACTTTTATGAGCTTTTTTTGTGCAACGTCTTAAAATAAGCAGTTAACTCTTGAAATATGAGATGCGGAATGCAATCTGACAGCGTTAATAATGTTTTGAGATATATATTCGAAATTAATCATGAAAGTAGTGTAAGTGATAGGAGGAAAGCAGTCAAAACATCCTCTTTTGACTGTTTCTCTGGGGATAATTTTTATCATCCGCTAACCATTACCAGTGAAGTGAAGAGTGCAGCTGAGACACGCTTTAGCAGAGGAATTTGCTGGCATATTTAATGGAGATTCTACATGGATGAACAGTATCAGCTTCATCTGGGCTTTTATTCACTGGGCTAAGTAACCATTAAAAACTCTGGCTCTAATGGTTTGCAGGAAAACCATAAATGTTAAGCCCTAGGAAAATGTCATATTGGTCATAGGCCTCTTTTTTTGAAAGGGATAAACGAATCATTAAAAACAGTTTAATTGTTTCAGGAAGTTTCTCCAGGTGGTGTTTTATGGATGGGGAGGCAGTGATTCACAGTTTCTCTCTTCTAGTGGTGTTGCACTTGATCTGCCACTTTACAGCTGCTAATGCCTGGCAACTTCACAGTCGCCATTTAATTCGTCATGAGCTGGGGACGTTTGCTTTTGTTATATAATCAAGACGTCAGACTGAAAGACGCAAGAGAAATCGTGATTGCACCCTGTCTAATATTCAGAACACCACATGTAATGAGGAACTTTTTGCTTTTAAATATTTGTTTTTTTAACTGTAAACATGATAGTTTTCTGTCCATATGTTCAGTATAGACACAGCTAATGCACATAGTTTTGTTTGAACCTTTTTTGACAGCACAAGGTTTTCTTTCTCTTGATATACTGATTTAATATGTAATATTTTGTCCTGGGCTGAAAAAATAACTTAAAAATGTAATCCCAACCTATTTCTATCTTCCGTTGAACACAAAGTTGTAGCCACTGACTTCTATATTTCTTTCCTACTATGGATGTCAGTGGCTCCCACTTCCAAACATTTTTCAAAGTATCTTTTTTGTGTTTAACAGAAGACAGAAAATCAAAGGTTTGGAATTTTGGATGTCTTTTGAGATTTTTTATCTTACATTTTGATGATGATGATGATGATGATGATGATTATGATAATGATGAGTATTATTGTTATTATTACTACTACTGCTACTATTGCTACTACTACTACTACTACTACTACTACTACTAATAATAATAATAATAATAATAATAATAATAATAATAATGTTTACCCCCTTAAGTGTCAGGATTTTGTCCAATGCTGTGATGCTATTGTCTAATGATTTTTTGCTGCTTAATTTATAAAGACAATTTACAATAATAAATTATTATTTATTATAAGCACATTATAAATATGTAAGTTAAGAATACAGCATAGCTGCAGTTATAAACTCCTTACTAACGTTTATTAATGTTACTACTACTAATACTACCTACTACTACTACTACTACTACTAATAATATTAATTTTTACCCCCTTCAGTGTCTGGATTTGTCCTATTCTGTGATGCTATTATCTACTACTGCTACTACTACTACTACTACTACTACTACTACTACTACTAATAATAATAATAATAATAATTTTTACCCCCTTTTGTGTCTGGATTTTGTCCTATGCTGTGATGCTATTATCTAATGATTTTTTGCTGCCTAATAAAGACAATTTACAATAATAAATTATTATTTATTATAAGCACATTATAAATATGTAAGTTAAGAAAACAGCATAGCTGAAGTTATAAACTCCTTACTAACGTTTATTAATGTAGAGTTAATGCTTAACAGATAATGAATTCACTAGATGCTAATGCTTAATAAATAGTTCATAGTGTGTAGTTATTATAAAGTGGTCAGTCACAACATTCCAATACTATGTTATTCCCAGATAACAACCGCTGAAACTAATAAGACAACCTTATCTGGGTACTTTGAATCATCATGACCAGCAGTGAATCCACATCCATATTTAAATGCTTGTCTGCCACTGCACTGTTTTTGACCATTAGGCACCATCTTATTACTGAATAATACATAGGTTGGTGTGTGCTCCCAGTCATTTTCGTATCTGTCAGCATTTTTTATTTTTTCAACTATTCCTCTTTGTCTCAGGCTGCCAATAAGCCTGTCCAACTTTTTGTGAAAACAACACCCTGGAAATACTTCATCCCTTACTTAAGTGAAACTAAATTAATGCATGGTATCATTTCTTTACTCGCTAACTTTACTTAAGCTTAGTCACAAATTTATCAGGGGTTGCCACAGTGGAATGAACCACCAAATTACTCTGGCATATATTTCATCCTGCAGATGCCCTTCCAGCCACATATATATACATACTTTGTTGGTAAGTGACTTTCTAAGTCGAACTCTCTCTTTTGTATGTTGTAGTACTGTATTTATACCATAGTAATTGTAGTGTATTAAGTTTGAGATAGCACTCACATATCAGGAATGTATGTGTTTTGTATGTGCCACCCTTTGTATAACCCTGAGTTACTTTTTTGTTCGCCATCTGTTTCTGTTGAGTCTCCTTTTTTCATTACTGCAGACTAGTCCAGTGAAAAGAAAGAAAGAAGAAATGCCAGCATGTGTTTAGCGTTTTTCCTTATCGCAAACACAACAGTAATCTGGCTTTTTCTGAGGTTAATTATTGTGATCTCATGATCGCAACAGAGAAATACTAGGAAATCTCTGTAGACTGATGGCATTTCATGCCGTTCAGCCTTATAATCTTAAAATGTGAGCAAAACCACCTGTTTTGTCATCACTTTAGATATTACACTATTTAATCATTCAAACATTAGCGCTAAAGTGATGTTTATGTAGTAGCAATGGCTTCTGCTGTTCTGACGTCAGCTGCAGATGAACGGCAGAAGAAAGTAGTTTCTCAGACAAAAGGATTTTGAGACTCTCCGTGTTTGATTTTCTCTTTTATATACACGATTATGTCATCAATTTGTTGTATAAAGGCAATATCACACGAGTAGCAGTGCAATATGGCTGTATATCTACACTGGTGCTACACCAATGCACGCCTCACAGCAGTGCCGATATACAGCCATATGGCGCTGCTACTCGTGTGATATTGCTCGTGTGTGTGTGTGTGTGTGTGTGTGTGTGTGTGTGTGTGTGTGTGTGTGTGCATGTATGCTTGTATGTGTGTGTATATACTCAATCCATAATCATAGAAGGAAATATTCTGTTTAATTTTGTATGTAAGTAAAATTGTGGAGGATCTTTATATACTCCTAAACATTTTCTGTAATTGTGTATATTTCCCAAATAAAATAAGTAAGTAAATAAATAAATAAAAAACATTAGTTGCATTGCCGGATATTGGTTATAATTTATAAGTGATGTAAGGATTTCCAGGTATTACTTGTTCCCAAATCAGAGGCAACTTTAAAACAAGCTTGGATTGTTATTGTGCATAATAAACTTCACTCAGCCACTCCCAGCTGCTACACTTCTGTTTGACGCATTTCAAAACTGTGATTAGGACACTAAAACAAACGCTTCTCAGCTCTCTCTGCTTTTGCTCATTACCTGATGCCACTGCTGAGATCTTCTCTTGAGAGAGGCTTGCGATCACAAGAGACAGCCTGAAGATGTAGTGCTCAGGTGGGAACGCTGAAGTGTGCGGGATGCGTCCTTCTCAATCAGCAACACTCATTTGATTCAGCTTTAATCACTGGCAAACCAGTTTGGTAAAGAGAAAAAAAAAACACTCATTGCGAAAGAGTGCATGCATTGGCATTCATTTGATGATTATGCATAAGCTGCTGTGGGAAATTGGTGATTGTGCCATTGACGAAATCTTGAATGAGATGCAGCATAAAAGAACGTCCCTTTTGAGAAACAGCACTGCATACTGGAGCCTGATGGCACTGTGTCCATCAGTGATCGTCAATTATTGAGCTTAATTAACACCAAATCAGCATGCTTTCCCTAACCCATATACTCTAGGGCAACCCCTATCTCATCATTCATCCATCTGCCACTGCAGTCTTGACCTCACCAGTAGCATATTGATTGTTGTGTGTTTTCTTTGAGCAGGGTCTCTCTTGTGCTCCTGATCTATACTTAGCAGCTAATCTCGGAGACACAAATGGGCTTCCCTCGGCAAGCACCTGAGGAGAAACACTTGCTCGAGAGTCATTGCTTTCATTCCCCTCGTGCTTGGCCACCTGCAGCTCTGTAATGTTGTTGCATGCTTAATGAAGTAAGCCTGGGCTGAATTCGAAATGAGGGACTCTGCTGTGGTCGATAGAAATGCTGTAAATAAATCTTGGGATGACAAATGTTATTGCGGGTGAGAGGAAATTTATGAGGGCATCTTCTGACCCAAGTGGTTGATTGCATGTGGCTTTTTTTTTTAACAGAGTCAGCATCAGGACCACAGCTTAGGGGATTCGAAATAGCAGATGCGAGCAAACTAAAATTGAGGTGAGGAGCTGAGGGTGTCACTTCTGTCCATTTCCGTCAATGTGTTCACTGTCATTTGTGGCGTTGTGGCAACTGAACCGTAATTGACGGTGTGGGTGATGATAGATTCATTTTCATTCTGTCTTTTTCCATGCTGGGTTTCATTCCTTTTGTAATTCTTCCTGTTAGTTTTGAGTCAACACCATGTAAAAACACCAATCTCACCAATTTTATTATTATATTAGATAGCACTGAGAAATAGATGCTTTTGTTGTGCAATTATTTTTGGAGTGGTGAATGCAGCAGTGTTGGAGAGTAACCAACAAAATGCTTTTCCAGCTTTAGTTTTAATTATAAAGGAACTGGATAATGTGCCAAAATTCTACCTCATGTTTTGTTTTTTATATTTCACATCCAGTTTTGTAAAGTTCAGTTTGACTTAGTTAAGAGGATTGTTTGGGTAGTTCATATACAATAAATTAATTAATTAATTAATTTAAAAAAATGGCATAAAAAGAAATATTTCCTTAGAAATCAATTAGTGAATGTAGCAGTGAATGTATTTTTTAACACCATTCTACATTTTAATTGGATTTCTTTTTTATAGATTTGTTAAATTGTAATTTACTGAATTTAATTCAGAAACAGTTTAATGACATTTTTTTTATTAAACCATAAAACAGTATTCTGAAAAATGTAATCAAAATCAAATAATTTATGGGTTGCATTGCAGATTATTGGTTATAATTTCTCCATTACTGAGTGTAAATGTAGACTTTCCAGGTATTACTTTGTCCTTTTCAGCAACTTTGTATTTGTGCCCAAATCACAATCAACTTTAAAACAAGCTTGAATTGTTATTATGCATAATTAACTCCATTCCGCCACTCCCAGCTGCTGCCCTTCTCAGAAACCTGTTTGAAGCATTTCAAAACTGTTATTAGGACACTAAAATAAACACTTCTCATGTAAAAATATATTTTAGAGGCCCCTTAATTAACAAGAAATTGTATTTAAAAGAAGTTTAGTTCCTGCATTCCATTGAATACAATATTCTTTAGTTTCCCTTTTGTTTAACAGACAATAAAAACTTGAGGCTGAAAAGTCATTGATTTCCATAGTATTTTCTAATCTACTGTGGATGTCAGTGACTTCAGGTTTACAACATTCTTTAAAAAAATCAGTTTTATGTTGAACAGGGAGACGCAGTCGGTAGTGCTGTCACCTCAGAGCAAGAAGGTCGCTGGTTCGAACCTCGGCTCGGCTCAGTTGGCATTTCTGTGTGGCGTTGCATGTTCTGCCTGCGTTCACGTGGGTTTCCTCCGGGTGCTCCAGTTACCCCCACAGTCCAAAGACATGCGATACAAGTAAATTGGGTAGGCTAAATTGTCTGTAATGTATGAGTATGTGTGTGTGGATGTTTCCCAGAGATGGGTTGCAGCTGGAAAGGCATCCACTACGTAAAAACGTGCTGGATAAGTTGGCGGTTCATTCCGCTGTGGTGACCCTGGATTAATAAAGGGACTAAGCCGCCAAGAAAATGAATGAATGAATGTTAAACAGAAGATAAAAAACTTTTTATTCACTTGAGGGTGGAAAAAGGATAAATTTTTAAATGGTGGATGTGTCATATTGTACAGTATGCCAGCAAGTGCTGCAGTGTGGGGCTCCATCAGGGCTTCAGGCTGCCAAATGACTACTACAATAATTCATTCTTTCAAATAATCATGATTGAATATTGGATGGAATTCTTTGGGACGGTGGCAAGGCCCAGAAAAACAGCCAACTTTGGACTACGTCCAGCGTGCAAACTGCCATGTCATTTTTCATACAGCTGTGTAAAGTGTCAGAGATGGACTGAGGGTATTTATCACGTCCTGCTACTTATGTCGATGGGATATGTGGCACCACTGCCCCTCCAGGAATCCATCAATTTAAATGGTGTTTCCATTTTGAAATAGAGCCACCTTGGCTGATGCAATTCTCTGGTTCTTTTGCAGTGTAAATGTGAGTTTCGAAACAGACCAGAGCAGGGTAACATAGCAGTTTACAA